>NC_134485.1:110821554-111134054 GCF_040206685.1 Ascaphus truei | reverse complement strand
GGAAGTATTTGTATTTTGCTTGCAATGATATTGTTAACATTCATTTGCAGAATGTATATGGTGCATAGATTTTATGCATCATTTATACAATGTAAATGCAATCTATTGATTGGAATGTGAGGTTTTTCATTGGCATTTGATGATTTAGATTGTAAGATCAGTTAGGATTATTAAAGGAAATTCATTGTAATGTAGTGTGTCTGTATAGAGAAGTGTTATTTGTAGTACAGTATGGTTTTGATAACCCTTCTACATTTATTTGTATATTGGTTCATCATGTGTGTGTATATACTGTATATATATATATATATATATATATATATATATATATATATATATATATATATATATATATATATATATTTGCATGATGAAGCCACTGTACAAATTCATGGGTGAAGGGTGGGTATCGGGCCAGTGTGGCTTAACCTTAATTACCTTTGCGGTTATTATCCGATAAGGTGTTTAAGGGGTTAATTGATATCTGAATGTAATTGCAATGTATTGGCTTTGTTTTGGCAATGTATTTTGTGGGCAAGACAAAAATGTTGCTGGCGACGGAGACTTCTTCTTGATGAGGTCAGTAGCACTTTATTATTTATTTGAATATGCTAGTTAATGTTTTTAATAATGGGCAATTAATCTATTATCCATATTTGGATAATAGTTATTTGCACATTATTGTACTGTAGGTGTTGGGGGGGGGGGTGTATGTATTGAATGTATAGGCCAGGTTTATTTTTTTTACATTCAGGGTTTGTTCCGTGGTTCCGCGTGAGACCTCTGGAGACCACCTGTGGGTCTCCTCGGGTATCTCACGGGTATCAGGCTGGTGGTTCCACGGGTGACACATGCGGGGATGAAGCGGTGGCCTCACATCTGTGGGGGCACCGCCGACCCGTAGTCTGCGGGGATGAAGCTGTGTGGTCCCACTTCTGTGGGGGCACCGCCGACCCGTAGGTGCGTGGATGAAGATGTGTGGTCCCACTTCTGTGGGGGCACCGCGGACCCGTAGTGAGCACCTGTGAGTTCCCCAGACCCCCGTGGGAACCACCCGAGGCCCCGCAGACACCTGTGGGTCTGACCCGGGGCTCCCAGACATCCTTGGACCTACCGTGGGTCAGAAAAGGGGGGAAGGGAAACACAAAATGAATGTGCACCCTAAAAGAATTCACTTATATGCACACCAAACTAGTGTAAAAATTAACTTTTAATAAATTCCTTAAAACATATATTACCAAAGTAATGTGTAATGTGAATTAAAAATGTATTAAATCAAAATATCTGGCATCCGTGTCTTTGATTATTGGAGTCGTGCTATCCCAGATGTCCACTTAATATTAGTGGGATACCAGAGACAGGGGATGCTAAGAGTCAGGGTATTAACTCCTCTGGAGCTACGATGAGACCCAGTAGTAAGAGTATATAGTAGTTCACAAGTAGGTGGCCAACAGATTAAACTTCCTTGCTAGATGGACCAGCACTGCGCACTGCAATGAAGGCTTAGGTGTGTTAAAGTACAAGTGCCTGGATAATAAAGCTAGCACATATAGTGTAATGATGATACAGACACTGCAGCATAAAACTGCCAGACGCAGCAGTGCTGGGGTGAATAACACAGTAATAACTGTGAAAGCGCCACACATAGAGTGCAGGGAAAGCAGACACACAAACTGTGAGAATAAATAAATGAACAACTAACTGCTGGGGTCTACAAAGTTAGAACCAGGAGACTGCAGACACTACATTAAAACAGCTCCAAGTAGGAGACTGACAACATTGCGCGTCCAACGCGCGTTTCCCTCCAGCAAAGGAGCTTCTTCATGGTCAAGTTTTACTGGGGGAGAGAGATCTGAACCCTTTTATACCCCTTCAATACCCTAATTACAAAATCAATTGCTGTCAGCTGTTGCACATGCGCACTGATCTCACTCACAAACTGACTCAGCAAAGTAATCAAACACCAATACATGTAATGTCAAAGAAAACCCCATTGTTAGTACCTTTATTAGGCATATTCCCATCATAAACCGGCTGTTCGTAAAGTTTTTAAAGCCATAAACCATGATCGCCACATACAGTATCTAATGCGCATGTGCAGAGACTTAGACACTATTTAAATTCCTGTCCGTGCGCGCCGCGCATGCGCGGGAACTTAGATCTAGTTCAATGCTTTTCGGTATCTATTGCGCATGCGCGAGGACATAGAAAACATTTCTATATTTGTCCCGATACATGGCGCATGCGCGATTACTTAGACGTAATTACAATCGGGTGCATACACAGACGCGCATGCGCTGGACCTTATGCAACATTCAGTATAAAGATCGGCGTAAATCATTGTAAAGTATCACCGCGCATGCGCAAGAACTTAGAAATTGTTGAGTGTCCTCCCTCCGTCATTGTGCACATGCGTGTGGACTTTGAAATAATTCTGAACAATTGCATAAAGCGCGAGTGTGCACTGCGCATGCGTAAAAACTTAAAATTATTTACATTTGGTCTTTATGTACTGCGCATGCGTGAACACTTAGAATTTTTTTTGGCGATTCCTGGTAGTTTATACAGCGCATGCCCGGGGACTTAGAAATTATTTCAAAAACTGCCCAGACAGAATATTAGCGCATGGGGTTTCAAGATTACACAGGGGAGACAGATGTACATGGATAGAGTTATAATTATGCACATACATGGGGTACTGAGTGTAGATAGAAGATACAGAACCTATATTGCACATATTGTATTGGGTGATAATGCAAATAAAATTATTTGCAGTCCCCCATAAGTATATTCTAAAACACAATGTGTCAATTTACAATTTCAACTACATTTCAACTACATTTACAATGTAGTGTTAGATAAATCAATTAAACAGTTTGACTGAATATATGTATATAATTTATTGTCTCTACACATACAAACCAAGGTGTTTAGGAAAAGCACAGCAACCAACAGTTTGTTACTGGCACAGAGCCAGCATCCCAGGAGTTTGGTAGCGGGTATCCCAATAGGGCAGTACCTCCGTCTCCGGCGCAACTGCTCCACGATCGAAGAATTTACCACTCAATCTAAAGAACTTCGATCTAGGTTCCTCAACCGTGGATATAGCATCAAAACATTGAACAAGGCTTATCATCGGGCACTACACAGTGATAGGGCCTCACTCCTGTCCAGTAATAAGGAGAAGGTACAGGACAAAACCATCAGAGTCATTGGCACCTTTAATAAAAGATGGTGGGCTATTAAACAGATCTTTGCTAGACACTGGCATCTTCTTCAGGCAGATGACGATCTGGTGAAGGTTATAGGCCCTAGACCCACTATTACCAGTAGGCGGTCTAGGAACCTACGGGATTCTCTAGTGAACAGCCACTTTCAGCGGCCTAGGACCACTACTTGGTTGAGTCCCGTAAAAGGCATGCACCGTTGCCAGGGATGTAAAGCATGCAGACACATCAATGTTGGCAAAACATTCGCCAATCATGACAATACTTCACAATTCTGTGTGGATAGTTTTATCAATTGTCGCACAACCAACGTTATCTATCTTATCACATGCATTTGTGGTAAGAGATACGTTGGCAAGACGACCAGACAGCTACGCAGACGTGTTCTTGAACACATTAATTCCATCAAACACTATGCTGAGACATCGGTGGCTAGACATGTCACACAATGTCATGACGGCGATATTAATGCCATCAATTTCATGGGCATTTATCAGTTGAAATGTCCCATGAGAGGTGGGAACACTGACCAATCCCTGCTTCGTATTGAAGCAGAATGGATTTACAAGCTAAAAACTAGGAGCCCCAATGGTCTTAATGAGGGGTTTACTTTTACGCCCTTCATTTAAGCAAGCGACTATTTGGTCGAACATATGTACTCTGCTATCTACTTTTCATTATGTATATACATTTTACTTGTCTCTCTGATATCCAGTTATGTCATCCTCATTGTCCACAATGACAATTTCCAGCTTTGGTATTGAAATATTAAATAGATTATAGTATTATTATTATTTAGACTAGTGACTATAATACTTAAGTTCTAAACCCAGCAGTGGGTTTAGTATCTGTGTAATGTGTGTATATGTGCTATATATAACAAGTAGAGACAATAAATTATACACATATATTCAGTCAAACTGTTTAATTGATTTATCTAACACTACATTGTAAATTGACACATTGTGTTTTAGAATATACTTATGGGGGACTGCAAATAATTTTATTTGCATTATCACCCAATACAATATGTGCAATATAGGTTCTGTATCTTCTATCTACACTCAGTACCCCATGTATGTGCATAATTATAACTCTATCCATGTACATCTGTCTCCCCTGTGTAATCTTGAATCCCCATGCGCTAATATTCTGTCTGGGCAGTTTTTGAAATAATTTCTAAGTCCCCGGGCATGCGCTGTATAAACTACCAGGAATCGCCAAAAAAATTTCTAAGTGTTCACGCATGCGCAGTACATAAAGACCAAATGTAAATAATTTTAAGTTTTTACGCATGCGCAGTTCACACTCGCGCTTTATGCAATTGTTCAGAATTATTTCAAAGTCCACACGCATGTGCACAATGACGGAGGGAGGACACTCAACAATTTCTAAGTTCTTGCGCATGCGCGGTGGTACTTTACAATGATTTACGCCGATCTGTATACTGAATGTTGCATAAGGTCCAGCGCATGCGCGTCTGTGTATGCACCCGATTGTAATTACGTCTAAGTAATCGCGCATGCGCCATGTATCGGGACAAATATAGAAATGTTTTCTATGTCCTCGCGCATGCGCAATAGATACCGAAAAGCATTGAACTAGATCTAAGTTCCCGCGCATGCGCGGCGCGCACGGACAGGAATTGAAATAGTGTCTAAGTCTCTGCACATGCGCATTAGATACTGTATGTGGCGATCATGGTTTATGGCTTTAAAAACTTTACGAACAGCCGGTTTATGATGGGAATATGCCTAATAAAGGTACTAACAATGGGGTTTTCTTTGACATTACATGTATTGGTGTTTGATTACTTTGCTGAGTCAGTTTGTGAGTGAGATCAGTGCGCATGTGCAACAGCTGACAGCAATTGATTTTGTAATTAGGGTATTGAAGGGGTATAAAAGGGTTCAGATCTCTCTCCCCCAGTAAAACTTGACCCTGAAGAAGCTACTTTGCTGGAGGGAAACGCGCGTTGGACGCGCAATGTTGTCACCTAAGCCTTCATTGCAGTGCGCAGTGCTGGTCCATCTAGCAAGGAAGCTTAATCTGTTGGCCACCTACTTGTGAACTACTATATACTCTTACTACTGGGTCTCATCGTAGCTCCAGAGGGGTTAATACCCTGACTCTTAGCATCCCCTGTCTCTGGTATCCCACTAATATTAAGTGGACATCTGGGATAGCACGACTCCAATAATCAAAGACACGGATGCCAGATATTTTGATTTAATACATTTTTAATTCACATTACACATTACTTTGGTAATATATGTTTTAAGGAATTTATTAAAAGTAAATTTTTACACTAGTTTGGTGTGCATATAAGTGAATTCTTTTAGGGTGCACATTCATTTTGTGTTTCCCTTCCCCCCTTTTCTGTTTCACTTTTCAGTTCACGGTTTGCACCCATCTTTTTGATTACCTCATTTATATCTTTGACTACATTATTCAATTGGTATGGTCCTGTGATCACTCCCTATCCCTTTGTTGTTTCTATAAGTGACCTACCGTGGGGACCCAATTGTGGCCCACGGTGACCCAAGGAGACCACCTGGGGGCCATGGTGCTGGCGGGACCCACCAGTAGGCCTCCAGAACCTGTTTGAAAAGGGCTGCTGGTACCCTGTAGGTCTGTCAGGTGCCCCGCCAGCCCACCGGGGACTCGCGTGGGGCTGCGTTATGAACCCTGTTTGTAAAAAGATAAATCTTGTATTTATGGGGGGGGCACAGGGGGTGGGTAATGTATTTAATAAATATAATGATGTTTATTGTGGGTCACTGTATTGTTTTTATTGTGGGTACTAGGGGTGGGGGGGGAGTTCCCCAATGGTATGTGGGTAGGCCTCCCTTGTGGGTAGTGGGCGAGGGTGGTTAGGCCTCACGGGGTGGGGGGTTAGTGTGGGAGGGTATGTAGGCATCCCGAGTGGTGGGTGAGGGTGGGTTAACCCCTTAATGACTGTAGCGGTTAATAACCGCTATGGTGATTAAGGGGTTAGGGGACATTACTTTGGATGTTTTAATTTTTGTGTCTGTTTTGTAGAAGCGGAGGGGCCATGGCCAGGATGGGGGTGGGTAACGGTATGTGGGTAGTGGGTGAGGGTGGTTAGACCTCACAATATGCACATCGGGTCCCCCCCCCTCCCCACATTTACATAAACTGCACTCACAGCAACACAGGCAGGGAGATTTAACAGACACATTAGGGGGAGGGGGCTTTACACAGATCACAGTCAAGGAGGTGGGGTTATAACTCCCTCCCCCTCCCCACATTTACATAAACTGCACTCACAGCAACACAGGCAGGGAGATTTAACAGACACATTAGGGGGAGGGGGCTTTACACAGATTACACTCAAGGCAGGGAGATTTAACAGAAACATTAGGGGGAGGGGGCTTTACACAGATTACACTCAAGGCAGGGAGATTTAACAGAAACATTAGGGGGAGGGGGCCTTACACAGATTACACACAAGGCAGGGAGATACAGGGGATGTACTGTACTGTATGTTGTTTATTGCAATGCTTCAATGTGTGTACAGTATAATGTTTTTTTACAATTAGATAGATGTAATCCTTGGTATTGTAAGGGTTAGCCTAGTTTTTAAATTTTGTATTCTGGTTGGTACTTATATATTGATTTTTGTTTACTTGATTGGTTAAAATAGTTGACTTGTTTGGAGGTACAGTATTTGTATTTTGCTTGCAATGATATTGTTCACATTCATTTGCAGAATGTATATGGTGCATAGATTTTATGCATCATAAATACAATGTAAAAGCAATGTATTGATTGGAATGTGAAGTTTTTCATTGGCATTTGATGATTTAGATTTTAAGATCAGTTAGGATTATTAAAGGAAATTCATTTTAATGTAGTGTGCCTGTATGGAGAAGTGTTATTTGTAGTACAGTATGATTTTGATAACCCTTCTACATTTATTTGTATATTGGTTTATCATGTGTGTGTGTATATACTATATATATATATATATATATATATATATATATATATATATAGGGATTGTTGTTTATATATATATATATATATATATATATATATATATATATATATATATATATATATATATATATATATATAGGGATTGTTGTTTTTATATATATATATATATATATATATATATATATATATATATATATATATATATATATATACAGTATATACATATATATATATATATATATTTATATTCATGTATTTATTTATTTAGATTTATTTATTAATTGTGGGGCTGCTGTGCGTGAATTTTTTTATTGTGTGTAGCGGGGGTGGGTGAAGGGGGTGTTTGGCCCTTGGTGTGCGTTTAGGACTTGCGGGGGGGTTGCGGGTGCACTTAACCCCTTCACGACCGTAGCAGTTAATACCGCTACGGTCGTGAAGGGGTTAAGTGCACCCGCTACCCCCCGCAAGCCCTAAACAACCACCGTTGGGGCTAATACCCCCTTCACATACCCCCGCTACCCACAATAAAAAAAATTCACACACAGCAGCAGCACAATTAATAAATAAATCTAAATAAATAAATAAATACATGAATATAAATAAATAAATTTAAAATACATTTTTATTCATACAAATACAAAAAATGTCCCCGGCGCAAAGTGTGGTGATGATAATTACAGTACCATATCGAAAGACAGTCCTGTTTGAAAAGTCAGTCCTGGTGGTAGAATGATTCATCAACAATATGAGGTAGATTTTCCTCTAGGCGTGTTCCCTTATGTTGTCTGCAATAACAGATAAAGAAAACACACCATTGCGCAGTATACAGACTCAATTGCCCCAACCTGAAGAGGAAAATCCCTACTTACAGGATATTTTCTTGTTCATTCGGGGGAGAGAATCTGTTCTTTGGTTCTCTTCCTCCACCCTGGTCTCCACGGGCCCCTCGTGGTTCCTAAGGGGGCTCTCTTCAACTCGGTCTGCGTCGTCCCAGTAGCAGCATACACCGCAACAACCGTGGTTGGAGAAAATTGAAAGACAGCCTAGTGTACTCCGCAAATTTTATTTAACAATGTTAAAAAGCAGCGATGTTACACTCACATTTTGCGAGGGCAAACATGCCGCTCAAGAATGCCGTCCGCAGCCTGTGTCCACTCGATGGTGTGTTGTTCACGACGTCGCGCGCCAACTCTCGAGAGGAGGAGCCTAGTACAGTGCACGTTGTAAGCTGTCACCTGCGTTGCATCTCGTGGTGTGGGGAGAACTTCGGGCGCTGCGCCGCTGACGTCATCGGTTGGCGCGCGACGTCGTGAACAACACACCATCGAGTGGACACAGGCTGCGGACGGCATTCTTGAGCGGCATGTTTGCCCTCGCAAAATGTGAGTGTAACATCGCTGCTTTTTAACATTGTTAAATAAAATTTGCGGAGTACACTAGGCTGTCTTTCAATTTTCTCCAACCACGGTTGTTGCGGTGTATGCTGCTACTGGGACGACGCAGACCGAGTTGAAGAGAGCCACCTTAGGAACCACGAGGGGCCCGTGGAGACCAGGGTGGAGGAAGAGAACCAAAGAACAGATTCACTCCCCCGAATGAACAAGAAAATATCCTGTAAGTAGGGATTTTCCTCTTCAGGTTGGGGCAATTGAGTCTGTACAGTATACTGCGCAATGGTGTGTTTTCTTTATCTGTTATTGCAGACAACATAAGGGAACACGCCTAGAGGAAAATCTACCTCATATTGTTGATGAATCATTCTACCACCAGGACTGACTTTTCAAACAGGACTGTCTTTCGATATGGTACTGTAATTATCATCACCACACTTTGCGCCGGGGACATTTTTTGTATTTGTATCTGTATGCTATTGGATTTGAACAATCCATTGTTTATTGCCCCCTTGGCTGCATATGTAATCACATTGTAATCACTCAATTGTTGTTATCACACCAATTAGTCTATCACTTGGATCAAGCGCTGGTAGAGAGTTTTTTTTTTAGTTAGTTTTGTATTCACATTTTTATTCATAGTGTAGATGTGCAGGGGGTCTACGGAGCTGAACCGCTTTGGTTTTAGGTCTGGGGACCCCCTGCTTCCCGAGATACAGGCCCCTTTATGGGGTGCCGGTATCCCTCTGCTTTGTTTACATTCCACGGTCACGTGATCGGGACCTTTAAATAAAGGGGCCTGTATCTCGGGGAGCAGGGGGTCCCCGGACCTAAAACCACAGCGGTTCAGCTCCGGAGACCCTATGCACATCTACACTATAAATAAAAATGTATTTTAAATTTATTTATTTATATTCACGTATTTATTTATTTATATTTATTTTTTTTTTTTTTGGGCGGCTGCTGTGTGTGAATTTTTTTTATTGTGGGTAGCGGGGGTGGGTGAAGGGCGTATTAGCCCCAACGATGGATTTTTAGGGCTTGCGGGGGGGGTAGCGGGAGCGGTTAACCCCTTCATGACCGTAGCGGTATTAACTGCTACGGTCGTGAAGGGGTTAAGTGCACCCGCAACTCCACCACAAGTCCTAAACTCACACCAAGGGCCAAATAACCCCTTCACCCACCCCCGCTACCCATAATAAAGCGGGCACAGTGGGTTAACCCCTTCATTGCCTTAGCGGCTATCAGCTATGGTAATGAAGCAGCATTTCTGTATTTTAATAATATTGTGCAGGAGCTTTGATTTGTGGCTCAGGGAACCACCTGCTCACTGTACAATATTATTAAAAATACAGTCATGCTGCTTCGTTACCGTAGCACATAGCCGCAAAGGTAAGGAATGAGTGTTAATTTATATATGTGTTTTATTCATACTGTAGATGTGCAGGGGGTCTCCGGAGCTGAACCGCTGTGGTTTTAGGTCCGGGGACCCCCTGCTTCCCGAGATACAGGCCCCTTTATGGGGTGCCGGTATCCCTCTGCTTGGTTTACATGCCGCGGTCACGTGATCGGGACCTTTAAATGCAGAGGGATACCGGCACCTCATAAAGGGGCCTGTGTCTCGTGGAGCATGGGGTCCCCGGACCTGAAACCAACGCGGTTCAGCTTCGGAGACCCCCTGCACATCTGCACTATGAATAAAAATGTATTTTAAATAATTTTTAATGTGCCGATGTTTGCGCAGAGAGAGCAACGGATCTCTCTCTGCTGCAAACACATCTCGCCCCCGCCGGCCTATAGTATCATTGATGTGCATATACAGTACTGTATGTGTACAGTACTGTATGTTAGGGGTTATAGGGGTTGTTGTTATACAGTATACACTGGCGACACACTTTATTCGAGCTCGGCTAGTCCCACGAATTCGGGTATATTCGGGTGTATTGAGGTTTGTGACTGTTTTCTGCCCGAGTGCATTGCGTTATTTTCCAGGCAGGGATTGAAGCATTTTATTCCCGCTGGCTGCAATACTGCACAGTATATATATATATATATATATATATATATACTGCATTACAATTCATGAATTTATGCCATCTGGTAGACACGCGAAGCATTGCAGCCTATTAAATCCTAATCATTATCATTTAACAGATCAGCCGCCCGTCAGCCAGGCATGAACCGTGGCTGGGAAGGCAAACGCAACGGGGCTTGTCAGAGGTGAGGAGCGGCGCATTCCAGGTATCTGCCAGGTACAAACTGGGTATTTGCTCGAATAAAGTGTGTCGCAGCAGTATATATATATATATATAATTGTGGGTATATATATATATACTGCATTACAATTCATGAATTTATGCCATCTGGCGGACACGCGAAGCATTGCAGCCTATTAAATCCTGAACCATTATCAATTAACACATCAACTGCGCGTCAGCCGGGCATGACCCCTGGCTGGGAACGCGGCATGCTCCGGGTGAACAGCGTCGCATTCCAGGAACAAGCCAGGGACAAACCGGTGATTTGTTAGAATAAAGTCTGCCGCAACAGTATAAACTGGTTATATACATCCTCGTGTATGTACTTATTGTATATGTGGGTCCTGTGTAGGCAACCTTCTACATTTCTAGAACCCTGCACAGGTGGAGGCGCTGTAAATCAGATCGAGCTGACGGACTCACCCCAGGTTCCCAACAAGCGGAGGCTCAGGCCTCTTGTGAACCTACAGGTATATGCACCACACCTGGTAACACATAGGTTTCCACCCACACACTGTATCTGTGATTGGGATAGAGGGAATATCCGTTACACACACATATATATATGTATATATACATATATATACACATACATACATACATACACACATATATATGGTTAGAGCTTGCAGGGACTGTATGGGCTCTTACAAGAGCCACATTACAAAACTAATATAATTAAATTAATAAACCTCTACAAATAACCAACCATATATTAAACATTCTAGAAAAAAAACATTATTTAATAATAGAACACATGACTAAAAATTAAAAGAATGCTGAATACAACATTGTTGTGGATTCAGTAGTGTAAAATACACAAACATTTCCATGTTCATAGTGTAACCCCCCTCCTAAAGGGTTACTAACATGGCTTTTGTATAGTGGGCCCCACCCTGGGTTCCTATGGGGATCCAGTCATCATGCAGGGGTATTTAAGGAGGAAGCACTATTCTAAACTGTGAGGTTCCAGGAGGACAAGAGGAGAGGAACCTCTGGGATAGTGGACGACTAAGGTAATAGTATAGATCAGGCACCATTGTTTATTATGTTGTAGATAGGGACAACATCCATTAAAACTAAGATCCCTGAATAAAGGAATGGAGTCCTGAATAAGTAATGAAAAGGAATAAAGCATGCCCTAAAAGGTCCCAGGAAAGTGGGCTCCCAGATGCTGGCGGATGAGCTCTAACCGCGAATCAGCGTGAATATTCCTCATCAGTCTATATGGAAGTGGCAGTTGCCAAACAGACAAAAGGTAAAGTAAGAAAAGACCCCTCAGGATTCCCATAGGGGCCCAGAGTAATCAGATTAATACCGATAATAGTTACAAAGTAACCAGGGAGGCCAGGTCCCACAATTACTCAGAGCAACTATGTCAAAGTACCTTAATTTGATTGTAAATAGTGGGCACTGATGGAAGAACTTTATTCATGTATATCCATTATAAAATCCAGTACAACCTTGGTACCATGAGTATGAGCGGTCCCTGTGCTTGGGGACACAAATAAATGACTATTGTACTACAAATGTTCCTGGCGCCCATTATTCTACAACCTTCCTACCCCATCAGTCAGCCGCCTGAATACAGACCATGAGTCAAGGTAACCCATACGGAGTAGCCATATATAACACACCAACGTAATCTAAGAAGATGGGCAGGGAGGGTTACAATGGGGTGCTTAAAACTAAAAAAGTTCCTAGGACCCAGTACCTACAGGGAACTTTTTCCCACCCTCTACTTTCCTATTAGATGGTTATTCTTTTCTCACACTGCTGCATTGAGAGTTACTGTGTGGGAGTCAAGGAAGGAGGATAGGACTGATATTATGGACATCTGACCTATTGATATACTCACTGTTCAGAACTGTACTTATAGTAGTTTTACTACTTTACATTTTGAACCTGCAGACCATTCACTATTAAGAGACCTTAACTAGGGTGACTTAAAAGGATATGCGATAAAGATCATTTGCTTTCATTTTGATATTTGCTTTAAATACTGTGCGGGAGACACCACTTTTTATAGTGAGATTTTGGCTGACAAATAGCACTGAACTTGTGAGCCCACATTACATTCACATTTATAAGTGGAGTTGCTGTCACTAGGACGCACCACCGAATAGGTTTTATGATCTGACAATTTAACACTGTTTTATTATTATTATTATTATTATTACATTTGTGTAACCTTTGTTACTATTATATGTATCTTGTGTCCATTTATTTTATGAGCATTCTCATTAAAGGTTCATTTTTAAATTCACCCATTGGACTACGCAGGACCACTGCTTTTCCTTCCTTTCGGTAACACCCTTGGTTATTTTTCACAGCTACAACCATGTGACTATTGTAAGGACAATTAGATCACATTAAAGCTATATTTAAAGCAATCACGGTGGCTTTTTTAGCAGTTGTACACCGAGAAAGGGACTTTTCCTCTCCACCCCCTCTGTGGGTGCATTCGTTAAGATACTGTATCAGCTAGCCAGAAATTCCAGTTCATGATCATGCTGTCCTCATGATCTGGATTGTGCCAACTGGACAGGGAGCAAAATCTCTTTACTGTTTTGTCCCTGGACTGATATGGTGTGACAATGTGCAGCCCAATATTTTTTTCTGGCATCTGTGACCACAATCAACCTTGGAGGCACTAGAGGGCATCCTTTCAAAAGGTTATGCATTAGTTGTCACCATCTCAAAGCACTCCTGACTGAAGCTGGCAAAATAAAGACTTTTTCAATATTTGTACAGTACTTATAACCGGGTTGATTCCCTGTTCCATAGTGATTTGTGAGGGGTATAAAAATGCACAGAGACTCACTGCATGGATCTTTAGCACAAGAGAAAGTATGTGCTGTCAGAGAGATCCCATGGGAAGAGAGACGTCGTTTGAAGGAAAACCAGTTCCTGGAACCCACCAGAGGGAACCACCACAGACCCTGGACTGATGTGGAGAGCACCCTGCCTGCAGGTACCTCTCTTTTGGGCTTGTGTCACAAGCTTGGTAAAAGGCAAGGCCTTCCAGCCCTTAGATAGGGGCTGCTTAAGTTAGTCAGTCCCCTACATGGAGTTAGGCCTGTTTGTTATTTACTGTTCTAATTTTTTTCTCTGTTTAAAGCTGCTGACTAATAAAGCTTACATTTATTTTCCCCTAAAACTGTCTCCACTGAGTTGCTCTCTGCACACATTTCCTACAGTACTGGTCTGATAAACATGACAACTATAGATTGTGATGGGATCAGTTTGCATTTCTTCCAATTTATCATCCATTCTACAGTAGCACTTGCAGAGGATGCAAAACTGCATAGACAAATAGTTCTTTGAGCATTTTTTCTGATGATGGCTTTAAGGTACGGTAAGACTGTAATGACTTGTTCTCTGAAGAATGCCACTAACAACCATCACCTTGGTAAACATCTTTAGAGTATAGGATAGGCCGAATGAAAAATAGCTGTGAATTGATATTTACAGTATAGACATTTAACCAAATTCTTGAACAGCTAAACCTGAAACATTTCTAATGATGATAATTATATGGAGAACAAAGAGTTACCTGTGGCGCTTATAACCAATAAAGTGCAATACTGAAGATCCTAAAATTAGGATATAAAATAAAGTCCAATGAACCTATTTCAATTGATTATCTATAGTGACTTGTGAATATGTTGCTTCATACAGTGAACTACATGTGCGGTTTAAATAAATCCAATGTGAAAATTTGTAAAACAATGTGAATCAAGTGTTAACATCTATACAAACTATAAAAACAACCGTTGATTGCAGCTCTAAACCCCTCATTGGATTGCTTTCTCAATCCCGTAGGGTAGATTTCCAGGTAAGGGGGAGCGTAGAAGTATAAACCGAAAAGATATAGAAAACACACAATAGTGCATTATGTCTGGTGCCGAATTATGAATGAGCATAAATTCTACGGGGATATACTTACCTATTCCCCATTCTTTTAAGCGTGTCCCAAATCAGTGGCAATGATGTTGGTCATGTAACCCCTTAGCAGTCTTTGAGAGGGAGGACCTTTGCAAATGAAAGGTAAAAGGACTAATAATGCAGACTGAGAAATGGATTTTATCAATATAAAACAAATCAAATTTAACACTCACATGGTGTCAATAATTTACAAGCATGAAACGACACAGTTTGGGCAGGGATCCGAGGTATATAGTGCTCTCACCGCTCCTCTCTTCCACGATCTCGGTGTCTCGCTGAGAAGTTCTCATACTTCCGGGTTGAATGGACGGATTATGGGAAACACTGCACCGGCGTCCTTCCTTCTCAGGTGTTCAGAACAACTTGCGTTTCCATCAGGAGTATTCCTCTCTCTCGTCATACTACTCTTAATTACCAACGAATTTCACCTCATTGGATACAAGTAAAAGGATACTCATGTAGCATCAGAATACTAATTAAATTCTACGGTATACATCGAAGGATATTGTTCATACTGTAGATTCTTACGCAATGTGTATAAAAGAAGCAACTAAATAGCTATTGCTGAAAGTTACCTACACATAAATGATGCAATTTGAAACAATATATGTTCTAAATCAGACCTGTCCAACTGCAGTCCTCGAGAGCCGCAAACAGGCCAGGTTTTCAGGATATCCCTACTTCAGCACAGCTGGCTCAATTAGTGGCTCAGCATGACATGCCACTAATTGAGTCAGCTGTGCTGAAGTAGGGATATCCTGAAATCTGGCCTGTTTGCGGCCCTCGAGGACTGAAGTTGGACAGGCCTGTTTTAAATGTATTATGATTTTGTGTTTGAGCTAGTCGACACAATAAAGTATGTCTATAAAATGGTATAACCAGAGTAACGATACTAAGTCTTAGCAAATTAACTAATAAGGAAATTCAATAGACAATATGAACTTACTGCATCTGTCTTGCCTTCATTGCTGCAGTAGAAATGGTCTTCTGACGCTATCAATTAACTGATCCTGCTACATACTGAAGATGAGGTTCCCTTCAAATGGCATAGAGCAGATTGTACTCTTGGACTTGATAGACTTAACAATAGACTAGCGGAGGTGCAAAGACCCATAGAGGTCAGTCTGTTGGCTTCAAATAAGGCATTGCATAAAAAATTCACTGCTTATTGTATTATCGGAAATATCTTTAGAATCTAGTCTCTGGATATTAAACCTTCTTCAAACTTTGACAGCCATACTCACATGGACCTGGATACACATGCGGACTCTAGGCTTGTAGACCATCCCTGCAGACATGAAATCCCTTCTCCATGTGCTTTCTACCATCCTGTCCATATAGTCCTTAAAACCTCCTCCTGGACAGTTTGGCTATGGGTAGATCTACTTTGGGGCAGGTGTGGGTGGAAGATTGTCTTCATGCCTGGGAATCTTCCTGTTCCAAATCTTCTTGAGATCAACAATCTTTTGTTTGTATTCTGCCATTCTCCCTGGATTAGTTTTTTCACTGTAGAATGTAGTGGAAAAGTTTTCACCTTTCTGTGGTGTCCAATAAACATTTGATCAGGTTCCTTGATTTCATGCTGAACAGAATAACATTCTTAGTTTTATATGTAGTCTTTTTTTAAGTATTCTATTCCTTATAAACCATTACAGTGGGGATCTGAGATTTGTTTTTTGAAAATCAGACATCCGTTAAACGAGAATTTTAGGAGAATAAAATCTAGCCGGAAACCCCACCCAAAAAAACTAGTGCTCAAAGAGAAGCATACATACTGTATAAACAAAAAAATATATAAAAAGAGAGAGAGGTTAGTACATTACCAACTGCATTAACTGGAAACACCACCGGGAATAAACACCGAGGCCAAGAGGAGACTACTGAAAAAGGCGATCTCTTTTAAATCTGTGAAGACCACGTGGGTGGTGCACATATCCAACACACGCTGGTAACAATATGTGCCAACTCTGCTGTCATGGGTGGCCTCCGGACTCCCCCAAAAGCATGGATGCTGGTTTTGCACCGGCAATCCACAGGAGTAGCCCCATCATCCAGTCCCTTTACGTCAGAAATAAATGGCAGATCACTATACCTAGGTCACCAGCCTCTGGAGATCAGCGCTAAATTCTATTTACCCACGGAACAGCCTTAGGAGAGGGAAAGGGAACACTTACGCCCTCAGGTGCCCAACCAATCAGGTTGTCCCCTGTCACCTCCAAACTCCTGGAAGCATCCTCCTTATAAATAACAAAACGGTACCAAGTTATTCAACTGTACCTGAGATAGGACAGGAAAAAAACCCCACAGATGATCAGGGAGGGGGGCAAGTCCCCTTAATATTAGAACAAGTTCTCTCTCCTACCTCAGGAGGCAGAGCTTTACCCCTGTGGTATGTGCTGCCGGCGAGACGTTAAGGAAAGAAGGGATGTAGAAAGAAAACAACGAGCAGTGTGTAGGGATTTCAAGTGGAAGCTAAAGAAGTGTCAGAACCAAAATGAAGGCTATGGTTTTAAGTGGGAAAGATACATTTTGGCAGTGTTATAAAGATTTGATAGGATTGATATAAGGATGGGCATTGGGGCTAAAGAACGAGGTTAGAGGAAATGAGCCAGGCTTTAGTTTATACAGAGACATTAAATGTTGGGTGGAATTTGAAAGACTGGGGCTGGGAACATGCTCAATTTGAAATGCAGTAGCACAGAGAAATTGCAGGCGATATAACAGATTAACCATGTGCTTTGCAGGAAGAAAACCGTAGACAAGGGAGATTGAATATGATAATTAACATCTCTGGATTCTACTGCATGTATAAATATGTTAAATGAAGCAGGTATTACAATCCTGCATCTCAACTGGCCATTACCTTTCTATTGTCCCAAAAAACTCCACTAGATCTGAGGCAGTGTGCACTGACTAACTACCATATCTGATTCAAATGACAAACTTACTGTACTATTTATTATAGGATAAAGCTGTAAAATTCCGGGCATTATTGAAATCCCTGCTCTCTGATTGGTAAGAATTCCGGGCATTATTCATTCAGTAATGACCGGAATTTTTGTCAACTTGCCAATTCGCCTTTCAGAGATGCTGGGGGAGCGCGCTGAGAATTTGAAATAAAAAAAACTACCAAATTTAAAACTGTTAAAAGTAAATACCTCTCCTGCTCCAAGCTCCAGCTGCATCTCCGTTCCTCTCTTCACACACAGCATGGCAGCAGATGCAGGCTCTCTAACACAGCTGCTAGTGCCATCAGAAGCGGGTGGGTCTCAACTAGTAACTTTGTTACTTGCAACAAAGTAATATTTCTTCCATAACTTGTGCTAAGGTAATTTTTATTTAGTTTGTCGTTAAAATCACTGCCCCCTCCCCCACTTATCTTCCCCTTCACCCCACCATACCCCACTGCTCCCCTCTCACCTTCCCTCCTCCCCCTACCCTCACCCCTCTTTTCCTCCCTCACACCTCTCTTCTCCCCCCTCACCTCCTCCCCCTCATCCCCCCACATCTCTCTCCCCCCCCTCATCTCTCTCTCCTTCATGTCTGTCTCTTCCGTCACCCCCTGATCTTTCTCTCCTCCCCCTCATCTCTCTCCTCCCCCCCCCAACTCTCTCCCCTCTCATTTTCTATTTTACTTCTTTTTCCTACACAGGTGCATCAGCGTAGTTCCGATTTATACATCTATACAAAAGTGTCTTATTTTATGAAGAAAAACTTACATTTAGCCTATAAAAGTAATAATCCCTTCAGAACAGGGCATTACTGGCCAATAATACCATGGCTGGGTTAAAGTCCCTCGGCTTCGTCTTGGGCCTTCAACTCTTCCAGCCAGGTCATTATTGGCCAGTAATGCCCTGTTCTTCTGGGATTATCACTTAAATATTACAGCAAGCAGAAAATGTGTGTCTCTTAATTATGCTGCGACACTGCTTCCTGTACTAGAGAACATTTTAATCCCATTCATTTAAATGGGCTTTAATTCTTTTGCAGCACTGGCAAGGCAGATCTGCAGCATATTGAATAGGGTCCAAGGAATCCATTGTAGGGTTACAGTAAGGAGGCAAAATATTTACAGATGTAACAGCAGTTACATCCACTCACACTCTTCTTACACGCAGATAATATAAACAATAGCAACTTCTCCTGCTGGCGAATGTTGTACTGTATATATTCTGCTGCAATGCGCCAGTGAGAGTAATAACCGCTACTACATCTGTATATGAAAACAAGGGTTTTACATGACATTAGCAGCTTGCAATGAAAAAGAGAAAACTCTCTATATGGACAGCAGCTTTCAGGGGATAAGTGGCATTAAATTCCATCCAAACAGAAATGTGTTCGGCATATGAAATATTTTACTTATAAAATATTTACAAAACCATTTTGTCACAACCGCTACTATACACAGAATGAACAGAGCAGAGAACAAATACTATTTGTAGGAAGGCATTTAATATATTTATCTATTGTCATTTTTTTAATACTGTTGAAAACATTACTTAAGATCTCTTTGAAAAAGGTATAAACAAGGTTTTTATGTTGAACCCAAAAAAAGATGTCCCAACCAGTAAACAAATCCCCTTTTACTTTAAACTACTGTAGAATCGAGCAAAATTTGAAAGGGATATAGTTATTGATATAGTTCTGACCAGTTATTTTGATGGTGCCACAAAGATACAGAAGGCCCTAATGAATAGGCCGAAGAGGTCTTCCCTGTGATGAAAAGTTCAGCTCTGTTCATTGGAATATAACTGAACTCTTCTCCAGCATGGGGAGACTGCTTCATAGCATACGGAATAGGGGCCAGAAAGAGAATCCATAAGAAACTGCACAACAATTCTTTGCAACTTCTGTCAAGAATCTACTTATGTAATACCATAGTACCGTTGTGTATCACAGGGGTGCACAATCTTTTTCCCCTGTACCCCCTGCCAGATCTCCCACCCACCTCTTCATGCCCCCCCTCCTTACCTTGGCTCCGGCGTTCTGACGTCACGTTGCCATGGCACCGCGGCATCACGTGACCCACGGCGTCATTTGATGTCTCCAGAAGCCATCTGAGCCAAGGTAAGTGAAGTTTACAGAGGCCTTCGCCACTCCCCCGGCATTTAATTTAAATGCCTTCGGGAAGTGTGCAGGACCTCTGTAAACCCTGCGCCCCCCGCAGAGAATCTGAGCCACCCAGTTTGCGCCCCCCTGGTATATCACACTCTGAAATCAGTGAACAACTGCATTATTTCTTCATATCTTCACGGTCAAACATATCATTTCAACTTTGAAGGCTCCATTCTTGAATTAAATGTGCATCCTCCCCTTTAGCTTGCATGAAAAGATGTCCTGGAGGTGCTGTCTCCACTATTGAATCAATATATTTAAAGCAGATATGTTAGTCAGAAAATAATCAATTGAATGCCTTCAAAAAAACCAATAGAACTATGACAGAATGATGGGTCAGGTGAATGTGCAAGGATACAATATTACTCTAACATACACCAGTTGAATCTCAAGATAGCAATTAGACCTGGGTCCTGTGATCCATACAAGGTGTAAGGAATATATTAATGGGAGATACATCAAAGTTCCCCTGGAAGAAAGATATTCAGTATGCAATATTGTAAAAAAAAAGGGAAAGGAAAGAGCTATACAGACCCAAATGTGATGTTATTTAAATAGAACAGTAAAATATATTGTAACCAAATGTAATACCATAAAATATTAAGTGTGTTTAATGCAGAAAACCTTTTTAAGTATAGCAGCCAATGTTTTAAAGGAGAGATTTCCACATCTCTCCCAATGGACAATAGAAAAAAGAAGAAAACATATGTGGCGCATATACTTAGGTAATTGGAAGTTTAGACGATTGTAGAGAGTATAAACAGTCACTTATTTGCAGTTCTGGATAGGCACATCTAGTTGTACTTAGCTTAGATTGCTTGATAATGTTTCACACTTTGATAGAAGTCTTGGCTGCAGATTCCACTCTGCTCAGGTATTTGTTGATTCTTAATAAGGGACAAAAGAGTACATAGCATAATACAGTTATATTAAAGTAGAAAAATAATGTGTAGTATACACTCATAAGCGCTGGTGTTAAACGAGCAGTTTGAATAAAATGCTTTCCAGCAATGTGTCCACTGGTCTTTCAGTCACTACATGCACAGTTTTCAAGAATCCTCACAGGGCGTCAGCAGATTTTATGAGGCTCAGGTATGAGGCCGGAATCCCTGACCTTTCACGGCTCCTCACAGCTGTCCGTTAAGTCCTCCAGTGGTATTGGGACCCACTCCGGTGATCACAGCCTGCGAGGTAGTCCCACTCCTCTTACTCCTGCTGTTGCCGATGCTTCCTAGCTGAAAGTCCTGTGCAGAGTTCCGGTAGTACGGTGGCCTGTGGAATTCAACCTTACGTGTTTCGCGATATCTCGCTTCGTCAGAGCTTATGCTGCAATGCTCAACAACACCTCTTTCTATAGTCTTGCTCTTTCATTGGGGAAATATATCAAATTATTAACAAATGACAGAGATTGGTTCAAATAAATATACTGCTTACATACTGTTAATTGAGATGGCTGTGAGATGTCAGGGATTCCGGCCTCATACCTGAGCCTCATAAGAACTGCTGACGCCCTGTGAGGATGCTTGAAAACTGTGCATGGAGTGACTGAAAGACCAGTGGACACATTGCTGGAAAGCATTTTATTCAAACTGCCCGTTTAACACCGCCGCTTGTGAGTGTATACTACACATTCTTTTTCTACTTTAATAAAACTGTATTATGCTATGTACCCTTTTATCCCTTATTAAGCTTGCAAGAAACTTGGATATATTCTACAAACTGTACTTAAAACGTGTCTCCTTTCAAATACAATTTACTGTATGTAATAATGCTTCAGGCCAAATTGATAGGCAGAGAAAGAACATTTACAATATAAAAAGCAGCAATTCACAAATTGAACTTTTTTCCTATCCAATTTCCAATTTTTTTTTATACTGCTAGAACGCTGCCCCCTGTTTCTTTATTCTTGTATTCTTTAGAAAAGACTCCCATCTAACACTAAATTTAAGGTCTAAAACAGCAGTAACCCATTTAGTGAAGTTAGCTCTGTAAATTAACCTTTAGTGGAACATGGCAAACATGCAAGCGACACGGGATATACAGCAAATAAACATTTTTGTTTAACATCATCTCCTTAGCACACTGTTGGATAAAATCTACGTCCTTTTATTTAACATTGATTAAGATGTGCAATTAAAGCAGCAACCCCACTTCTCCGCCAGAATGCCACAGATGTTTTAAGGAATAAACTGCAGGGTCCCCTGGAACTGAACTCCTCTCTGTGAACTCTGCAAGATATTGACAATTTTGTCCTTCATAGTCACTGCCAGTCACCCAATTAAGAAGCTAGAGATTGCTATAGATCTGCAAAGAATTTGGAAATATTCATGGCAAATTTGGGGCATTTGTAAGAGGTGAAAAGGTTGAGATGATGTGAAAGTTCGCCAACAATTGCCAACCACCAATTTTATATAGAAAGCTAGTTTTGCCAAAAATGTGGTCAACTCCATTTGCAAAAATAGAAAAGTTTTTTTATTTTTATTTTATTTGTTGGGAATCAATAAATAGACTTTTTCTCAAAAGTTTTGCAGCTTTGTCAATTCCCTAAACATTTTGAGAGATGATTTCAACTGATACAGCTGCAAATTTCTCTACGCCTCATAATGGCCAAATCCCTTTTTAAGAGGGAGGATCCCTATAGTTCACTGAAAAAAAGCATAATAATCTACTTTCTCCTTAAACAAAATTCCCTCCACCCAATGCAAATGGATGGAAATATGAAGATATAGCGTGATTTTTCGTACTGAATGTTTACGTGTTGGCCACGGCCTTCTGCAGTGAGACCGGTTGTTCTTGCGAAGGGTCCCAAGAGAGCGTACAGTAGTTCAGCTCCTGGAAAAAGCCAGACTGATTGAAGAAAAGAGCCAAGAGGTATTTGATTGTAGTTGTTCAAGTTTTTCTTTGGCCAAAGAATTGAACTAAATGACCCTCACTTACGAAAAGAAAAACAGATACGTATTTAACAATATAAGTTGGCATATTGGATGTAGCACTGAGGCTTTTGGTCTTTTGATATATACACGAGGTCACAATCCCAGTAGCCCTCCTTTTGACACAAATATATATAGGGTGTAGTGGGTTTCAGGGGTTGTGTGTGTGTGTGTGTGTGTGTGTGTGTTTAAGTTGTAAGAACTAAAATCAGCTGCTTAAGTTCAAATCCTGGTCTTGGGTACTTGCACTCATTGTGATCTCACTGTGTAAGGATCAATGTGACATTCCTGGTGAAATATCCCAATAATAAAAATAAATAAATAAACAGTGTGCCAGTAGTAAAACATAGCAACAACAACTCAGTAAGGTCTTAGATAGTTCATAACTGCTAAGGAAAGAAGGGTTGTCTCATCACTGGCATACTAACAACTATGTTTAGGCATTAATCAGCTGAACCAAGTTAGACATGCACAGACCAGATTTAATTCCCAGAAAAAAAACATTAAACTTGCTGTGCCTGTAATCGTAAAATACACTAGGCAAAAATACTCCTTATCTTTCTGTTTCTTTGTGTTATTTCCCCACGGACTTGAGCTATGTGGGCAATGAATAATGTATATGGATAACTCAAAATTACCTTATGTAGTGGGTATTCTATCTTCTAAATATCCAAGAAGACTTATGTAGCATGGCTGGTCCACACTGCCTCTCTACCCCCTGTCATGTAAGCCCTTAGGAGCTCTTCTATGCTGTGACAGGCTATCCTGGGGGCATTGACACCCCCTCCCCTCATGCTGTCTCTCTGAGTGACGGAAGAGGTGGTGCCACAAGGGTCTGTGTACAGTCAATAGTGGTAAAGACCCTGTGCCCTCCCCTTCTGGTGCATCAGAGAGGAAGTGCTAAATTATAGGATTCCAACTCCCACCCACCTAGGGAGAGGAGGTGTGTGCTGCTCCTCCCAACTGGGAGTGAGACATGCAGTCAGTCCCTCCTGGGCTGACTGAGCAAGAGAGATTATAGGCCTCAAGTCTACCAGAGAGCCAAAGTACAATCTAGAGGCCTGGGACCCTCTGACATCGATCTGCATCCGCTGTATAACATCTGCAGTGACTGCCCCAATAAAGCCCTTTGTTTTATATACCCCTGCCTGAGTCTACAGTTTATTGGGCAGGGGTGTGAAATAAGTCTGTTCTGGTGGGGACTGTATCTGGAAACTCTGGAGCTGGAGGCGCTGACACCCTGAGTGAAGACTATCACCAAAAGCCTGTCCTGATCCCCACGCCATCGCGGACAACTCGGCTCTCCTTGACCCTCATAGGTATGACCACACCACAAACAGCAGTAAACAGTAGTACATCTTCCAGAGGGGGGGGGGGGGGTAAAAACTGTGTTACACTTATGTAATCTTTCTTTAATGATTTGGAGGAATTATGTGTCATAAAAGTAGCCAGAGAAACTCATCAGTGCAAAAAGTCTGACAGTGAAATAGTAGCAAACATTTAAGTGTAATTTATAAATTCGACTTTTTCTAGAGTTTCATCCTATCTTAGCCTCTTTTTACCCTCTACTGTACATTCTTACATTAATCTGCAACTACTTACTACCATTGCCTGTTACTAGCCAATAAGAGATTTCTTTTAATAACTATTTCATATAGTGCATTCCTCCCAATGGGACTTACAGCGCATCACAATTACAGTATAATGTGAGGTACGCAGCACATAGAATTTTTACAGACAGTGCCTGCCCAGAAGAGCTTACACTCTATGATTTTGGTGCCTGAGGCACAGGGAAATAGTGATATGCCCCAGGACACAATGATCTGACACTGGGAATTGAACCAGATTGATTCAAACTCAGTGTCATTATTTACAATCAGTGTCTTTACTCACCGAGTCGCTCCTTCTCGCTGGATCTGTAGATAATCCAAATTGGCCATTAGCAATCGTTAGAGCCACAGGGATGACCCTATATTCTTAGTTTGTTTCTTAAAACCTGTGCAATACTGTAAGTCCTCTTCTGTGGGGTATATTTCAGCTGCTAACGCTCACCATCAAAAATATGTCACACTACATTGCGGTTTGGAAAGCGATGCAATACTTTGTTGTAGACATACAAAAGCACATTTGTGTTCTTCACATCCATTCCAAAATAAAATGATTCAATATTTCAGCGAGTGGAGAAAAGACCTTGACGATGAACCATAAAGTCAGTTAAGGTGCAAATGCACAAAAGCAAAAAAAAGTACAAGACTCAAAACCAGGCTCCCCCTGTAAACACCACAACAACTGCTACCATAGTCAACTCTATGCTGTCGGCAGGCCATATCCCTAAGACCTGGAAAACTGCCAGAGTTGTCTCAATCTTCAAAAGTGGGGACAAAAACACTGTCTCAAACTGCAGGCCAATCTCCCTTCTCCCAATCCTATCCAAAGTCATGGAAAAATGTGTCCACTCCCAATTAAGCGATTACTATAACAAGACAAATTTCCCTAGCCAATTCCAATCAGGCTTTCACCCTAAACACTCCACGATAACTACCCTGCTAAAAGTTTGCAATGAAATTCAGTGTGGAATGGAACGGGGTCAACTCACTGGTGCAATATTCCTAGATTTTGCAAATGCTTTTGATACTGTTGATCATGCTATACTGCTTAACAAACTCAAGGGGTCTGGAATAGGGAAGCATGCTTTAAACTGGTTTCAGTCCTACCTATCAAGTAGATCCCAACATGTGTCCATCTCAGGCTCTAAATCCAACCTACTGGATATCACCTGTGGCGTCCCGCAAGGCTCTGTTCTGGGGCCCCTACTCTTCTCAGTGTTCATCAATGATCTTCCCACAGCTTGTAAGGAAGCCTCAATACACATGTATGCAGATGACACAATCCTATATGCACACAGCCATAGCCTCTCTGACCGTGAACACATACTTCAGTCTGACTATTGGAGACTCGAAAACTGGATTTCCCAAAACAAACTGTTTTTAAATACTGACAAGACTGTAACAATGGTATTTGGGACCAAGACTACATTTTTAAAGCTTCCAGTGACTGAGCTTCAGATCAGAACCAACGCTAACACCACCCTAACTCCTGTTACTAGTTTTAAATACCTGGGCATATGGTTTGACTCCCACTTAACATTCGGAATGCACATTGATACCCTGACATCCAAAACCTATGCCAAACTAGGTGTACTTTACAGGAACAAATCCTCCCTAAGTGCTGGTCAGAAAGCATATTGCACAGTAGATGCTAATGCCAATTATCGACTATGGAGACATAGTATATGGCTCAGCACCCCAAACCCACCTTGGCAAACTTGACACCCTCTACAATTCAAATTGTCGTTTCGTTCTCCAATGCAACTACAACACACATCACTGCAAAATGCTCAAAGAACTAGATTGGTCATCACTCGAGTCTAGGCGCAAAGTTCACCTTTCCGGTCTTGCCTTCAAATACTTTCTGGGCAAGCTACCCACCTATCTGAACAAGATCCTCACCCCTACCACATGCAGCACTTATCATCTGAGATCTGACTCCAAAAGACTGTTCATGGTCCCAAGGCTCAACAAAGTATCCGGCCGCTCCTCCTTCTCTTACCGTGCACCCCAAAACTGGAACAACCTACCGGAGACTCTCACATCCACCACCAGTTTAAGTTCTTTCAAAACTAAGGCTGTCTCACATTTTAATCTGGTCTGTAACTGTTACATAAGCCTATAATATACATCTTCTGTGCATGCAATGTATTGTATATAATGTATACCCTGTTCATTTATGTAACTGTATTTGTAACCATGTATTATTTGTCATATTAACTATGCCCAGGACATACTTGAAAACGAGAGGCAACTCTCAATGTATTACTTCCTTGTAAAACATTTTATAAATAAATAAATAAATAAATACTACTGTAGGTCCCTCAACCTGTGTTGTGCAAAACCTGGCCATGGCCCTGTACTGTAGGGGACCTTCCATTTACAGAGCCCTGTTTTATACTTGCACCCCTAGCAAATCTTTTTTGCACAGCTCTGCTTTGGGAACTGTAAATCACCAAAGGGTGGAGCAACCCAACAAGCCTCAACATTTTGAACAGTGTAGAAAATCTGCTGTTGACTGTACTAGACAATAAATCCAAAGAATTGACCATCTCAATATAATCTTACATTGACTCACAGGAGGTGCAGTAAAATCCAATTACAATGATCAGTGTTTAAAGAAATAGTAATAAAGATCAGAGGAAAACATGAACATGTATAATACAGACGTGGCTCAGATAACTGTCTTCGGTGCCTCTGCCATCCATGGTCACTTTACCCGTTTGCAATCCAGGGGGAGCATATAAGGGAGATAAAACAAAATACAATCTAAGTGTAGACAGTTTGATAACCTATGGGTCAATTCAGTGGTTGGTCTTGGCTCGTATGTGTAGCCTACTCACAAGATGCAGATCAAAAATGGGCAATAAAGCACAGTGGTCTCTGCGGGAAGGACTTCTATTTTAAAATTGAACACTTACAATAAAAACATTTAAATAATGCATATATCACAATGCTGTGACAGAAGAAGAGAGTCGGCCAACCGGAAGTGACATATCGGAGCTAACCGGAGGGGACAGGACAGCACGCTTTAGAGGGAGCTCCAGGGACATACTGTAACAGAGCGGCGTCCAACTCAAGGACTGGAGCTGACGGGACCAGTACACCCCAGAGGGATCTCAGGAGGTGGAGAGTCCAGCGTAGCGGCGTCCCACGCAGTGTCCACAGACCGGAGGTGGTGGGTGAGCCAGAAGTCAACAGCAGACTCTGTCCCAGCATTGTGATATGCATTATTTAAATGTTTTTATTCTAAGTGTTCAATTTTAAAACCCCATAAAAGTTACGTTTTTTATGATTGGTCTGCACTATGGAAATCTTTTCTCTCCTACTGCTGCGGCCGAGTTTATTCGAGCATTTGCCCGTTCTCGGCCGCAGCAGTAACCTGGCGCGCGCCGGAGGGTGCCGGGCGTGCGCCGAAGCAGCGGAAGAGCGCCCTCCGATCGGGGCGCTCTCCCTCCCGCTGCCGGGTCCCCCGGAACCCCCTGCCGCCGTCCCCCACACCGCGGGACACCAGGGCTCCCTCGGGGAGCCCTGGACGCGCGTGCAGGGGGCGCTGGCACCCGATGACGCGTGACCGCGCGTCACGCCGAGGGAGTGGGGCTAGCAAGCCGGGGCATCCCCCGGCTTGCGGAACTAGCCCTGCTCGAATAAATCGTGTCGGTAGTGTATATACACCGCTGCTTTGCTGAGATTGGAGGTCTCCACCACACATTGGAATAGAGGTCCTTCCCGCAAAGACCACTGTGCTTTATTGCCCGTTTTTGATCTGCATCTTGTGAGTAGGTTACACATACGAGCCAAGACCAACCACTGAATTGACCCATAGGTTATCAAACTGTCTACACTTAGATTGTATTTTGTTTTATCTCCCTTATATGCTCCCCCTGGATTGCAAACGGATCTCTACGAATTGGGGGACTACTGGAACCAGTCCCTACCAGCTGGGTTTGAGCAGGGGTTTTTAATTCATTTATTCACGTTATTTATCACGTGTTCACTTAAATATGTTTATGTATCACTTGATTTGTATTTCATTCACTGTATATTATAAGTGAACACTAGTAGAGTTAGCGCTTTTCTTTCACTATTACACAGCATCCATGGTCACTTGACAGCGTTTGTCTCGGCACCGGAGGATTAACGTGGCGTGGGGGTTCCGTGGACCCCCCCCGTCCCGCAACGCATTTGCTGCAGATGCCGTCTCCGGCGCCACTGACTTTTGCTTCTTCGACTGCAGCGCCGGCAAGTCTTGTAACATCTGTAGGTATATTAAAAACATGATTGAGGTCCCCTTCAATGTGTGAATGATGGGGCAAAACTAATGGTGCGGGGCAGTGATTTTAGATGTAGAGTGCATCCAAAACCTTGAGAGACATAAGGGCATGAGAATATATTTGATATTAGATTTAGATACAATTAGATTGCAAGCTCTTTGGAGCAGGGACTCCCTTTCCAAAATGTTACTGTTATGTCTGTAGCACTTCTCCCCTTTATGTGTTATTTATATTATTTGTTATCTATATGATTGTCACGTGTATTACTGCTGTGAAGCGCCATGTACGTTAATGGTGCTATATAAATAAAGACATACAATACAGTGAGCATGAAACGTGAAAATGTACTAGTGTTGGTCTTTTTCCTGGGTGCAAAACACACTGATTTGGATAAGCAGCTTATCCTTGGATTGCATTTTGTGAAGTGGGTAACTATCGCCATACAATACATCGTTATCTTCAATAGCGTTGCTCCCATTCTGTGATCTGTCAGCAGAAGTAAATTAATCTACAGAGGAGCAATAAATTAGCAGCAAGCAATGAAGTCCGTACAGGATTTTAAATATTTGCCAAAGCTTTTACGCTTATTGCAATAAAAGATGCAATTTTACTGGTACTACTTCAGGTGAAAAGCAGGGTCGCGATTTACAAAGGTAATATTTTCTGCTTGAGAAACCATGCGAGTAGAAAATACAGTGACAGGCTACCTCGAATGCACTGTATTTCATTTTCACCTTGGGGTAAAATAAGCTAAATGAGATCAATCTGCTGACAAGAATTCATTACGTTTTTCAACTGTTCACAGTTCTACAATGGGTTTGCGAGACCAGTATTTTTTTTTTCTAGATGCAGAGGTTCTCATTCTGTCCCTCATTACCAAAAAGACTTAGACATTATAGCTCATACAAGTATAGCCCAGCGACCCTCCCCCCTCCCCCCAACCTCATATCGGGTACCCTAGGGTGTCTCTTGGTCTGGCTACGTGTCTGAGTGTGGTGCATACCTGCTGGCAACAGGAGGGCCTGAGTCTCCCGCGGTGACATGGGGGACAACAGGACAGGTCTCTGGGGTGAATGTCTTCGTTCTCCTCTAATGGTGCAGCGCCTCCATCTGTTGCAGGCCCCAGGGATGTGGGGTGGAATCCCTACAGCAGAATCCTTCTCCCAGGGATGAGAGATTCCAGTCTCACACACTGTCTCTTTAAATAACAGCAGCTCTTTATTATCCTCCTTCACTTCAGTAGCAGCAGAATAGACACAGGGTATACACAGACAGCCAGCTGTCCTCCTTCAGGATTCCCCTTCCACCACTCTGGGCCTAGGGCCACCTAGATTGGGGCTAGCTCTTCCCTCACCCCTTATGCAGGGTGAGAGGTATTTGGTCCACCTAACTCTAACAGCTCTACTCATCAGGTGGCTAACTCATTCTCCTAGACTGACACTACTCACTCTTCCAGACTGACTAAATAGGAAATGACACTGCTCTTTGTAGCTTCCAGCAGGCACCGCCCCTATGTCTTTTGATTGGACACAGGGTCAGGTGACCTACCTTCACTGACTCAGGGCAAATGTCTGAAGCAGGGAAAATCCATGATTACTCCTGGAAGACCTGTCCTTACACAGGGATCACTGCCAGGAGCAGAGTAGAAATATAGCCCATAACTTACCAGGGCTACATAAGTGTAATGTTTATACTTTATTAAAGTAAGGTTCAGAGGGTGTTATATTGTATGTATATGTAGCCAGGTCCCCCAGTTCCCCCTTGTCTCCGTTTTCTGGGAGAATAGGGAAGGTTGCAGCGAGTGCAGGGAGCGCTCCGGTGCACCGGAGGCTCCGCAGTGACCCGAGCATTCAGGGCGCCGCCATGTTGGATGTTCGCGCATGCGCGGTGAGTCTGTGGAGGTGGTGATGAGGAAAGGTCGCGCATGTGCGGTAGCCCGTGAAACAGGAACCAATCCTAGAGGGCATAGCGCACGGGACTACGAGTCCCAGGAGCCTCAGCGAGACCAGGTGACGCCAGGGAGCCTATAGGGCGGGCGGATTCGCGGGAGGAAGAGTTAGGAAAGGGAAGTTTGAGGGAGAGACCACGCTAGTCAGAGAGGACGGGGAGGAGGAAGGAGAAGGAGCTCTGCGTGTAGGGAGGCAAGTAGCCGCTACAATAGGCCCTATACCCCAGGCCCAGTTAGACCGAGTCACAGTCAGCGAAGTTGATGCAGGGATAGGCCCTAGGATAGGAACCTGCCCCATTAGAGTAAGCGAGAGAAGTGTGTACCCAGAGACTGCCGCGGCACCATAATAGAGGTTTGGGCTCAGACCTCTTCAAGCACAGCAGCAGACCACCGGGTGGGATTGCCCTGGAAGGTATCCCTGGAGTGTCTTCATCGTCGGATCCTTTGTGAAGTCAGTTTGCAGGCCCGAGCGCTGTAACATCCATAAGTGCACAAACTATAAATCAGTACATAGTGGCTGCGCAGTCATACACACACATACCGCACTTTGGGGGTGGGATTGTGGTGTGGGGAAACTGGACACGGTGTGGGGGTACATGGTGAAGGGGTCGCGTCCTGCGAGACGCGTTAGTTATAGTGTCTCCTATACAGAGGGATACTCACTGTATGACATGCAAGGTTATGGTTATCATTAGTAAAGTCACTGTTTCTTTTATATGCTGTGTGCGTAGTATTACATTATTGTCCTGTGAGAAACCACTCCCGCTTTGCTGGGAGCCGTCACAGGTGGAGGCGCTGCACTTGGTAAGAGGTTATCTGTATTCATATGTGTTGCCCCAGGCTCTCCGTGGCAGAGGCTTAGGCCCTGCGAGCCAACAGGTTAAACAGCATTGGTAGCGCACTGTATTCAGCAGGAAACAGGGCTACATTTGGAGGCGCTGCTGAGATCAGACCTGGGGTGCCCCGATTCCAAATTCACACAGCCATCTGTTCAGAATGACTCTCCCCTCGCGTCAAAGCGTGAGCGAATGGGCGCGGCAGATGCAGACGCCCGCCGCGTGGTGGCTGTGAGTCAAGTTCCTATGGCCTTGCCTTTAGAGACATTGCAAACGGCCCTAAGGCAACTACCAGGATTCTCCAAAGCCCGCCTGGTGGATGTCCTAATAGACAAAGACGCCAAGTGGAACACCCTGCTAGTTGACTGTCGCAGAGACTTAGTTGTTCTGGAGCCATCCGTTCCCCAGTATCTACAGCTCCCCAATTCCCCAACAGGCGGAAGTCCCTTCGTCTACCCATTAAGGGACATACCCACTGATGTGCTTGGCGAAGCTTGTCATACCCCCGTATCTGCCAATTACCCGTAAAGTGACGCGGGTAGTTGTCGGTCAGAATTTAGTTGTCCTGGTTCCAGTGTGTCCCAAGAAGCTGGACTGTGCAGGGATATGTTGCAAAAACTTAACGACAAGATAGGCCAGCTGGCCTCCCCACCCAGCTTACCACCCTTAGTAGAAGCACTAACCCTGGCCTCGCACTCTCAAAATGACAGAAAACTGAAAGCCTTCTCTGGGACCTTGCCCGTCCCGGCGGGGGAGGACGTGATAGAACCTTGGAAAGAACACACCAGGGGTGAAATGGAGGAATGGTCCTGTACCAACGCGGTCAAGCGCCAACGCATCATGGAATGTTTGAGAAACCCAGTGTCCACTCTGGTCAGCATCCACCGGGAGCAACATCCTGCCTTAACCTCCCGGATGATAGTCGAATTTTTGACGGAGGCCTATGGCGTGGCAGTAGATGATGGGGCCCTGTGGGCCAAGTACTATGCCATCAACCAAAAGGAAGGGGAGGACTTGTCGGCCTTCATCCATTGGGTACAGATAGCGTTGGGACCTCTGCTTCACCACAAATTCGTTATGGCCTCGCAGATGGATGAGTATCTCCGTAAGCAATACCTGCGGGGGTCCAGCCCCAGCCACCCCATTGCCAACATGATTCGCGATAACCTCACACGAGGAAGCCCTCCTACGTTCACGGGGTTGTTACAGCAAGTTAAGGAGCACAAGGCTCATCAATTACTTCATTCTCCTCAGAAAGCAAAAGGAGCCTACGCCCCCAAGAATAAAGGAACTGGTGAAAAGAAAGAGGATCCCCCGGACAAAACCGTGGCGGAGCGGCCGAAGTACTCGGGGAGGACTTCTCCCCCCTACAACCGTCGTACGCCGCCCCGTGATCTGTCGTGCTACAAGTGTGGGAAAAAGGGACACCTATCTTACGACTGCCGGGTGGGGGAATACCGTGATCGGAGCCCCTCCCCCAAGAAGTTCACGCCTAGTGCTATGGTCTGTGGAGTATACACCGCCGACGGGGAGGTCGTGGAGGCTCCGGCACCCCCAGAGCTTCGAGCCATCAATGACAAACCTGGCCCTACTACCTCCTTCCACATTACTGTTGGAACTACGATCATTCACCCAGTAGCCCAAGCACGCTGCCTAGGTGTCACACTCGACTCCTCTCTCACATTCGCCCCTCACATTCAAAACATATCTAAAACCTGTCGCTTTTTCCTCCGCAATATAACAAAGATACGCCCTTTCCTCTGTTGCTCGACTGCTAAAACTCTGACTCAGGCCCTCATTCTCTCCCGTCTTGATTACTGTAACCTCCTGCTGTCCGGCCTTCCTGCCTCTCACCTGTCTCCCCTACAATTTATCCTAAACGCTGCTGCCAGAATCACTCTACTCTTTCCTAGATCTGTCTCAGCATCTCCCCTCATGAAATCCCTCTCCTGGCTTCCGATCAAATCCTGCATCTCACACTCCATTCTTCTCCTCATTTTTAAAGCTTTACACTCTTCTGCCCCTCCTTACATCTCAGCCCTAATTTCTCGTTATGCACCATCCAGACTCTTGCGTTCTTCTCAAGGATGTCTTCTTTCTACACCCTTTGTATCTAAAGCCCTCTCCCGTCTTAAACCTTTTTCACTGACTGCCCCACACCTCTGGAATGCCCTTCCCCTCAGTACCCGACTAGCACCCTCTCTATCCACCTTTAAGACCCACCTTAAGACACACTTGCTTAAAGAAGCATATGAATAGCACTGTGAATATTCTGAACACATGATACATAAAGCGTGGCCCCCTGCAGACGCACTTACCAGAACTCCCTCCTACTGTCTCTGTACGTTCTCCCTACCTACCAATTAGACTGTAAGCTCCTCGGAACAGGGACTCCTCTTCCTTAATGTTACTTTTATGTCTGAAGCACTTATTCCCATGATCTGTTATTTATATTATCTGTTATTTACTTGATTACCACATGTATTACTACTGTGAAGCGCTATGTACATTAATGGCGCTATATAAATAAAGACATACAATACAATACAATACATGGTTCCCACCAATACCGGTGATGACGACTCTCCCCTCAACTGGAACAATCGAGTGGGACTAGTAGCCCTCATATGCGTGTTAGTGGATGGCGTCTATTCCTCGGCCTTGCTGGACACGGGATCTCAAGTGACCATCATATATCGAGGGTTCTATGACCAGCATCTTCAGAAGAGGCCTCTGAAGTCAGCCGAACATATAAAAGTGAGGGGCCTGAGCAATGAAGACTATCCTGTCGACGGCATAGTGACGGTGTCTTTGGAGATTCAACAGCTCAACACTGGGAAATCCCATCCCATGAAAGTGGACGCCCTAGTGTGTCCGGAACCCAAGGACCTACCCAAATATCCGATCATCCTGGGGACCAATGCCGACATTGTGCAGCCGTTATCCGGGCCTACCTGCAAGAGACCAATGAATTGCCTATGTCCAGTCTTCCACTACAACTTATTTAGGTGGGCAAGGACCCCACGGCCTCTGTCCCTGAGAATTATGGACTGTTATTCTGCGGTCGAGCCGGCCTAACGGAAATTCCGCCTGGAGCGGTGCAGAGGGTGCCAGCCTGGTGTTCATATGCCGAGCATGAAGACACTGAGCATCTCTTCTCATTGGCGAGCACTCCGGAAGAAGACGCCCGAAGAGGATACCGAATAATACCTGAGTTTTGGGATTGGGCCGCCGCCATTCCTCGTCGAATTTATGTGTCGTTGCAGAATCTGTCCCCATTCACCATGGCTATAGAGGCCCTGATCCCTGACTGCACCATTTTCCCTGCATCTGTTACTGCTGTTGCAATAATGTCCAGAAAGCATGTCCTGATCTCAGCAGCACCTCCAATTTTAGCACATGTACCCTCACCCTCTAGAAGATACTGTTGCACTACAGGTGTCAATGGAGCGCATACCTGTGAGGGACCAGGAGAGCTAAGCTGTCTGCGTTGTCGTGGAGACTAGGACAGGCTTTTGGTGTCATCTGATGTTTGGTATCCGGTGTTCAACACCTCGAGCTTCAGTAGGCTCCAAGAATCTTAGAGGCAGTCCCCTCTGAAGCAACTCTCATACACCCATGTGCACAGACTAGAATCCAGACAGGTTTAAAAAAGGAACAAGGGCCTTATTGGCAGTCACTGCAGTTCTTACTCATACAGCGGATGCAGGGTTCTTCAGAGAATCCTAGGTCTCTGAATGGTGCTGGCTCTTCTAATGTGGAGCCTTACTGTAGATGTTTCTGAGCCAGCCAGTCATGAGAGCCTGGCTGGCCTCTCTCTCCCACAGGGAGGAGACAGACCACACACCTCCACTCTCTTGGAAGGGTGGGAGAGCACTCACTAACTTTAGCACTGCCTCCCTAAGGAACCAAAAGGGAAGGGCTCAAGATCTGTACCCTGATAGGCTACACATAGACCATGAGTCACCATCACACTTCTGTCACTCAGAGCAGCATGAGGGTGGGTCAATTGCCCACAGGACTGCCTGTCACAGCCTAGCCTGCAAAAGACTTATGTGACAGGGGGGAAAGAGAGGCAGGGTGGACTAACCATTTTACAATAGGGAAGGGGAACATGTAATGGGAATAGGTAAATAACAAAAGTTTCTCAAGGGAAGCACAGGGAGGCGAGTACAGCAGAGAGGCAAACTCTGAAAAGACAGGAAATAACCCAGACAGAGAGGAAATATGTAGTAGGACCGAACCAAGTGACAATGGGAGAAGGGCAGCAAGTCGGAGGAGAGATGGGGGGTTGCCAGGGCAACCGCAAGAAACCAGAAAAATAACTGGAAGAGGAGACAGAACATTTAGTAAAGTTTTTACTGAGCAGTAATTTAATTTTTTACTTAAAATTTGGTATACATGAATATGCTGAGTGACAAGTTGTATTGACATATAATATTGAACTCATAGCTTTGTTTGGAAATCACTTTGTATACAGTACTTAAAACGCAGTAAAATATTGAATATTCTAACTTGCTGCAAAGTTTTCGAAAAAGGTCACCCAAACTTAATTAAAAAAAAAAAGTAATTTCTTTCTATCACTTATAGCAAATCCAAGACCAATCAAGTTCTGGCAAAACCAAAAGACGAGTGGTAATTGCCTTCCCTTACTCATGCGTTAAAGCTTAGGTTATTGGCCTAAGCCACGGGTAACCAACTCCAGTCCTCAAAGGCCCCCCAACAGGTCAGGTTTTCAGGATATCCCTGCTTCAGCACAGCTGGCTCAATCAGTGGCTCAGTCGAAGACGAAGACTGAGCCCCTGATTAGGCCACCTGTACGGAAACAGGGATATCCTGAAAACCTGACCTGTTGGAGGGCATTTGAGGACTGGAGTTAAGCACCACTGGTCGAATCTGTTCACATCATAATACAACCCGCATGTTGACCTGAAGGTAGAATTAATATCCCATGGTATTAAAAACTATTCAAAATCTCATAAATTGACAAAATATAAACAAATTAAAGTGGCGAGTGTGCTTAATCTAGTATTGCAGATGCAAAGCACAGCATATGGTTAACATGGAAACACTAATTTTGCAAAACACTAAATCAATTACAATTGCATTTCTATATACTAAGCAACTTTCAATTTCCCCAGGATGCAGTATAGGCATCATCTCATTAACAGTGGGAATAAGCAAACTAAGCAATTGCTGATGGCCCTAAAATGATCAGGTGGGCACGCTAATTATTCTGAGGGACTGAAGTCCGAGTTGAATTAAAATGCCACAGGTACTTAAAAAGATAAAATATATGGTAGAAGAAACCCAGAGAGACTGACTTCAGGCTCATGTGATTACCACACTTCCTAAACCAGACAGATATGGAAAATAAAAAACAGGAAAAAAGTGATGCATCCAAATTGGTCAAAGTTCCTCAATAACATATGTAAATGATACTGGATAGCAATGGAAAGTCCATGAATGATATGGCAATTATCAGGTGCGGGCTAGGAGTCTAGTGGGGTCCACATGACCACCACGGTTGAAACACCATAACAGCCCCCCCTAGTAACCAATATAAAATTAACAGAGGCACTGGTAAACATATGCATATATGTAGGGGCACTCTGGCCCTATTACCTTAGTGCTTGCAGGACTTCCAGATACTGTATCCAGGGCGTGCAGTTCATCCAGGTAGATAGCCAGCAGGAAGATAGGTGAAGATGTGTTGCACTGCCTCAATTTCAAACTCCCAATGAGACCGGAAAAAATGCAAAGTAAGCACTCAGCTGAACAACAGGTCAGGTTTATTGCAGGGTGGTGCAGCAAGGGGACAGCAAAGCCACACGAAAGCACCTCGTTCGTGTGGCTTTGCTGTCCCCTTGCTGCACCACCCTGCAATAAACCTGACCTGTTGTTCAGCTGAGTGCTTACTTTGCATTTTTTCCGGTCTCATTGGGAGTTGGAAATTGAGGCAGTGCAACACATCTTCACCTATCTTCCTGCTAGATATGGAAAATAACATGTACATTATGTACAGGGAGGGAGGCCGAAAATGTGGTCATTACAGGAGCAAAACATGCTTTTTTTTTAATGACTGTTTTTTTAGCATAGGTTTGAAGCATGGGGTCTCCAGAGCAAAACCCAATTAATTTCAGCTTTGTGAACCCCCTGCTTCCCAAAAATACAGACCTCCGAAGAGGGTACCAGAATCTCGGCAAAGTTTAAAGCTTCCACGTCATGATGATGTCACGACTTCCTATTGAAAGTAGTGGCGTGTGAGCTTTGAAACTCTGCCATTACGTGATCCATGCTAGCCAAGCAGAGCAACTAATGGCACTCACTACAGAGGACATGTAAAGGAGACAAAACTAAGCGCACGACTCTCATAGTGTAAAAAAGTAATTATATTGTGACAATATTAAAGTGTAAATGATTGCACGTACAAGAAAACGTAGTCAAAAAAAGCATGTCATGTTTAGGGTACATGAGAAAAAAGGATATGTATTTAATAGGCGCCTGCTGGTATAAAGGATATATATCAAAGCAGGTGGAAGGTCAGGGATAGGCTCCAGACGATGAGGTTGTGCTTAGAAAAAGAAAAAAACACAATGCATAGCGTAATACAGTACTGTATGGTGAATAGACAAACAACATGTAATACAAACAACATATATAACTAATATCTATCAGCTGAGAGATCAAGAGGTGAAAGTAATATTAATATTAAAAAACATTTAATAAAACATATCTTAAAACATTGGACATATGAAAAATAAAAAAAGAATATTTTAGGACAATGGAAATGTCGGATCGACACACTGCTGCAACGGGTGAAATGCCCACTCACCAGACAGATGATGTAGGCAAGCGGTGGATAAATTAGAGATTATCCCCTCTCTGCTGCTCAAACAGCCACTGCACCCGGTCCGTAGGTGGAGAGTTGCACACGCCCACCGGCGTGTGTGCGTGTAGCCTCTCTCGACACTCAGTGAAGGACGTGCAGGTAGGATCAGTTTAGCCACAGCAGATTCGCTAGATGTTTGGCAATAAGCGTCGGCTTGTATCAGCTGATTCGCCACCGGATCCGTTGGGAAAGTAGGAATAAAACCCGATGCTGCAGTTGAAGTCTCAAAGGCCACCCTACGCGTTTCGAAAGCGTACTGCTTTCTTCCTCAGCGAATCTGCTGTGGCGGCGGGCGTGTGCAACTCTCCACCTACGGACCGGGTGCAGTGGCTGTTTGAGCAGCAGAGAGGGGATACTCTCTAATTTATCCACCGCTTGCCTACATCATCTGTCTGGTGAGTGGGCATTTCACCCGTTGCAGCAGTGTGTCGATCCGACATTTCCATTGTCCTAAAATATTCTTTTTTATTTTTCATATGTCCAATGTTTTAAGATATGTTTTATTTAATGTTTTTTAATATTAATATTTCTTTCACCTCTTGATCTCTCAGCTGATAGATATTAGTTATATATGTTGTTTGTATTACATGTTGTTTGTCTATTCACCATACGTATTACGCTATGCATTGTGTTTTTTTCTTTTTCTAAGCACAACCTCATCGTCTGGAGCCTATCCTGGCCTTCCAACTGGTTTGATATATATCCTTTATACCAGCAGGCACCTATTAAATACATATCCTTTTTTCTCTGTTACTTTTCTGACCAGGGGGTCAGTCGTTGTATTTTAGGCAGCCCCTTATATGTGGACAATATCCCCATTTAAGGTCTTATATTGTGATTTTGCCCTATTTATTTAGTCAGCGCTACCTGTTCTGTTTTTTCTATGTTTAGGGTACATGTTACCACTCAGGAAGTAGATGACTTGCTTCGTGAGGATCCTTCAACATACACTCCTTCTGGTCCAGGCAGGAAACCTTAACCCCAGTTGCTGCAGGTATATCCAGTTACGATTTGTAGCAATGTCAGTTACATAATACCCACAGGGTTACAGATGAAGAAAGCAATGGTGCAAACTCTCCTACACCGATGGATTCACTCCAGCTGGGACCCGTCTGGAAGCAATAAACCTCCGCCCCATTTTGATCGTTAATCGGGGCACTGACGTCACCTCAGTTAGTCACGAGTCCACACCGGTCAATTAGGTGAAAAGCAATGGAAATGGGGTCCTGCAGGCAGCGTGTGGAGGGTCCATAGCACAGTGATGATTGCAGGAGAGTGTTCAGTTCAAACACACAATCCTACGCTTTCGTAGCGAACTACTTTGTCAGGGAACTAGTTCGCTATGAAACACGTAGGATTGTGTGTTTGTACTGGACACTCTTCTGCAATCACCGCCGTGCTTTGGACCTTCCACACGCTGCCTGCAGGACCCCATTTCCATCGCTTTTCACCTAATTGACCGGTTCTGGACTCGTGACTAACTGAGGTGACGTCAGTGCCCCGATTAACTATCAAAACTGGGCAGAGTTTTATTGCTTCCAAACAGGTCCCAGCTGGAGTGGATCCATCGGTGTAGGAGAGTTTGCTCCATTGCTTTCTTCATCTGTAACCCTGTGGGTAATATGTAACTGACATTGCTACAAATCGTGATTGGATATACCTGCAGCAACTGGGGTTAAGGTTTCATTGTCACAATATAATTACTTTTTTACACTATGAGAGTCGTGCGCTTAGTTTTTTCTCTTTTACATGTCTCCTGTGTGATGCTGAGCCATCCATTCTAACATGCTAGCAAAGCAGAGGAATAAACCTCAAAGCCCGACGCTACTAACCAGGGAGACAGCGTGTATCATGCATAGGCTAATTTTAACCCTCGATATACCGGAGACAAACCATGAGCATGTGAACGCTGTCGCTATAATAAGGTAATCCTTAGATCACATAGTTAGGGAACTAACTGGAAGCGATGGACCCTTAGTCCCCCTAAGGGAACCGACAGACCCTCGCAAAACCAGATGCCCTTAGTGATAAATCCACAGCAGTGGACTCTTTGATAAAGCGCACCATGCGAGAAACGCGTTAGAGGTTTCTCTTTTAAATAGTTCATGTCCCAATAAATTTTTTGTTATTTTTTCATTTTGGCCTCCAGTTCTCTTTTTTCATTGCTGTGCTCCTAGTTTTTCCCCTGTTCATCCATTCTCACATGCTGCAGACTCTTCATGAATGATAAAGGTTTTTGTATTTTATTTTTTATAATTTATATTTCACCCATTATCACTTATTTGGAATACAAGTTTGTGTTCCCATAAACCTTTAAGTGCACCTTAATCGTATTACTTCTTTATTGGTTTGATATTAGCACAATACTATAGGAGTTTTTATTGTTTTTAAGTAGTTGCATTCAGTGCGCAGTAAATTGTTTTTTCCAACTCACTACAGAGGTAAGTATTTCTAGAAGCAGGGATTCCCTGAGATTACATTAATCGGGTTCAGCTCTGGAGACCCCTGCTTCAATTTAATGTTAATTTTTATTTTTTATATCACCAGCTTGGATTACCACTTTAAAGGAAGAAAGAGTCAATGGGATAATACTGTAATCCTAGTTCCCCACTACAACCTATAGGAGCCAGTTTCTGACATCAAACAACAAAATGGATACTTCCAGTGCTACTGTAAACCATAAGATTAGTACCAAATTCCAATGACAGCCAATAAATGTAGAGATCAACACACTGTTGGAGAAACAAGTACAGTATTCTAGTATAATGAAAAGAAGACAGCAGAAAACAAGCAAGTGAAATGAAGTAGGATGGGCAGTGCTCCATCTAGGAACATACAGTATACGCATATGAGAAGAAATTGAAACTGCATATGAACAAGGGTGTGGAGAGACATCAACAGCTGCATAGACTGGAAGCTGAGTCACTGACATTTTAGAACATGTAATTGGAAAAAAAAAAAAAACAGATGCGAAGAAAAAAAATAAAAAATGTAATGACCATTTGGGTTTTTTTTTTTTTGCAGTTTCTTTCCAGAATTAAGGGTTCACTGCAAGAAAAAGAAATAATATACACATACACATATACACCACAGTTGTACACTAGTTAGTTCCCTTCCTAATGCCTGTCTATGCTTGCTTAAAAATCTGCTGCAGTCCTTAGAGATGATGATGATGATGATGATGATGATGATGATGATGATGATGATGATGATGATGATGATGATGATGATGATGATGGTGGTGGTGGTGGTGGTGGTGGTGGTGGTGGTGGTGGTGGTGGTGGTGGTGGTGGTGATGATGGTGATGATGATGATGATGATGATGATGATGATGATGATGATGATGATGATGATGATGATGATGATGATGATGATGATAGCACTCCCAATTGGGGGCGACAACTGGATCAAGTTTAGCTGGACACTTTTGTTCAGGCCTGTCTTTGTTTTTCTAACCTCTTACAGCGCAGTCAAGAATTTTGTAAAGAATTCAAATAACAGGAATCAATCTACATGCCATGCAGAAATATATCCAGCTGGCAAACCTCCTGTATCGCTTAATGTTTCCCTATAAATACATACTATACATTGCGTATGGATAATGGACGCCAACCACTTTTTGGAACTGTAGAATTCCTATTAACTTTGCAATATTAAAACAGCAATCCCTCCACCCCCAAATAAAAAATATTTATCTGGCCAACCTGAATCAGGGGGCTCCTTGGAGCTGATCTGTGGTCCCCCGATCTCTGGGACCCAAAAGGTTCCAAAGTAATAAGACTTTGCATTTTTGTAGTTTCCTTTTGCGGTAGAGGGGGGGGGGGAGAGAACCTGGCAAAACATGAAAGGTGGGGTACAGTAACTTGATGACGTTGCAGCTTTCTATTGGCTGCTGAAGTCAAGGCTGACCTCGCCACCATGGTGTGTCAACCAGGAAAGTATTCTTGAGAGGGGGTTTCGTCTAAAAATGGTCCAAACAGCCACTTCGAAGTATATAAAATGACTCCCTTATTATTTTGTTACACATTGAACTGTAATGTAATGATTAGCAAGCTGGCTATTCAGTATCGCTAAAAAATGTATATATAATTTAACGTAATACTAATGCATTGCAAGATTTAGCTCACTACAATGTGCACATTGAAATAAAATTAACACTGCACCTGGGCTGCAAATTGTATTCCGGCACCAGAGGGTGCCTTATAGCTTAGTACCACTTAGTAAATATGTGTGTGCATTTAGATGTTGGAATGATAAAGATGGAGAAATGGAAATCAGTCGTCATGGCTGGGAGTTATTGGTTAACTGGTTAACACCCTAACGGGTGTTGCAAGCATATGTGGCAACTGAACCAGTAGTGAGACAAGTCAGATGCTGGCCTAGTCTCTTCCCACTTAAGAAAATAATCTACCCCGATGTAGGGTTGCCACATTTAAGTTTTTATAATACGGGACGCCAAAATCCAGTATGAAAGTGTGACGTCATAATGAGTGATAATTTGCAAATGCTTGGAGCCGAATGATATCTCCCGTTTGACTGCTATATTCTTTGGTTTTTATCATTTCTGCTCTTGGCCAGGGGCGGTGAAACAAGCGCACTGATCTAACAGGTAGCAGTGGGAGAAAAAGTAACACCTACAGGGGAGGGCGATACGGTATTATGAGATGACCAGGCAGTGTCCTAACTTTCTTATTTTAAGATATTTAGTAAGGCGACATGTATCGGAAAAGGTAACTATTGAGAATAATTTTAAGTTCAGGCATTTCACGTCAAGGCACTAAAATATGGGACATTTATGCATCCCGACTGACCTTTCCAGGACAACGGGACTAGTCAATGAAATAATGGACTATCCCGTATATACGGGAAATCTGGCAACCCTACCCCAATGTAAACACACTTGAACTGAAACCAGTTAGGTGGTATACGACTGTAGATACATACATACAAATCAGCAGTACAATGTACCATCATTATAAAAAAGATACATTTGGGATATGTAACTTTTATATTGATGGTTTTATGCCCTGCCCTCTGTCATGATTTGTATTGCTTCTTTCCATGCTGTAGAAATGCAGCATTATTGCCTGTATTTTGATTTCCGTGCCGTATGCAAAAAAATGCAGCAGTTTTTAAAATGGAAAATAATGTTTCTACTGCCTGTTTATTTAATGTTTGTATAAGACTTCTATAATGAACTTAAAAAAAATATGAATCCAGTTGCTGCCAAAAGAGCCAGCAAAGCATTATAGCAACAAATAGTTAACAGCACACAGCATATGTTTAAGGATGTTTTAGTGACCTGTACTTTTTTTCAAACACATTTTGAAGGAAGTTGTAGCTTTATTCCAATACTGATGTTTGTTTTTCATTAAAACCCCACGAGGAGGGTGTAGTCTGTTAGTAAATAGTTTCACATGTACTAGCCTACAACCTAATCAGCAGTAAACATACACAACACCAATGCCAGAAGTGATATCCAGGGAATTACTACTGTCACAAGGCAAAGTGAATGGTTCCCTATAATTTAATTTCAATTAGTTTTTTTTCTTAAACTCTACCAATTTGAAAACAAATTGCTGGAGCAAACTACATTGGAACATTGTCAGTTACAATATTGTTATTTGTTACTAATGCATAATTATATATAATACCCTGCAGCAACAGCTTACTTGATTTGCCAAAAGTACCAGGGCTGCTTACAGTATTAAAGCCGTCAATCCCAAATGATCTGAATGAGTTAGATTTCAAAGTTCTGGTTCAAAACTTTTTATTGGAACACTTCCTATTGTTAAGAGTAAAGTCTATGAAACTGCTGATGCTAAACTTCAGAGAGACTGGTCTTGTAATTGGTGTGACTCACTACATTTCCAAGTTCCCATATACAGTGTGCCCGCGTGTGTAATGTATTCTATAATGGCGCTCTATCATGCTATCATGCTATTTCTATCACCACAAACCATCAGTTGGCCCACACTGAAATCTAGAAGCACCCATGCTGTCTTCTGTAATGTTTGCTCAACAACATAAAAGCACTTCTACTGGCTGAAAGCATGGCGCAGTTAACAATGTATTTATATAATAGTCCAACATATTCTGCAGTACAGTATAATGGGAGAGAAACAAAAAATAACATGCACAAATATTTTATTAAACTTGAGCAGTAGGTCGAAGTCCCTGCTTTCCTTACAACCAGTGTAAAACAGGTGAACTGAAAGTTAACCCACCAGGCGTTCAGAAAATGTGACTGCAGCTGTAGACTGGTGTGTAAACAATAATGAATGTGGGTTTGTGATCGCCACTTTCCTTACAACCAAAGAGGAAGGAGGAGGAGAGTAGAATTAAAAAGGTAGTGGTGTTGACGATCTTGGGCTGCTCAGTGTGATCCTAGCAGTTAGCATACTCTCATAGGCTTCTGAGTGATAGATGGCATGGTGTAGACCAAAGGGCAATGTTTGTATAGACCTCTGTGAATAAGTGAGTTCCCAAGAAACCTTAAGTATGTAAAGGCTGAAGAAATGTATGATGTAGTGTGGCAGACAATACCCCAAGTGAGGAGCAGTGCAAGGAAAGCACTGGAATTGAGAATGGTAGAATATGAAAAAAATGATGAGTGTAGGAGAGTATTTGGAGATAAAGTCTGAGATTTACAGAGCGAAAGGGTTATGGAGAGCTTCATAATTGAGGGCTGAAATCTTGAATTTGGTTCTGAAGCACAAAGAAGCAGCAGATAAATTAACCTGGCAGCAGAATTTCAATAGATACTAGGGAAGACACATGGGAGAGAAAGGGGGTACATTCTAGCAATATTGCAAATGTGAAAGCAGAAATACTTCGTGAGGAATTGAAAGTGTTTGAGAAATGAGAAGTATTCTATAATGACTGTTCGCCATATGTAGGGCTAAATTTGGATGGAGAAAGTGCGGTGGCACTTCCAAGAGGACATAGCAGAAAAACTGTTACAGTAGACACATAATTTGAGAGAAGATGACAGATCAGGGATAGGTGTGTAGATTTGGGTATCAGCATTCAGATGGTGATAAAAGGGAGATTAATACTGTACATGAGTCTACAAAGAGAGAAAACACAGTGTACAGCAGTGGGAGAAAGATAGAAGTTCTAGAACAGACCCTGGTGGAACCCCAACATAAAGAGGGCGTTAGGAGGAAGTATCTACAAACAGACCACTATAGGAGTGTTCAGATGAACAGAAGGTTGATCATGAGAGGGTTGATGAAGTTGAGAGTATGGCCAACAGGGGTGTGATCGACACTGCGGAAAATGTTATCACTTTCCCAACTCAGGAGGTAAGATGTAGAGCGGTACGGTTTTCTCTCAGTAGGAAAGCAAACACATTTGAAAATAACATTTTAAGAAAGTTTGCTATGCATAATACCGGCTTTAAACACTTAAAATACAACATGCATATTGAAGGGCTGCTATTAAAATCAGTACCTTGTTTTGACTAGCCACTCCAAACCCTGCAAACTATATTTATTTCATACAAGGGAATTGAGATGACTGTTTTACAAACACAGCCTTGTAATATTTAATAGTCCTAAACCTCACATGTACAAACCCAACACAACTCTGCTGGACAATATTCTATCAATGGATTTGTATTGTAGTACATTTCTTGGAAAATGTGACATGCGTGCTTCTTTATCCAGACGTCAATGCTTATAATGTAGCATACATACCACAGTTTGATGGTTAACTTGGATCACTTCATCCCCAGCATGGATTTTCTTGCATCGATCAGCAGGCGACTGTTGTACAAGCAAAATTATATCTTTTATGAGCACATTCTAACACCGTCTAATCTCTACGATGGCCTTAAAGTCGCACATTATCAATAATTCTCAGTTCAGACATTTCTAAATGATACCGGTAGCTGACAAACCAACCTAACACTTATTTGGTTAACCAACGTCATAGTCAGGATAATGAAATACAGATGTGATATTCATTATTTTTGTACAGACGTTAAATAAAAACATCCAGCTATGCTATCCATGAAGCTTGAAACAAAGCTGTTTCAAAGCATTTTTATTTTTTTTATTTTTTTATTTTTTATTTTTTATTTTTTTACACAGCTCAAAGATGTGAGAGTCTTACAGAAACATTAAACCGTTTCACTGCCCTTATGATGTTTTCCGGACATTCTTAGAGCATCATTAGGGTTTTGCTCATTTTCACAATTGTGTATATAATTGAAAAATGGGAGAGGGGGAGGCTCAGTGAGTAAAGACACTGACTGGCACTGAGAGTTTGAAGCAGAGGAGCCTGGTTCAATTTCCGGTGTCGGCTCCTTGTGACCTTGGGCAAGTCACATTATCTCCCTGTGCCTCAGGCACCAAAAACATAGATTGTAGCTCTACGGAGCAGGGACTTGTGCCTGCAAAATGTCTCTGTAAAGCGCTACGTAAAACTAGCAGCGCTATACAAGAACTGCTATTATTATTATTAAAATGAAAACTAAAAGCAATAAAAAAAATTGGCTAAAGAGGGATTGGGGGTTACTTTATATTATAACTCAGATTAGATTTTGTTTGTTCAGTACATGCACCTCTTTAGACCCAACAGAAGGCAACTGATAGATTCATACTCTGCAGCTACTTCATGTCCAACAACAATGGGAACACCCTTGTTCCTACGGCAGTTACTTGCATTTCTCTATTGGCATATCTGTCTGCAAAACGTGAGCCGCAGTTGAGTTTGTTTGATAGTTGCAATATATACTTACATTTTCTGTTGTTCCAGTAATCACATGAAGCCCATCGTATGTTGATTTAATATACATCCCCTAAAAATCGAAATATTGAAAAATATGTATTAGAATGTATGAAATGTGCTTAACAGCAAGAATATAAAAATAAAGAATACGCAAACCTGCAAGGTCATGAAATGATAAACTGTAGCAGATCATAGGCAAAACATGAGTGCATGTTTATTTTACATTAGGTGGGTTTTGGGTTCTGGAACTTGATGGGTTATGCAGCTGTTGTTGCTTGGAGGTGTGGCCGTCCTCCCCATGGTTTAAAGCTCGCCCCGCCCCACTTTCCAATTAGCAGTTTTTGTCATGATCCTGTGTATCACAGACCCAGTATGGTCTTTTTCCCTCCAGCAGAAAAGAGAGGTGCATGAGAATTGTGCCAGGTAGTGTTAGGACCTGCATTGGGCATGCCGTGAAGTGGCTGCAGGCTTATAAACTTTTGGCCAAAGGTTTTAACTAAATGACCCTTTCTTTCATGAGCAGATAAGCACTGAGGTATTGCACTATATGTTGTGTCATTTTGTATGATGCGCTGGCTTTTCTGTTTTTTGTCTGTTATTCTACATTGTGTCAATATTGTGTCAAGTATTCTACATGATTATACTGTAGGCAAGATATTGTTTCCTGCAAGACATGTTTAATGTAAGTATGATTACTGTATCTTTATTGCAGCAAATACACTGCAAAGGCCTTGTCGTAGGACAATAGTCAATCTGCGTTTAAAAGTCATGAAGGACTTCATTCTCTTATGGATTGTGTTATACGAAATAGCAAATTGAAATAGCTCTGAGCATAATTATAATACATAAAGGACATCACTTGCTGTGTGAAGGAGAAGCTATTATTATGCCGTTCGTGAGCTCAGTAGGTTCACAGAGCTTTGTTCTGATGCTACTGTAGTACCGGGTCTGTGCATAGGACGTCACGATGAGGGAGATCAAACTAGCACATCTCATCCACTGCTTTCATGCTTTATTACTAAATTGTAGGTAAAGTGGGTTACGAACAGGTAAAGCATGATCCCCAAGCAGTTATAAGTTGTAAGTAAAGCCGGCAGAAGACTTGAAACCAAATCAATTGAGAAATAATTCAGTTATTATGCATGAAATAATTCTTCAGTTCACTCATCATGAGAACCCTACAAACCACTGTATTGAATACAAGGGCTGGCTAACATACAAATATACTTTCAGATTTACAAAATAAATAAATAAATTATATATATTTATATATAATATAATTATATATATATACAGTATATACAGTATTCGACAAACCTATACATTTGCTCGCCCCGGGCGAGTGGATTTAACATCGTGGCGAGCTCCTATTGGCCCAAGCAGCATACGTTTGGTACTAGGTGGCAAGTAGATTTTTTTGTGTGGCGTGTAGATTTTTTGGTGATTTGTCAACCACTGTATATATATATATATACTTGTTCTAATACAAGTCTTTTTGGATTAATCTTGAGTGCTGTTCTCTGTTTACCTTCGGGTTAACTGTATATATATATATATATATATAAAGCAGAAAATAGCCGTGTTAGTCCAGTGCAGAATAAATGAGTTCTTCAGTATTAGGTGATACCTTTTTTATTGGACTAACAATTTATGTCATAGGACAAGCTTTCGAGAGTTCTCCTCTCTTCTTCAGGTCAAGCAATACTGATATACAAAGGATTCAATGGATAAAGCAGTGTAGAGAGAGGGGAAAAAAAAAAAAAGACAACAGATATTTACTGTAGATAAGTAAACCTCCCATTCTTGCATTCCGGCAACCACCAAACCTCAAACAGAAATTAGTCAGCAGAAAACTTCACAACGATTTTAAAGACATGGATAATGGCACAAACCCGTGCAGCAACAAACGCTGCAAACTCTGCAAACACATTTGCCAAGATTCCACAACCAGTCACAACCATAGAACATTCAATGTTAAAGGATCATACAGCTGCACATCCAGAAATATAGTGTATATGATTCAGTGCAACAAATGTGACCAAGGTTGCTACATTGGGGAAACCAGCCAAAAACTACAAGGAAGAATGAATATGCACAGACACTCTATACTCCATCACGAAGAAGGAAGATACTGCTCACCTGTGGGACATCACTTCTCACAACCAGATCATTCCATAAATGATTTAAAAATCAAAATCCTCAATGGAATGTTTAAAAGCACCCAAGAACGGAAAACATTTGAACTCAGAATGATAAGACTCTTTGACACCAAAATCAAAGGACTTAATGTGGACATGGGTTTTCTCACACCCTATCAAAATTGTTTGTAATTATCCTGCTTGCCTCAATTCTTATCCACACTTTCTCTCCCCCTCAGTATCCCTTCCCCTCCCCACCTTTCTTTAACACTGTCCCCTGGCTTCAAACACTTAACACCCTACCTTATCTAGAGTAAATATCTGGGTTTTTTTTTGTTTTTTTTTTCCCTCTCTCTACACTGCTTTATCCATTGAATCCTTTGTATATCAGTATTGCTTGACCTGAAGAAGAGAGGAGAACTCTCGAAAGTTTGTCCTATGACATAAATTGTTAGTCCAATAAAAAAGGTATCACCTAATACTGAAGAACTCATTTATTCTGCACTATATATATATATTCTGCACTATATATATATATATTAGTTCAGGGGTGGCCGACTGCAGGCCTCAAGGTCCACCAACAGATCAGGTTTTAAAGATATCCCTGCTTCGGCACAAGTGGCTCAATCAGAATGACAGCCACCTCTGCTGAAGCAGGGATATCTGTAAAAACTGGCTTGTTGGTGGCCCTTTAGGACTGGAGTGGGCCGCTCCTGGTCTAGTTTTTGTCATCATTGCAGGAAAGAGAGCAAGCTCATTTCTAACTGGAGGTTATCCATGTATTTCTTGCCTAGTTTGCATGATAGCAATGACATTTTCTATAAATAAAACTGTCAGCAATCACTCCGTTACGCAGGCGTGCAAATTGCTTGTGGTAGACATTGAAAGAAACATTTTCTATTTCATGCAGTCTTCTACATACAGTATATAAATACAATTCAGACAGAACAATGTCTAAATGCTAAATCTACCCTTAAATTTGCGCTTGTGTGCCTCCCAAAACAACCCCTCTACACACCATGTGGAGAGATACCACGGAATACACCGAGATACCTAGGAAATAATCCAAATTGACTACACAGTTTTTTTTATTGTATCTAATTTATATATTTTATTGCATCTATTAAATGTTATGTTTTACATGAGTTTATTTACACACATTTTCAGTTGATTACAACATTTGTGTGCGCATTATATTAGACATACTCTTGGGAAATCTTTCTTATTTTGTTCTGTGTGTTTCTGTACTTGTATCTCATTAATGTAGCACCTACTTACTCAATTATTACTAATTTTGTGAGCAGTCCTTCCTTTAAAATTGTAATCACGTAAAGCTGAGTGAAATCCCACAAAATGTCAAAATGTAATTAAAAAAAAAAAAAAAAATATTAATAAAAAAAAAAAAAAAAAAGGTACAACAATTCAAACTCAGTTGAAATTTTTTTCGCATCCCTAGACAATACCTTTTGTCAATAGAGGTGTTACTTTTTTTATTGGCATTCCAATTTAATTAATAAACCATTAATCCGTATTTAAATATATATATATATATTACAATGTCAAAATATACATATACAGGGGTACATATAAACACATATATATATATATATACATGTAGAGGTATCAGTACCGTGTTAGCCAAGCTTCAATAATCAAAAAATAAATAGATGATACCGTTCTGTGGCTAACTAAATGCTTTTATTTGTGCGAGCTTTCGAGATACACTGATCTTAGGCACACATCCCTTACTATTGACTATATCATGGTTTTCTTCCATCTTTTCTCTATGTACTGATGGGGCGGCCGTTATTCGAACACTTCACGCGGTAATTTATGCGGGAAACCGTGATCACAACAGGGACAAAATTCGCTGTGTTTAAAGAAATGACCGCGGCGCATTAAATGCCCAAAGCAGGGACCCCTGCTGTGTGAATGCTACCGGCGTCTGCCTTTGTGTAATAGACGCGCAGAAAGAGAGTCTGAATCAGTCACTCTAATTGCGCGCCTCTCACAGGCGATCGCGGGGTTTTATTAAAATTCTAAAATTACAGTTTTGTAGCAGGGGGTCTCCGGAGCTGAACTACATTGATTTCAGGTCCGGGGACCCCCTATTTCCCGAGTTACAGGCCCCGTTATGGGGTGCCGGTACACCCGCCATGTTAAAATCCTGTAGGATCGAATCTAAACAATGCAGAGGGATACCGGCACCCCATAACAGGACCTGTATCTCGGGAAGTAGGGGGTCCCCAATGCTGAAATCAACTGTGTTTAGCTTGGAAGACCGCCTGCTCCCTAACACTAGTATCAAACACCCCCCCCCCCCTCCAAATTAAAAATCATTACCTTAGCGGGTAGCTGCTAAGGTTATGAAGCTGCTTACATTTTATTTGTATTCATAGTGTGCATGAGCAGGGGGTCTCCTGAGCTGAACAAAGTTGTTTTCAGGTCCGGGGACCCCCTACTTCCCTAGTTACAGACACAGTTATGGGGTGCCGGTATCCCCTCCATGTTAAAATTGTGGGTCACGTGACCGTGAGACTAGAGGGATACGGGCACCCCATAACGGGGCCTGTATCTCAGGAAGTAGGGGGTCCCCGAGGCTGAAATAAACTTTGCTCATTTCAGGAGATCCCCTGCTTACGCACACAATAAATAAAAATGTAAAATGTAAGCAACTTCATTACCTTAGCGGCCATGCAATGCCCACTAAGGCAATGAAGGGGTTAAGGCACAGGTGCCAACCCTGTGTGTAAAAAAACTAAAAACATGGCCTACAGAGTACAGTACATTTAAATATATCCCCCCCCCCTCCCCCGCACCACCAAACACACATACATTACATTAATGGGCCAAATAACTATTATCCAGATATGGATAATAGATTATTTGGCCCATTATTAAACACATTAACTAGCATAATAAAATAAATACAGTTCTACTTACCACTGCAATACAGTATGAATCCCCTCCACCAGCAAAGCCCATGTGTCCTCCGTTGCCAAAAATACATAGCAAATACATTCTGACACATACAGTAACATCTCCAAATAAAATAGCACAATGCAAATAAAAATAAATCTCATCTCCCAAGAACACAGCACCTACAGTACAGTACAATTGGCAAATCAATATCTAACAAATGGCTATCCAAAATTTTAATTTTACAATGTGTACAGTACATGATGCAAATAATCTGTGCATCATGTACTGTACACTACAGTATGCCAAGCAATGCTCTAAATAAAATAAAATAAATAAAATACCATCAATCAATCCATTCACAAATCAATTACAATACTGTACAATCCAAATCAATTACACAATTCACTATTCAAATCCTAGAAACAAAACAAGTAAACAGAAATAAATTACCATCAATCAACAAAATCTAACCAACAAAAAGCCACTATTAAAAAGCAAGCCCCCACCCCCTGAAATAAACTATAGCAAACACATTTGCACACCAAGCTGCAAAATACAGTTAAAAATGAATTTAAAAGAAGCAAGCAAACATGAGCAATACAAGATTTTATTAGCTCTGAATTATGTATATCCATAGGGACATACATAAATACAGGGGCAATAAATGAACATTAAAAAAAAATCAATCACATTAAAAAAAAAAATAAAAACCTGTACAAACTAAATAAAATACATTTCTCTTGTTTACTTAACATTAGATGACGCACTCACCGACTCGGAACAGCATGCTCTCGAACCAATCCACGCACAGGAAACAGGAACCCATAAAATAAAAAACCATAAAATAAAAAACCATGTCTTTGTCTTCTTTCTTCTACAGTACTTGTACTCCATTGCGTCAGTCTTGGGGCTTCTTTACCTTCTCTTTTTATTTTATGGGTTCCTGTTTCCTGTGCGTGGATTGGTTCGAGAGCATGCTGTTCCGAGTCGGTGAGTGGGTCATCTAATGGTAAGTAAAGAAGAGAAATATATTTTATTTCGCTTGTACAGGTTTTGAATGTTTTTTTTTAATGTGATTGATTTTTTTTTATGTCCATTTATTGCCCCTGTATTTATGTATGTCCCTATGAATATACATAATACAGAGCTAATAAAAGCTTGTATTGCGCATGTTTGCTTGCTTTTTATAAATTCATTTTTAACTGTATTTTGCAGCTTGGTGTGCAAATGTGTTTGCTATAGTTTATTTCAGGGGGTGGGGGCTTGCTTTTTAATAGTGGCTTTTTGTTGGTTAGATTTTGTTGATTGATGGTAATTTATTTCTGTTTACTTGTTTTGTTTCTAGGATTTGAATAGTGAATTGTGTAATTGATTTGGATTTTACAGTATTGTAATGATTTGTGAATGATTGATTGATGGTATTTTATTTATTTTATTTAGAGCATTGCTTGGCATACTGTAGTGTACAGTACATGATGCACAGATTATTTGCATCATGTACTGTACACATTGTAAAATTAAAATTTTGGATAGCCATTTGTTAGATATTGATTTGCCAATTGTACTGTACTATAGTTGCTGTGTTCATGGGAGATGAGATTTATTTTTATTTGCATTGTGCTATTTTTATTTGCCGATGTTACTGTATGTGTCAGAATGTATTTGCTACTGTATGTATTTTTGGCAACTGAGGACAGATGGGCTTTGCTGGTGGAGGGGATTCATACTGTATTGCAGTGGTAAGTAGAACTGTATTTATTTTATTATGCTAGTTAATGTGTTTAATAATGGGCCAAATAACTATTATCCACATCTGGATAATAGTTATTTGGCCCATTAATGTAATGTATGTGTGTTTGGTGGTGCGGGGGGGGGGGGTGATTTATTTAAATGTACTGTACTGTGTAGGCCATGTTTTAGTTTTTTTTACATACAGGGTTGGCACCTGTGCCTTAACCCCTTCATTGCCTTAGCGGGCATTGCATGGCCGCTAAGGTAATGAAGCTGCTTACATTTTAAATTTTTATTTATTGTGTGCGTGAGCAGGGGGTCTCCTGAAATGAGCAAAGTTTATTTCAGCCTCGGGGACCCCCTACTTCCCTCTAGTCCCGCGGTAAGGTGACCCACAATTTTAACATGGCGGGGATACCGACACCCCATAACTGGGCCTGTAACTCGGGAAGTAGGGGGTCCCCGGACCTGAAATCAACTTTGTTCAGCTCAGGAGACCCTCTGCTCACGCACACTATGAATAAAAATAAAATGTAAGTAGCTTCATTACCTTAGCAGCTACCCGCTAAGGTAATGATTTTTAATTTGGAGGGGGGTGTTTGATACTAGTGTGGGGGAGCAGGGGGTCTTCTGAGCTAAACAAAGTTGATTCCAGCTTTGGGGACCCCCTACTTCCCGAGATACAGGCCCTGTTATGGGGTGCCGGTATCCCTCTGCATTGTTTAGATTCGATCCCACAGGATTTTAACATGGCGGGTGTATCGATACCCCATAACGGGGCCTGTAACTGGGGAAGTAGGGGGTCCCCGGACCTGAAATCTATGTGGTTCAGCTCTGGAGACTTTCTGCTACAAAACTGTAATTTTAGAATTGTAATAAAACCCCCGCGATTGCCTGTGAGAGGCGCGCAGTTAGAGTGACTGGTTCAGACTCTCTTTCTGCGCGTCTACTACACAAAGGCAGACGCCGTTAGCATTCACACAGCAGGGGTCCCTGCTTTGGGTATCTAATGCGTCGCGGTCATTTCAACAAAAATAACGCGCAAAAAACGGGGAGAATTAGGGGATTATATCGACTTCCAATTCGCGATCCGTTCAAATAACGGCCGCCCCATCAGTAGTGGAGGAAATTTTAAGAAAACAGTATAAATTAGTCATGTAGGAACCTGCAGAAAGGGTGGACCTTGACGTGGCAGCAGGCTTAGCATGCATTGGCCAAAAGATTGAACAACGTGACTCACACCTTTGGGAACAAAATATATAGAATAACTAAATAATGTGTCATATTTGATGTTGGGATTCCTTGTTTTCTGTTGTATACTTAAGGTCACATTCACATGTATACTTAAAGCTGCAGTTCAGGCTTTTTTTTTTTTTTTTAGTTTTTTTGTTTTTACTTCAATAGTTTCATGTGGGCAATCTCTACTTACCTAAAGAACTGCATAGCTGCCGGTCAATTCGTTCTCCGTATATTGATCGGCAAAGTTTGGCGACATCTTTAAATATGGGGAATGTAAATGGTTGCTATAGCAACAAGCATGCTTTTAAAAATAGAATTCAAGAAAATTGGTCTTTCAAAATAGTTTTTTTTAAACAGAAAATGCTAAAAGTATTTTTTCTTACTACAGAACTGATTTATTAAAAAAAACACACATGCAGGATATTGCTTGAACCACAGCTTTAAGGTGACATTTTTAACGCCTCGCTCTACTCTGGTACCTTTCCCTCTTCCTTCAAACATGCAACAGTTATACTATTTCTCAAAAACGGCAAGCTTGACCCTACCTGTCTTTCTAACTATCGGCCGGTCTCCCTCCTGCCTTTTGCCTTTAACCTCCTTGATTGTCTTGTATTCTCTCACTTGCTCAAATTTCTCAACACCTACTTTCTCATAGACTCTCTACAATCTGGCTTCCACACTGCTCACTCCACTGAAACAGCCCTCACTAAAATAACTAATTACTGCTGCCAAAGACAGAGGTCATTACACTCTGCTCATATTACTTGCCTTCTCTGCAGCGTTTGATACTGTGGACCACCCTCTTCTCCTTCACATTTTCAATTCTCTTGGTATTTGCAACAAAGTTTTATCCTGGATCTCCTCTTAACTCTACAATCATACTTTCAGTGTCTCTTTTCCTAACACCTCCTCTATTGATCTCTCTGTGGGGGTACCCCAGGGCTCTGTCCTGGGACCGTTTCTCTTTTCTCTTTACACACGCTCTTCTAGGTGACCTAATCACATCTCTTTGGTTCAAATATCACCTCAATGCCGATGACACACAAATTTACTTTTCAACCCCTGACCTTACACATGCTGTACAGACTAAAATTTCTGAATGTCTCTCTGCTATTTCATCCTGGATGGCCCTCCGCAGACTCAAACTTAACATGGCAAAACAGAGCTCCTCATACTTCCTCCCAAACCTGGCCTTACTACCTCCTTCCACATTACTGTATGAAGTACTATCATTCACTCAGTAGCCCAAGCATGCAGCCCAGGGGTCACACTCGACTCATCTCTCACATTCAAAAGGTAGCTAAAACCTGTTGTTTTCTCCCCGCAATATTACAAATATACGCTCTTTCCTCTGTTGCTCGACTGCTAAAACTCTGACACATACCCTCATTCTCTCCCATCTCAACTACTGTAACCTTCCTGTCTCTCACCTGTCTCCCCTAGAATCTATCCTAAATGCTGCTGCCAGAATCACTGTACTCTTTCCTAAATCTGTCTCAGCGTCTCCCCTGCTGAAATCCCTCTCCTGGCTTACTATCAAATCCCATATCACACACTCAATTCTCTTCCTCACTTTTAAAGCTTTACACTCTTCTGCTCCTCCTTACATCTCTGCCCTAATTTCTCGCTATACACCATCCCGACTCTTGCGTTCTGCTCAAGGATGTCTTCAATCAACCCCTTTTGTATCTAAAGCCCTCTCCCAACTTAAATCTTTCTCAATGATTGCCCCACACCCCTGGAATGCCATTCCTCTCAATATCCAACAGGCACCCTCTCTATCAACCTTTAAGACCCAACTCAAAACACACCTGCTTAAGGAAGCATATGAGTAGCTCTATGCGTGATAGTTTTACACGGTATACAAAAACCTGTTTTCTGTTGTATACTTAAGGTCACATTCACATGTATACTTAAAGCTGCAGTTCAGCCTTTTTTTTTTTTTTTTTTTTTAATTTTACTTCAATAGTTTCATGTGGGCAATCTCTACTTACCTAAAGAACTGCATAGCTGCCGGTCAATTCGTTCTCCATAAATTGATCGGCAAAGTTTGGCGACATCTTTAAATATGGGGAATGTAAATGGTTGCTATAGCAACAAGCATGCTTTTAAAAATAGAATTCAAGAAAATTGTTCTTTCAAAATAGTTTTTTTTAAAACAGAAAATGCTAAAAGTATTTTTTCTTACTACAGAACTGATTTATTAAAAAAAACGCACATGCAGGATATTGCTTGAACTGCAGCTTTAAGGTGACATTTTTAACGCCTCGCTCTACTCTGGTACCTTTCCCTCTTCCTTCAAACATGCAACAGTTATACCATTTCTCAAAAACGGCAAGCTTAACATGGCAAAACAGAGCTCCTCATACTTCCTCCCAAACCTGGCCTTACTACCTCCTTCCACATTACTATTGGAAGTACTATCATTCACTCAGTAGCCCAAGCATGCAGCCCAGGGGTCACACTCGACTCATCTCTCACATTCAAAAGGTAGCTAAAACCTGTTGTTTTCTCCCCGCAATATTACAAATATACGCTCTTTCCTCTGTTGCTCGACTGCTAAAACTCTGACACATACCCTCATTCTCTCCCATCTCAACTACTGTAACCTTCCTGTCTCTCACCTGTCTCCCCTAGAATCTATCCTAAATGCTGCTGCCAGAATCACTGTACTCTTTCCTAAATCTGTCTCCGCGTCTCCCCTGCTGAAATCCCTCTCCTGGCTTACTATCAAATCCCATATCACACACTCAATTCTCTTCCTCACTTTTAAAGCTTTACACTCTTCTGCTCCTCCTTACATCTCTGCCCTAATTTCTCGCTATACACCATCCCGACTCTTGCGTTCTGCTCAAGGATGTCTTCTATCAACCCCTTTTGTATCTAAAGCCCTCTCCCAACTTAAATCTTTCTCAATGACTGCCCCACACCCCTGGAATGCCATTCCTCTCAATATCCAACAGGCACCCTCTCTATCAACCTTTAAGACCCAACTCAAAACACACCTGCTTATGGAAGCATATGAGTAGCTCTATGCGTGATTGTTTTACACCATATACAAAAACCTTGCCCCCTTGCAGACGCACTTACAAGAATGTCCTCCTACTTTCTCTGTACGTCCTTCCTACCAACCAATTCGTTTGCAACCTCTTCGGAGCAGGGACTCCCTTTCCAAAATGTTACGGTTATATCTGAAGCACTTCTCCTCTTTATGTGTTATTTATATTATTTGTGATCTGTATGATTGTCACGTGTATTACTGCTGTGAAGCACAATTTGCTTGCCATGATGGCGAATTTGTAAAAATATAATACTCTGTAAAGGTTATACAGTATATATTTATTCTGTATGTTCTCTCCAGAAACTCCATGTGGAAACATTCTAACACACTATGTTGTTGGTCTGGTAAAAGCTATTGCAACCTGTAAATAATCCAGAATCCTCCTGGACCAATGCAGCTCATCAACCGCTTTCAATGCAGTTGAATTACGGGTGTATCAAAAGCAATACTGTAATTTTATTATAGCACTCCATTGCAGGGAATAATGTCATGTAAATGTGCTCGCCTGAACTGACCTACAGCATACTGTGTAATTGTATGGCTGATGATTTTGCTCTCAGTAACTGCGTACTTCTTACCAGCCCTTCGCTCGGTTTGATGTTGGAGAGCTGTATCACTTCAAGATGTGCAGACTGAGAAACCAGTGGATCAGATGAGAGAGAGATGATGTGATCACAGACACTTGAGAGGGTTTTGCACTAAAAAGCAGAAAAGCAAGGCTAAAATGAATACAACCAAATTACATTAAAAACAGCAACATCACCACAATACGGTTTATTTCCCAGTTGTTTGTATGCAGCAAAGGGGCATTTTTGCTACTGTCAGGAAGAAGGAAACAGGGTTATAGATACGTCATAAATGGGACACATTTGTTCAGATGTTTGTCTTGAATATACAAGCCCGAGGATTTTAAACCCAAACACAGCCATGAAGGGTTACTGCTCATTTTCTCAGTTTACCCAGAGGTAATTGGATAATAAGAAGAATTATAAATAATAATGATCCATTTTATCTTCCTAGCTTTACAGCGCCAGAAATGTGTTGCTGAAATCCACCTCATGAATGCCTCTGCCACACGTGACTAGAAATCGCCTTCATGTAAAATGGATAATTAACACAAAAGTAAGATAATGATTATTAGAGAGTGAAAATTACAGAAAGGGAAAGTCACACACAGTGTAGGAAAAAGGGAACTCGGAATCTCAGGGCAAAAGATTGAGAACTAGTCCGCACAAAACAGTTATTAGTAAAGTAAAGAATTGCTATATATTTACTTTGGAGCAATAAGGACCACATTTATTAAACAGTGTTAAGCCTTGGCACCCGTTAATGACAATTTATCTGGGCTTAATGAAGGAGGAAAGAATCTAGGTTTTAATGTGTAACAACTGTAGATTACCCAGAATCCCTTGCTGCAGTGGAAGCACTGTATGCTGGGTGATAACGGGAAAAACAGGGTTGCAGGCCTGTCTGAGACATGTGAATGTGCTCACAAGGGATATTTTCACTTGCTGTAATGTGTGACAAAGAACTTTGGTTGAGCCAGCTTAAAGATATAGCAAGAATGAAAGTTTTCTGTGCCCCTGCCACATGTGGTCACTCGACTGCAGCACTCACGACACTGAAGGATTAATGCTGCAGGGGGTCCCGTTCAAAAGCATGGACCCGCCCGTAGCAGACACTGTCCCCAGCGTCGCCGGCTTTTACTTGTTCGTCCGCGATGCCGAGAACAGTAAGGCGTCGGGCCTGCTCAGCGCTTAGGCGCTGACCCGTGGTGAGGCGCGCTCTCGCTTACCAGTGAGCCCCTGCAGCCGCAATGAGAGCGGCTTTAGCAGGGGCTCGCGCACGCTTCAGCAAGCGTGCGGAAGTGTAGATCTTAGCAAATTTTTAGTTTCAAGCGCTCACGGAGCGCAGTGCCGGAAACGTGAGCGGTTCGCCCAATGAGGGCGAACCAGCTCCATGACGTCACAGGTCCCCCCCCCCCCGACACGCCCCCGGATGGCGCGCGGACCAAGGCCAGGGAAAGCACCCGCTTTCCCTCAGCCTCAGCGCGCCTCCGCACGGCTGCTGCAACCTTGGGCGCAGCCTAAATCTTGCTACATCTGTATACTCTCTCAAACGATGTGTTCCATTCTGAAATTAGAACACCCATGTATCTACATCCGAAGCAAGGAGTTACATATACAAAAAGTGGGGAAGCAGTCACACTGCACAACAGCAGAGATATGCAACCTGCGCCCATGCACATTTGCTTTTTGCTAAAATCTTGTTGCTGTTTGCCGATTGTCATTTTACTAAAAGCATGTGGCTTAGCTGAAAAATTGGATTAGAGAGCACATTGTTGAGGTGGATTTGACTGCGGGAAGCGTCATATAATTTACACTGAAAAATTCAGAATGGCTAATGATTGGAGGAAGCAAAAAATATGTATACCGTATATGTTAACATTTTTACCTTTCCTGCCAAATGATCTGTACTGCTTACCATATATTGTCCAGGGAGTACAAAATTGCTTTTGAGTAGACAATTGAAATACAACAGATTAATACAAAATGTGCACTTTGTTTTTGTCAGGGGGGAAAAAAGTCAAACAATGCACTTAATAATTACCCAAGTTAATGTATTTCTATGCACTTATAAGTGCTAATCTACTGTTATATTCATGAGAGTTGTAATCACTTTGAAAGCCACAGAACACCATTTCAATTAGAATATACTGCTATGCAAACTACTAGTAAGGGAAAGTGTGAAATACATGTAATTCTCATAGTGTTCCACGAATGATTAGCATGGCACTGTATAGAAATGTCAGATAAAATTGCAGTGGTTGTGACTGCGTTCGTTGCTTTTCTTCCTCTCTCAATTTTAATGCAGTACTTTTCACCCTACGGTGGTCATCCCATGTGATATTACAATATTGGCAACCTGATTACGGTCTGCTGCCCTTGTGCCGACATGTTATCTGTTATTATAAGAGCTGAAGCCATCTTCAGCCCTGTTCTATTAGTAGATTATGAAAAACACGCACAGAAAGTCCACAAGTGGCCGATACTAAAATGGTGTTCAGAGAATATCGTGTGTATGTATAATTCTATTTATATAGCGTCAACAATGTACACAAAGCACTTTACAAAATGACAATGCAGGACAAATGAAGTAAACAATGAGGATAAGAGCAGTAAGTAGATGGTAACATAAGACAAATGGAGATCCAGCCTCTAAGAGCTTGCAGTAGTAGTGGTATACTGGGATACTTCTAGACGGTAGACGTAAAAGTGAGTTTATTAAAAGTGCAAGTCGGGGAGCGGTCATGCGCCTCTGGAATAACTAGTGTAGGCATAAATAAGTTAAGGAGGTGAAGTTTCAGCTGGCCTTTAAAAATGGAAAGAGGGACTCCGGTATGGCACTTGTGAGGACTGACGCAAGCGGCTGAGCTTCGGAGCGGCCTTGCTCTGCAAAGGAAGATTGCACCATTTAAATGAAAGGAAAAAAAACCCTGTGATTCACAGCGCAGCCCCCAGAGCACTAAGAGCTCCACAATGGGTGGATATAGCCACCCATTGTGGCCAAGCACTGTCATAAACAGCACTTACTCCCTCACCTGTTGTCTGTGTAAATTCCCCATCAAACCTCTTAGATTATAAGCTCTTCGGGGCAGGGATTTCCTTTCCTATTGTCGGATTTTGCTGCACTTATTGCATTATAATTCCCTGTAATGTATTCTTTGTGAAGCGCTGAGTACACTTTTGGCGCTATATAAATAAAGACATACAATACAATACAAACCAACCATGGTGGCGAAGCAGCAGAGAGCTAAGAAGGAAAAATAAAAAGTCTCCAGAGATGGTGCCTGAATGGAGTCACTAGGCAGGGAGAGGCAGAGGAGCAGCAGAAAGCAGTTGTGAACCATACAATCTATGAGTATGCTGCTATGACCAAAGCAGTTGCAAAAGAGCTAATGCCTGCATTAAATTTGACGTTTGACTTCCTGCAAAAGTAACTTGAAGAATTTTAAGAGGAGCTTTCCCTGCAAAATTTAAGATTGGGAGAGGTGGAGAAGAGAGTGGAAGACCTGCAAGATGATTTGCAAGAAACTCCGTCGGAAATCCAGGAACTAAAAAATAAAAACCAAGCCTTGGAGGAAAAGGTAGATGACCTTGAAAATAGATCCAGAAGAAGTAATATAAGGATTATTGGAATATTAGAGTCTGTAAAACCAAATCAGCACATGGATTTCTGCTCCAATGGCTTCCGAAGATTCTGGGGTTACCGTTGGATCTGGAAATGGAAATAGTTCATAGACTCTACTGACAAAACATCAAGGAGAGAGACCAAGAGCAGTGATGGCGAAACTGCTGGACTTTGTTATTTTTCACTAGACTTTTGCGAGCATACAAGGACGCAGGAGGAATTACATACAAGGAATGCAAGATATTAATTTTCCAGGATTATTCGTGGCAGTCTCTAACAAAAGAAGAGAGAGTTTGGTTAACGTGGCAGCTCCTTGTTTCAACAAAACAAAAGATTTACACTAGGATACCAAGCTACTCTCCGACTCTTCACAGCGAATGGAGTAAAAATCTTCATGGAGGTGAGGGGAGGCTGAAAAGTACAACTTGATCACCACAAAGACATTGAGGACAGGCGAGCTGAGCGGGACCAGAGGCGTACGCAGGAACGTTATTCCCCAACTGGAGAAAGAAACTGCAGTGAAAGTGTGGCACAGTGCTGATCAGAGCAGAATATACTTGGCTTAAGTATCAAGACTTAATTATAGAACTTTTTGTTATAAAGAGAGCATATAGGTGGTTGACTGTTCCATGTCTCCTTATTGGTTGAGATTCTATATAGATTTCAACCCTACAAATATGTATGTTCTTGAATATTTATAGGGGTAAATTGTAAGAAGAGACATGTAAGACGCTAAAAATATAACTGTAAATAGTTTAATGTGATAGAAGTTCAGAAGTAGGCTAAGGCCAGTGCAGTTTATTGTGTAGCAAGAAAAAGGGTTAGACTGGAGGGAGCTTAATAGAGATTAAGGTTGATAGATGTTGTCACTGTTGAAGCTCCATAGCTGGAGGGAAACGTGCGTTGGTCACGTAATGACGTCATAAGCCTCCGTTATGGAGCTGTGTTGGTTACTAGTATTGCCTTTGTCTAAAGCCTACTGGACCAGTTTACCTATTTGTTACATGGCCAGCTTTTACTAACAGCATAATTGAGGTGCTTAGCTGTGACTGTGTCCGGTATAGATGGTCATCTACCATCATTGTTTATATAGCCAACATCTTGCCCCCATCTGACTATTAATTGTCTGTCAGATTAGTTATTAGGAGGGAGTTTTGGCTCATCGCTACACTTTTTGATTGAGATTGATTTTTTAATCACTGTTATACTTACACTCAGTGATATATGTTTTAAGAAAACACTTTATTAAAAGTTATATTTTATACTACTTGTGGTGTGCATTTAAGTGAATTTCTCTCGAGCATACTATCAGTGTTCTCAATTGTTTTAGGTAGATGTTGTACTTATGGGAAAAAAAGAAAGCCAACGAATCTTAAGATTTGTGTTTTTTTGGGTTAATTTTGTGTTTTTTTGTGTGTTATGTTCTTTCATGCCACTTTGAGCTTTCATTTATACGTTTTGTGAACTGTATTAAGGTCTACGATAGAGGAGGTACTGTATAGTTCTGTTCAGATCTAGCATGGTGATTAGAAAGAACTTTAAAGGGTCAGTGGCTAGAGGTTTCGCTCCACTGGGTATATCCTTTGAGAGTGTAAATTCCCTGTAACAGGGGATTTATCCCTGTTCAGGAAATGTGCCTCTAATCCAGCAGTGTGGTGGTTAACAGTTGGTAGTCAATTAACCAACACCACCTGGCTGATTAGGTTTGTTAGAAAAGTATGTCTTTGAGACAGGAAGTGAGATTGTTTCCTGAGTCTCAAAAATTGTGGGACAGACCATAGGAACAGGTGTCTTGAGCTAAAGGGAACTGCACGCTGCCACCAAGACACAGTGGAAAGGACTTCTAAACCTGGATCCTGACATTGCCTTATCGCCCAAATGTGTGGACACCAGAAGAACAAAGAAGCCTTCCCCTACAAGAAACAGATAAGACTTTCCCTTCTAAGACTTTTTGTATATCTGCACCTATCAAGATATATGTTTGGGGCTGGGAGACATGCTAATCTAAAGGGAGTTGTTGACCTGCATAGGTTTAACTAGAAATACTCCCAAGTGGAACAGAAGCTTTGTTTGACCCCTTATTTTCATACGTTTGGATGATTTTCTTGTGTTAAAGGAACGGGCGCAATAAAAGCCTTATTTAATTTCACCTTAAACAGTCTCCATTGCATACCTCTGCACATGTCCTCCTACTTTCCCTATGAGAATTATTTCATGTAATGTTAATGGAATTAATTCCCCTATCAAAAGAAATAACATTGTGAAGCACCTTAAGCACCTTAAAGCAGAAGTGGAGTTAATCCAGGAAACGATGCGACAGAAAGTGAAAAACGTAGGAGGGACTGGGTGGGTAAGTGCATTTATTCCCCAGCAATAGGGGGAAAAAAGGGCGAGTAGTCATTTTAATTAATAAATCTCTGCCCTACTAAGATCTCTCTTCTGGGGGAGACACAGAGGGGAGGGTGGTACAATGCCCCGTTAAGATACATAATGAGGAATGAAAAATATATTATGTTTATGGGCGATATGAACATGACAAATGTTGTACAAGCTCTTACTGACACGATACTTACTGGAAAGGATAGCAAATTAATAGTAAGAGGGGACTTTAATTCGGTAATGGATCCATTTATGGATAAATCACATCAGACTCAGAGGATATCAAGGCTAAAACCGGAACAAAAAAAGTGCCAAGTTGTTTAAGGTTACTTTGGGCTGGAAGATTGTTGGCAAATGTTTAACACTTTGGAAAGACAATACCCTTTTTTCACACACCACTCAATAATAAATTATATCTTTGCCAACAGTCAGATTATGGGGAAGGTCACAGCTACCAAAATAGAAGATTTAGTCATCTTTGATCAGGCCCATGTATGGGTGGAGGACAATATGGGGAAAAGAGCGCATGGGGACAGAATATGGAGATTTCCTTCTTACTTGTGCAGTAATAAAGAATCTAAAGCATTTCTTCTAAATACTGTAACTGGCTTTATTTTAAGTAACTAACAAGGCTCACAGCAATGAGGGAAGGTTATTCTGGGAGACTGGGAAGGCAGGAGATTTGCAAGTAAGAGAAGGAAAGAGATTGATATGGAGTTCTCTAAGGCTAGCAAAGATTTAAACAAAAGTTCTGTTTAAGATAAATCCAACTGCAGAGAACAGAGAGTTATAGGAGAGCATAGGATATATGTGAGATTTGGATACATAGTAAATAACAAAGGAATATGCAGTTTAGAGATCCAAACTTTTACAAGTTTTGAAAGAAAGCAGGAAGAATATTGGGTAATCTGGCGAGGAAACCTATGACTTCCGATTATATTCTGTGAATAAGGAAAATATCGGGGGATATAACCACTAATCCTAAAGAGATAAATAGGGTATTTAAAAAGTTCTAACAAAATTTATATAGTAAAAGTAATATAGACGAAAAAACGCAGCATCGTTTTTTGGGAAAACTTGAGCTCCTAAAGTTAGATAGAGAAGAACAACAGCTCCTGAATGCTCCTATAACGATTGAAGGGATAGAAAATGCTAAAAAAACTCTTAGAAATGGGAAAGCACCAGGTCCATATGGATTCACAGGGGAGTTCTATAAAATGCTTATCGCTGAGAATGGTGTCCCTCTAAGAGAAATGTTCAAAGAAATGCTATGTAAAGAAGAATATATGGAGATGGGTAAAACTGCCTTTGTGAGAATAATTCATAAAGAAGGGAGAGACCCTTTGATCCCGGAATCCTATAGACCAATTTGCCTATTGAACCAAGACGCAAAAATATTGTAAAAAATATTGACCAATAGACTTGCTATAGTTCTACCTAAATTGGGACAGGCAGATTAGACAGGGTATGTAAAAGGCAGTGCCTCTGTAAAAAATATCAGAAAGGTCATAACAGCTACACTACCGACACAGTTTATTGCACTGCGGCCAGTTCCGCAAGCCGGGAGATTTCCCGGCTTGCTAGTGGCCGCCCCTCGGCGTGCCGCCTGCACGCGCGTCCAGGGCTCCCCGAGGGAGCCCTGGTGTCCCGCGATGTGGGGGACGGCGGCAGGGGGTTCCGGGGGACCCGGCGGACCCGGCAGCGGGAGGGAGAGCGCCCCGATCGGAGGGCGCTCTTCTGCTGCTTCGGCGCGCGCCCGGCACCCTCCGGCGCGCGCCAGTTTACTGCTGCGGCCGAGAACGGGCAAATGCTCGAATAAACTCGGCCGCAGCAGTATACACTGGACAAAAACTAATCTGCAAAGTAATAAAAAAAAGTTATACTAATATCAGTGGATGCCGCAAAGGCTTTTGATAAATTAGGGCGGGAATACCTGATGAATGTTCTGGAAAAAATGGGTATTACAGGAAATTTCCTCGGTGCGATCAGAGCAACGTATAAAGACCACAGAGCAAAAATAATAGCAACAGGTTTATTATCACAGGAGAGAGGGCTATTCAGGGGAACAAGGCAGGGATGCCCTTTATCCCCTTTGTTGTTTAATATTGTGATTGAACCACTGGATCAATATTTGACGGAGTTTAAAAGGTATTCAAAATAGGAGAAAAGGAAACTAAGATAGCCTTGTTCACGGATGATTTAATGATGGTTGTGTAAAATCTGGAGGAGGCTGTAAAAAGATAAATAAAAATACACCAAACAATCGAGGAGTTTGGAAAAATGTTAGGTTTTAAGGTTAATGCAGCAAAAACTGAAATACTAATCCTAACGTGCAAAAACAATATGAAACGAGGGGAAAGGGGCCCATTTAAGGTAACTAGGAAACCACTTAAATACTTAAATGTATATCCTCCGTCCGCAGATTTACCGGAAGGTAAACACCTGTATAAAAATAATTTGGGGGCAATTATCCCTAAAATAATCACAGAATTAGAGGCGTTACAAAAGTAACCACTTAATTTGTCGGGTAGATGCCAGATGGTTAAAATGGTTAGTTTTGCAAGATTAATTTACTCTCTTCAGATGTTCCCAATATTATTGAAACACTGATAATAAATTACTAAATAAGGATATTTCTACATGTATCTGGAAAAATGGGAGACATTGCTATTAACAAATTATGTTTAAAAAAGAATGGGGAGGGGTTAATCTGCCTAATATTAGAAAATATAATCTGGTCTGTGTTGCAAGACATGTACTGTAGGAGATTGGACAACTGGAAATAGTCATTATTCATGTCTAGAATTGAAGGAGCAGGCAGTGTCCCCAGAGAGTCTTTCTGTGATTTTACATGTAAAATAGGGAGAAGTACCAATAGAAGCCAAAGGAAACCTGCTAATAAAAGATACATCTGCTACCTGGTGAACATTGAGAAAACAATTTGGGATATCATATATACTTGCTCAAAGTTCCTAACTATATTAGGGAATTTAAGGTTGTTTAAGGGAATGATGCAGGATTTCAGATATGGAAGGGCAAGGGGTAACATTTCTGGGCCAGCTGATAGATGTGAATAATGGTAGGTTCGTTATGTTCCAGGAATTAAATTAACAAACGGGGTTGCTCCAAGCGCATCACATCCATTACATAAAAGTAAAGCATTACTGCAAAAGTATGGAAAGTTATTCTGTACCCCTAGTGAGATGGTTGATCACTCACTAAAGAATACGGCAAGGATGGTAAGTGAGTGCAGCGTGATTACTGGTCTAACGTGTAGCAGATATGGTATAGTTATGCTTAGCCGGGTCCTTTAACTATAGCCTATCTGCAGCGCGTTAGAACAGTGAGTGATCAACCATCTCACTAGGGGTACAGAATATTTTTATGGGATGGGAACATGTGGCCATACAGGATTTGTGTATATATATATATACGCACTACTCATCTAATATAAGTTCTCACACATTATATATATGCACACCTATCTTGACAGCTGTAGTAGTTAATACAGCTGAGCGGCACTAGGCATTTTTACACTAAGCGATATACGCATGCGCAGTTCATTTCACTATATTTCAGTGAAATTTACTAGCAATTACCACTGGCACTGTATGAACCGTGGTACATGATATTGACTAGAAGTACATTCTTCTTTGTCTATACCCACTATTACTCTGGAGATCGCCTTTTTGGTTATTGATCACGTTGATTGCAGCACATATACAGTCTGCCACACTAACTTTTTTTGTGTGTAGGTTATTCACCTCACATCACTGATTTATTTCACATTGCTAGATACCTTATTTGAGTTTCCATAAGCACATCCTGCACATTCATTTATTTGATTTATCAAGGGTTATTTCACCATTCATGTGAGAGCTTTCACCACTTATCATCAGGCTATTACTTTGGTATCTACACTCACTGGAAGAGACATCATTCTTCATTATATGACCTTACTTTTATGTATTATAACTTCGAGGGATCCATTTATAGTATATGTCCTCCTTTTTGGACATATATCTATTTTTACTTTGATTCTACTACATTTAATAAAATTCTTTTTAACTTAGGTATTTCAGCTGCTTCTGACCTTGTTATATATAAATAGGTTTGCAGTGCGCCACTATTTGGGATCCTTTTGTGTACTTTGCCTTTGAAGTACACCTCTCTAGTTAATATTGTATCTCCTCCCAGGCGGCACGCAGTTACCTCTATAGGGGTTCAGAGCGAGGTGCTCACACATATACACTTTATAGTTGAACAGATCTATTTAGAGTATATTGCCACACTATCATTATTATTTTAATTGTCAATTTATACGTTTATCATCAACGCAAGTTTTTTCTATATCCCTTAATTGTTGATTTTACCCTTTTGATTAATCTGGATACAGTTCTGTACTGTAACCTTGTACTTTGTCTGTATATACAAAAACATTTTATGTTACAGACTTTTTTCGGTATCTAAAAAGTTTTTACAAACATTTTTAATAAGTTCTCCCCCATTATGTTTTTTTTGTAATCCTAGTACCACGCTGGTTTAATGCTTTTTTTGCATTATTTTATCTCTTGTCTTTTTTAACGTAATACTTTGGAAAAAGGAATTTCTAAAAAAAAAAAAAAACAGCTCGACCCCGTTATAACGCTGTGCTTGGGGTCCAAAGAATCACATCGCGCTATAAGCGGATCGTGTTAGAAATAATGTATAATTGTATGCATTGTACAATAAAGTATTTAAGACACCAGTAATCGTGTTGTAAAGTATTCATAAATACGAAAATTGGGAGCCACGCTTGCATCGCGTTATAAGCGGATTCGTGTTGTAACGGATCGCGTTATAACGGGATTGAGCTGTATATATTTTTTTAACTACAGGTGATCTTGAAGGTTCATTATATGTTTAAATACCCATTACATTCAGAATTATTGAGGGTTTATTTTATACTGTACACGTAATCCTATATTTCCTCTACATTTTTAGGCATAATGCTAACTTTAGAACTCTGTTTAAAATAATGATGCAATATATTTTTTTTATCATAGAAGAAACATTTAACATGCACTTCACCAATAGCGTTTTTTGTGCTCTCTTTTCTTGTGTATCATGCCAACTAAAGCCCTCCAATGAAGAAGCTGCACACAGCAAAGGTTTTCTTTGGATTTGGACTTAACAGGAAGACAGATCGTACAAATCAACACCAATTACACATCGGACTTTTGTTTTTGGGACAATTTTATATTCATTTATTTATATAATTTTTTCGCAAAGTGAATGTTTTCATGAACATATATTATGTTTTGAAAAACACAATGAATTGAGTTGAACACAACATTTAAATATTTACATAAGGAATTATAGGTGTGAGTTAAATTGATCAGGGGTGCGCAAAGTTCGAGCTGCGGCCCCCCTGCTGGGAGCCGTAGCGTTTGCGCCCCCCCTCTCCTAAAACTCGGCGTCAAATGACGTCGCTGGTCATGTGAAGTCTCGCTACGTGACCCCGCCGCGCCATTTGACGCGCGTTACCCTGGTGACGCGTGACGTTACTGACGCTGCGTCGCCGAAGACTGGGCAGAAACCAGGTAAGAGAGTTACAGAGTTCTCACGCCTCCCCCGGCATTTAAATTAAATGCCGTGGGGAAGAGCGCGAGACCTCTGTAACCGCCGCGCCCACCTAGAGAGTCCCTCCATTTTGCACACCGCTGAATTAGATTGTAGAAAAATTGTTTTGAATAAAAAGCAATTGAAGCGCTAGTATAAATAAAATTACTCAGATTATCACTTGGTGGTGGTTTCTGGTATTTTCACTTATTCCGCACCTATTCTATCTATCTGCTAAAATGTATCTTTTTGGGAGCGCACTTTTTATCTATTTTGTTTCTGCCTGACTAGATCTACAGATCTACCTGCAATCATTTGCCACTGGAACAGGAGAAACAAGTCTGAATTGTATAAAATAATAGATGTGCAATTTTTTTTTGGGGGGGGGGTTTGCAAATCAGGTGACATTTGCCAATATTTCTTCATAAACATTTTCGCAAAAATAGCAAACTTTGCAAAAAATCGAAACTTCAATGTGCATTGTAAATTCCAACACAGAAGCAAACTGCCTAATGTCACACGGAGGCCCTTTATACGCTGCTATTTCCACGAAATTCTTGAAAAAGTCACTGTATTTTGTTTCTACTCTGCAGGGAAAAAAAAAAAAAAGGTAATACTGCCTGAAAATAGAAGAAAAATGTTTGTATACAAACAACAACAATTAAAACATAAAAATAAATATTTGTTCAAGGGGTGAAAACTAATCTCAAATATATTTAAAAATGCATCAAGCCCTCTACGGTCATTGGTCTTGAAAAAGCAGTAAATGTAGTTAAAGAACAAAAAAAACCACTCACCACATGAAGAATCTTGTTTTCCGTTTCATACACTGTGCACTCCTGGAAAAGAAAAAGAAGAGGGATCTAGATGAAGTTGATGACTGCAATGTCAAATGGTGTAAATATATACATTTCATTATCACTTGAAGCACACACCATGAAATGAGTTCATGTTTTCCCTCAAATAAAGGAAATTAATGTCCTTATAAAAATAAAATGTCACCTACAGTATTGTTTATTCTTTTATTACTTATGGAATATATTTACCCCACGATTGTATATTTAACATTAACATTACAAAACCTGACATTGACAAGGAAAGAAAATAATGCGCACATACTGTAGGATAAAAAGCAAAGACAGACACTGACAAAGGAAATTTGGGGCCAAGTATCTTGATACATTGACCCAAATAGACACCTGAATATACTATTTGCATCAATTGGGCTTCAGAAGTGCCTTGATACATTGCCAATTATACCTGTACTAAAAAAAAAACCTCATTAATTTCAGCAGAGGCTGAAAAACTTGCATTGCTAAATGTTTTCAGCCCTACACAATACTATTTCTGAATTCACACTCAGGTCCGTCGACAGAGGGGCGGGGGAGGAGAGGGGAGGGAGGAGAGGGGGGGGGGAGGAGAGGGGGGGACGGGGGGAGGAGGAGGGTAACGGGGGGAGGAGGGGGGGGGAAGAGCCGGGACCGGCGGCTGCAGGGTAGGCTTGGCCGGTCAGCACTGGAAGTTGGGCCAGGCCAGAAGTTAGGCTCAACTTCTGCGTCTGTTGCTGCCATGACCCGGCTCTCTCCAGCTCCTGCGGGCCTGCCTCTCTCTCCCGTGCCAGGCTTCTCTCCCTCCTCTCTTTCACTGGTGTGCGCCGGAAGCTGTCCCCGACTTCTGGCTGGGCCCAGCTTCCAACACGCACCAGCAGGAGAGAGGCCCGGCGTGGGAGAGAGGAAGAAAAGCCAGCAGGAACTGGGGAGAGCCAGGGCCCGGCGGCCTCAGACCACCAGCAAGGTAAGTGTGTGTATTGCATTTTATGTGTGTGTGTTGCATTGCGTTTGTGCCAGTGTTGCATTGTGTACTGTACGTGGGTTGCAATTTGTGTGTGTGCGAGGGGGGTTAATTATAGTGTGGGGCTTGTGTGGGTATTGTATGGTATCTGGGGGTTAGGGGGGCTGTGCGTTTGTGTGTGTGTAGCCAGTGGGGGGGAATCAGTGAGAGGAGGGGGGATTGAGGTAACAGGATTGAGTGAAGGGCTTGGGGATGCCGACACATCGAGGGGCCCCGGTCGAAACTCTAGTCCTGGGCCCCAAGAAATCTGTTGGGTCCTGTTCACTGTTGCATGATGTACATAACATCACAATGGGGCATATCTGTTAAACATTGTTATGCAAAATCGCAATCAAACTGAACTTAATTTGCAATAATAACAAATATATAGTTTTTTCCATGTTCATTAAAAAATTATCTATGCAGAAACATCGCAACAAAAATCAACCTCACCTGGATGCACGTTCTTCCTCAAATGTGTTCTTTTTGATGCAAGGGGCTATTTGACACTTCAATAAGGTGCAAGTCCAAGATCAGGTATGCAAAATTGTGTTTTTTGAGGAGGGGAGAAAGAGAGCGGGGGAAAGCGAGGCAGGGCCGGTGCAAGGTTATTTGGCATCCTAGCAGAACCTTAAGCTTGCGCCAACCCCCCCCCCACCACCACCACACACACACACAATTCACGTTCAGTTTTCTTGCTATTTAACTGAACAATTACAATGTTATACAGTACTCAACAGATATTTTTCTAACATTCATATACCCCCCTCTCTCCGTTATGCTCTCCCTCCCCTACTCTCTCCCTCCCCCCTTTCCTCATTTTCTCTCCCCGTCATTCTTGTTCCCCTCTCTCTCATATTCGCTCTCCCCCACGCCTCTGTCAATCTCCCCCTCAACCCCCTTTGTCTTTCGCTCTGCCCCTGACACATACAACCACACATAGGACAGAGCCGAACACACACACATACGACAGAGCAGAACCCAGTGACACACACACACACAGGACACAGCAGAACCCAGTGACACACACACAGGACAGAGCAGAACCCAGTGACACACACACACAGGACAGAGCAGAACCCAGTGACACACACACAGGACAGAGCAGAACCCTGTGACACACACACAGGACAGAGCAGAACACAGTGACACACACAGGGCTGCCGACAGGGGGGAGGGGGGGGAACTGGGATAAGTGTTCCGGGCCCTGTGGCTGCTGGGGGCCCAGTCGCTGAATATAGCAGTTGGGCCTCTTGTTGCTGCCGGGCATTCCCCCAGATGCAGGGTTCGCTCCCTGACTGTTCCACGCCGAGCTTCTGATGCTGACACGCACCGGAAGCAAGCAGGGCTCAGCTTTTGACACGCACCAGCTTGAGAGAAAGGCCAAGAGCGTGCCAGTGTCAGAGGCTCTGCATGGGACAGTCAGTTAGGGAGGCCCCCAGCTGGGGAGAGCCGGGTCCAGCAGCAACAAGAGGCCTGACAAAAGAGTTGAGGGAGAGCCGGGGCAGCAGAGGCCTGAGACCATTGCCAAGGTAGGTAAGTCTGTATTTATTTGATGTTTAGGTTCTTGGGAGGGGGGGGTGATGATGTTTATTTGTATTTGGGGGTGGGAGTTTTTTTGTATGTGGTTTTTATTAGAGGGGGGTTATGTATGTGGGGGGTTGTATGTATTTGGGGGTTGGGGGTATGTATTTGGGAGTTGGGGGCATTGTAAGGAATTTGGGGTTTGTATGTATTGGGGTTGGGGGTATTGTATGTATTTGGGGAGTGGGTGGGTTTGATATGTATTTGGGGGGTGGGAGGTTTTTTCTGTATGTGTTTTTTGGGGGGTTGTATGTATTTGTGGGTTAGGGAGGTTGTATGTATTTGGGGGTTGGAGGGTCGTATGTATTTGGTGTTTGGGGGTTGTATGTAAATGGGGGTTGGGTATGTATTTGGGGTTTTTGGAGTTGTATGTATTTGGGGTTTGAGTGGTTGTATGTATTTGGGGGAGGGGGTGGTATGTATTTGGGTTGGTAGAAATAGGAAAAATGAAGGATAACAGGAAATGGTGACATCATCAGGTTCGGCTTCCTATTGGCCCAACTGAAGCAAAGCTTCAAAAAGCCGGGAGATACCGTCCGCCCCTTTGGAGGGGCGTATCTCTGGAAGCAGGGGGTCCCCGGACCTTAAATTTATGGGATTCAGCTGCGGAGAACCCCCGTTTTAATCCTGTGTAAGACAACAAAAAAAGCGCTTGCATTGCCTCTTTAATGAACAGGCCCCTAGAAGTCACAGTTTGTGTCACATTCTGTACAAATCTTATTATATATAGCAACTAAAAATATAAAAAAAGGGCCAGCATCAAAAGAATTCACCAGTAAACTATGCTGCCCCATTACCCAAAAACACACTAGGAAGCATTTTGAATGCATTAACCAAAAAGAAACAGAACCAGCAGCAGATAAACACAATTCTGCCCATGCAGACAATCTGATTTTGTCTTGTTTCCTCTTTTAGAGTCCCTTCGTGACTCTAACATCTCTGAAATATCTTACTTTGTCTGCCTCTGCCAGTTTTGCTAATGCATCTACAAAAGCTACTAATGGAAAACTTCATCATATCAAAGTATTTGGGGCAACTGAGATGAGAGAAAACAGAAAGACTGAACTTTGATTACCAATACTCTGAACATTATGGAGATTAATTTCTTTAATATGTTCAAAACGGTTATCACCATTTGTATGCTTAACCAAGAGAGCACCATGTTTTAATCAGACCCTTCTGAATATCATACTTCTAAAAAAAAATGCATAAAACGAATATTTCTCTGCATCGTATAAAACTGTTTCAGTAGTATTAAAAGTCATATTTCTCTGAAATGAACCATGTCTTTAACAAGACCATTTTGTAGCCGGAACCTTACATTTTATATAGCTTGTGGTTTATTTTATGCAGACCTATGCTGATTTTTAAATTGATACTGGTTATGTGCTATTCAAGACAAAATGGGCTAACTACTAAATTATAGTAAACTGCACCTGAATTTTAAATGCTAATGACAAGTTACAAATAATTGTATTTCATGTTCTTAGATTCCTTATATACATAAACAATTCCCCATTATTTTGCATAATATATAAATATACACACATGCAGATAGATTAACAGATTAATCATTAATGTAGTATCACTATTAAATATGAATTAATAAAAATCCCATGAAGATAACTTTAATAAGGAGATAGTGTACACTCAGATTTAAAAAAAAAAAAAACAATCCTACAGTTATCCTTAAGAGAATCCTACAAACGCCTTGTACAAAAAATAGCAAAAACGCATCCACGCATTTTTTTATAGGAATCCAACATTTTGGCCATTGATTTATAAAGCTGAGAACTACACAGTGCCAGTGGATGTCTAATGGCCGAACAAATCAATATTTATACATTTAATTCATAATAAATAAGTTAATACATTTTCATAAATTAATTCTAATACAATATGAATAAAAAAAAGTTTATTTGTATAATCCATACATTTTTCACAGATGATACAAAATAAATCAACCAAGTGATAAGACGATAAGCAACATCATCAAATTTGAACCCAAAAATGTATGTCATCCCGATTTCCATTAAAGCGGCAATGCAAGCTGGTGATTTTTTTTTTTTTTAACATTGGGTTGAAGCAGGGGGTCTCCGGAGCTGAACCCAATTAATCTCGGCACTGGGGACCCCTTGATTCTGGAGATAGTTAACTCCGTAGGGGGTGCCAGTAGCTGCCACGCTTGGCTAGCAGGGTTCACGTAATGGTGGAGTTTCAAAGATCCCACACCCTGCGGGCCCCATGTGATGGATTAGCTTTAAACGTTGCCAATATACCAGCACCCCCATTGGAGGTATGCATCTTGGGAAGCAGGAGGACCCTGGAGCTGAAATCAATGTCATTCAGCTCCAGAGACCCCTGCTTCATTAAACAGTAATACATTTTTATTTTTTTTTAAAAGCATTTCTCCTTTAAAGAAAGTCGAGACATCTATAATTCCCCCAGGGCTTGAGAGATCGACATCATTTTGAGAAAAATAGAACACGGTTATCCTTCCCATATTTGGCTTTAAGGTACAGTACGAATCCAAATTCATTCCCAGATAGAAGTTAAACATGATGAGAGCCGAGAACCCAGGGAGTGGTTTGAGGAAAAAGAAGCAAAAGCGGAAGAGCATTGGAAACATATATTAAATGAGAAATGAACATTAAACCCTGTGGACTGGGATAAAGTAAAAACAAGAAAGAAGGGACCAAAAGGAGACCATGATGTATAGCTGAGGAACAGCAGAAAAGTGAATTCCCTGTTCATAACAAATGACCAAATGTGACAAATAACAGTTGCTAGATACCAGGTTTGTTATTAAAGCTGTTTTAGGTTCAAAATAAATAAAAATGTATGTCAATTTCCCATATTCTTATATCGTACTGTAAATCGGAAGAACTGCAGTGACAAAACATACAAGACGACAGTAAAATGTTTGTACCTGTTCAAAATAATGGTTATATGCCTATAATATTGTCTACACATTTGTGACATCTTATGTAATTTACTCATTCCATGTCTTTGGTGTCACGTGGCCACGAGAAGGTGCAGGCCACGGGATAAAATCTGACCATAGATAAGAGGCCACTTTGATGAGCACTCGTTAGAAGTGATAACAATAAACTTTTAATGCCGTGACTCAACTTTTTCATTTATTTTTTTATTTTTAAACGGGCACAACTGGCGGATTTTTGAAATCTCTAGGCCGTCTCTGCTCATCAGACCTCACTCACCATGTGGACCCATCCCACACTGTCTGGAAAGTTGGAGGCTGCGCTCCACTTCTCCTTTCTCTCCTCTGTGCTGGGTACCTAGAGGGGAGGTAGATCAGAGCCTCCCCTCCATCTCCAGATAGCCTCCCACAGTCTGTCTCCAGACAGTAAAAAACAGAGAAAATACTGTGCGCTACTATCTAACCCAGAATTTAGAATATAAATTACTAATATATAGCAATACTTGCTTCACTATTTGGCGTTGTGCGCTGTTTCTTTTGTTTCCATGTCTCCAGACAGAATGGGATGAGTCCACTAAGCAGGTGGCAGAGCGTTTCCCCCAAAGGGAATGCAGAGGATCGCGCCACACGAGTACCCTGGCACCATGGTATAGAAACTCTGCTTAAATGACCGGTTCTTAGGGATATGTTTTTCCATGAGTGAAATGTTTCCAGACAGCCAAATGTTTTGTATGTGAATTTATTTCACATTAAAATTACATGTTCATTATGCAATTTTCATTAGAACAGCTTGGCGTATCTGCACTCCCCACAAGCATTACAAGTATTGGAAAGCATTTCTTAGGGGCTTATTCAATATCCTCCATAAGCAGCTGATCGGGCTGTTTTCACCCAAAATGGCTAATTGAAGTCAATGGGGAATTTCAGCCAAAAACAGCATGATAGGCGTCTATGACAGATATAGAATAAGTGCCTTAAAGTCCGAGATATATAAATTAAATGATCATGAAACACCAATTGTGACATCACAATATGCATTAAAAGGTATTAATAGTTTACATAGTTTTTGATATATGGTTGATGTCTATTAATGACACTGCACAACAAACTCAGGAAATGAAAAAAATCTTTAACACATAATTCACTTGTACAAAAGATGGAATAAAAATATTTAACAAAAATGCAGGAGAGTGAACACACTGAAAAATCTCGCTTTGTGTTAATTTTTCAAAGTGGAAGGACTTTGAAAACTGCTTCTGTCAAACGCCTCTATATCACAAGGTTATGGTAACCTGGGTAACATTTTCAAGCCAGTGGCATATCATGCTGTGCATAATTGCTTTACCAATATAAAAATAAAATTGACATATCCAGTACGAAAAGCCTTGCTGAAAAAAACCCCCCAATGGCCTATGTTTATATTCATTACAAAAACCGTGAGAGACATTCATTCACTCTGAAGGGAACGAGGTACTATGATGGACACCCATGATAGACCTTTTCTATTGCACCACCGATCAAAAATGACAAACAGCTGGACACAGAGAAACCAAACAATCGTTGGCTAAATGAAGATTACAAGTGTAGGTTTTCAGGATCATTATGGTTCCTGCTCCTGATTACTGCGAAAAAATCCAAGACTAAAAGATAGCTCTATCAAACAACTTGCTATTTTTCCTTAAGATGCTAAAATCTCTTTTTTGTTTTTGTTTTGTAAAACAGTCATTTTCAATGCTCCGTAGGACCCAGCAATGTAACATACAACTATGGCCCCTAATCAGTATGCTGTGAAGCTGGATTCACCTTGCTTGGGAAAAGGTCAGCTCCATTTCTTAGATGAATGGAGATGAAACCTTCCAGAGCCAAGGGTGAATCCAGCTTTGCAGCATTAAAAGAGGGGGGAGAGCGAGACCGATTTTATTAGAGTCCCAATTGCTATATAAACACCACCCCAAACCACACCTTTAAACAACACGTGGTATCACCTGTGCACAGAAAGGAGCACCCAGATTCCTGGGAGAAATGCAAATTGACCTCATTTGAACACAGATGCAGCCACCAGTATTAGAACACTTACCTGGGAAATTCTGGGGCAGTCTCACAGTAAATCCTCAACATTTCTGTGAGATTCTTAATGACCCATCAGATTAACACAGCGGGGGGTCCCTGCAGTCCCCTTCAAACTGAATGAGACTACAGGCACCCCTTCTGTGTTAATCCGATGGGCCATTAAGAATCTCATAGAAATGTTGAGGCATTTCCTGTGACACTGCCCTAGAATTTCCCAGGTAAGAGTTCTAATACTGGTGGCTGCATCGGTATAATTTACATATCCACATTAGCATATTTCCTAGGTGTGCTTGTTTTTCTACATAGGTAGATTTTTGAAAGAAAAACGGCGACGGTGTCTGTAAAAATGCTATGTACAATGTTGCTTACAGTGCACGATATTACAATTACAAAGGGCTATATGAAATAAAAGTTACTAGACCAATATTAATTTGCGGTGCAAATATTAACAAAAATTCAGCTAAATATTTGCAGCCCAAATTTTGATACATTTTCCAATCTTCAAAGTCCGCGACATTACCTCTAAACCAATTCTAATCCATATTCTCAGCGTCACTTCATTAGATTGTAGCCCATTTGGGTAAGTAACCTTCAGTAGTTATTGTTTTTTAAACCAAGTATCAAAATCAGACATAGTATGAGAAATAGTATAAATATTTACCAGGTTGTATACATTATGAATTACACATTTTTATTGCTATACAGTACCTGCTGAACAATGGTTGTTAATTCCAAGCACAGCTGAATAACATTATTTCTTGTAACGGAGTAATCGGTCACAGCAGCAAAAGGTGATCTGGAAAATGAAGAGAGATTTTAGTCTGTTCTACTGATATATTTACATGTACTTATTACTAAATCTGTTCAGCTAATAAAATATGTTCTACTTCAGAAAATACTATATAACATGCAAACACTACGGCAAACATTTGGGTATGGTGTTCTAAAGTGTTTAGGCGAGTTACTGATCCTTGGTTACATTATAACAGTTATACAATTATTACTACTGCACTAGGTTTTGCAATATGTTCTGATTTTGGCCACAGTTCAACATGCTGTGAAGCCATCTTCCTCTTTCTGTAAAATAGTTCAGCTCCTGACAAATAAAGATCTTCTCCAACACCAAGTAACACAACTTCACAGTACAAGCATACCCCGCATTAACGTACGCAACGGGCCCAGAGCATGTATGTAAAGCGAAAATGTACTTAAAATGAAGTACTACCTTTTTTCCACTTATCGATGCATGTACTGTGCTGCAAATTGTCATATACGTACATAACTGATGTAAATAACGCATTTGTAACAGGCTCTATAGTCTCCCCGCTTGCGCACAGCTTCGGTACAGGTAGGGAGCCAGTATTGCTGTTCAGGACGTGCTGACAGGTGCGAGCTGCCGTTTGCCTATTGGGCGACATGTCCTTACTCGTGAGTGTACTTAAAGTGAGTGTCCTTAAACCGGGGTATGCTTGTATATTGTATGGTGTCTTTAAAAGAAGTAGTAAAACACATTGAAAAGTTTAATTATTACAACACACTAAGTTTAATCAGGGGCAGAAATAATGGATCAACAAACTGGGTATTACGAATGTAATATGCATAACAATTCTAAAATATAACTTCTATATTTAATGGACTTCATCTCCATTAAGATAGTCATTCCTTAACACAATGGTATGGAACTAGAACACAAAGGCCATGATGCAGGCAATGTGGATGTACAGATTTTCCAAGACATAACTGCAAGAATAAACTCATTTGTTGACCGAGGGGGGACTACAAAATGTGTTCTTGCCCTTTGGATATTAAAAGGGTTGCATGGATACAAGTAATAACAGATTTATGTGCTTAATTTGGTCAACTCAACTGAAATGTATCTTATGTAGCATCACATAATTATAGCTTGCAGGGATGTTACCATTATTCTATACATACAGTACTTTCACACTGCTTATTTCCAGACAAACTATAGAAGATATCTCATTATATCAAATTACAGTACTTTTAGGCTGTCAAATAAACATTGCTATACAACATCCATGATATCGCCAACATCAGATTTACACAGCAGAAAGAATGCTGAACATACATACGCAAAACATACATACATACATACATACATACATGGCTTGTCAAATTACCCAACAATCTACTCACCCAACAAAAAAAGCTACTCGCCTTAGCCCCACCCCCACATTTAATTTTTTTTTAATACATTCCTAATAAGAACTATTATAGGCTAAAGCAGTAAAATTCAGGGCATTATTGAAAACCCTGCTCTCTGATTGGATAATGCCCGGAATTTTAACCAATCAGTACTGCCCGGAATTTTAGCTTCCTGCAATGTGTTGATTTCAATGTTTTTATTTCCAGCCAACCAGCTTTCAGAACAGCTGAGACAGGGCAGGGGATTGGTCAGAACAAAGTAACAGCTCTGAGACAGGGCAAGGGATTGGTCAGAAAGTATCAGCCACGGGCTGACTCCTCCCCCTGAGCAGATTCAGTTGAATTGGGGGGAGAGAGTCTGCAAAGAAGTAAGTGGCTGCATTTTTTATTGTGTGTGTGTGTGTGTGTGTGTGTGTGTGTGTGTCAGTAGCAGTGTTTATGGGTATAGCAGCAGCAGTGTGTGTGTGTTGTGCAGTTGTATGTGTGTGTAGCAGTAGTTTGTGTGTGTTGTGTGTGTAGAGCTGATGTGTGTGTAGAGCTGATGTGTGTGTGTAGAGAGCTCCAGTGTGTGTGTGTGTGTGTGTATGTCCGTGTCAGCAGCAGTGTTTATGGGTGTAGCATGTGTGTGTTGCAGCAGAGTTTGTGTGTGTAGAGCTGCTGTGTTGTGTGTGTGTGTGGAGCTGCTGTGTTGTGTGTGTGTGTGTGTGTGTGTGTGTGTGTGTGTGTGTGTGTGTGTGTGTGTGTGTGTGTGTGTGTGTGTAGAGCTGGTGTGTGTGTGTGTGTGTGTGTGTGTGTGTGTGTGTGTGTGTGTGTGTGTGTGTGTGTGTGTGTGTGTGTGTGTGTGTGTGTGTGTGTGTGTGTGTGTGTGTGTAGAGCTGCTGTGGTGTGTGTGTGTGTGTGTGTGTGTGTGTGTAGCTGCTGAGTTGTGTGTGTGTGTGTGTGTGTGTGTGTGTGTCAGTAGCAGTGTTTATGGGTATAGCAGCAGCAGTGTGTATGTGTGTTGTGCTGTTGTGTGTGTGTGTGTGTGTAGAGCTGCTGTGTTTTGTGTGTGTGTGTGTGTAGAGCTGCTGTGGTGTGTGTGTATAGAGCTGATGTGTTGTGTGTGTAGAGCTGTTGTCGTGTGTGTGTGTGTGTAGAGGTGCTGTGTTGTGTGTGTAGAGGTGCTGTGTTGTGTGTGTAGAGGTGCTCTGTTGTGTGTGTAGAGGTGCTGTGTTGAGTGTGTAGAGGTGCTGTGTTGTGTGTGTAGAGCTCCAGTGTGTGTATGTGTGTGTGTGTGTGTGTGTGGTGCTTGTGTGTGTAGAGTTGCTTGTGTGTGTAGAGGTGATGTGTGTGTAGAGGTGGTGTGTGTGTAGCAGTAGTTTGTGTGCGTGTAGATCTGCTGTGTTGCGTGTAGAGGTGCTGTGGTGTGTGTGTGTGTGTGTGTGTGTGTGTGTGTGTGTGTGTGTGTGTGTGTGTGTGTGTGTGTGTGTGTGTGTGTGTGTGTGTTTACACAGAGGGGGCGGCAGTTTGTTGATATAGATATCTGCAGTGTAAGAGTATATAGGGGTGGATTCATGTATTTAAAATTTTATTTTAATGAAAAAAATCTATATAACTAAACAAAAGTATGACTGATATCATCCAGGATTCCTATAATAAGGTGAGGAATATGGATAGAACTGTCCTTTTAAATCAATCTAAAACTAGATCACAAGATAAAGAAACCTGCACAAGGAAGAATAATCAGCTTTCAGCACATGGGGGTGTTAAATTTATCTCGGGGTTAGTCTTCAATAGAAGGTGGCAACCCTGGCTGCAGTGTCTGTTTCTATATACAGAGGTGGTGTCCTGGAACCAGATTCCATATTCCTCTGTTCCCCTTTACAGTTTGGGATTCTTTTCTCCCTAGTTTGGCTGTCTGTTATTTTCCTTATACCAGCAGCTTGCTGCATGTGAAAAGGCAACATTATTGCTACATGTTGTTTACACAGCCTGTGTTGGTTGCCTGCAGCTCCTATTCTCCTAGCTGAGAGTGGGCTATTCCTACCCCCCTGTCCTTGCTGACAGTTAGTATAGTCTCACTTCCCATCTAGTGTGACCCTTGCTCCTCACTTCCTTTTCATCCTGGACTCTGAGTGAGTAACTGCCTGCTATTTGCCCCAGAAAGGCCTATCTGATTTACACTGTCTCATCCTTAATACACTGCACTTCAGACAGAGAAGCCCTCTCTACCTACATTACATCCACAAGTACCTTTCTTCCTGTGATTTTCCTCAAACTAAGAAAGAGAAAAGGACTTGTTTGTGCTTTGGAAGAGGGAAGACATGAGTTAAGCTTACTGGAACTAATCATACATCATTCGTGACCCCGATTTCAAGAAAGGTGGGGGCTCCAGTGTGCGTTTCTGTATACAGAGGTGGGCCCTGCAGTGTGTGTTTCTGTATACAGAGGTGGGCCCTGAAGTGTCTGTGTGTATAGAGGTGGGGGCTGCAGTGTGTGTTTGTGTGTATAGAGGATAGTGAAATCCTCTTTTGGAAATAAATAAAACAAACCACTTTGCAGCCTGAAATCTGAAATGTACTTTCTAATCTACTGTACTTAATAAAAAAGTAATACATTAATTAAAATTACATAAATAATTGACATTAAATTAAAATTAAATAAAAAATTAAGGCATTAATTAAAATTAAGATATTTAAAAAATTTGATATTCTTTATTCCTGACCTTACCTTGCTGCTTGTGTTTATAATATTACAATTTGCAAAATAAAGAGGGGAAATAGGGTTGTGTGTTATAAATATATGTTGCTACTTACAATACTTATTAGCTCTGCTAGGAGGTGGATTAAGAAGATAGACTAGACCAGTGATTCCCAAACTTTTTTGTTAGGAGCAACCCTTGAAGTATTTAGAAATTTCTCGGGGAACCCCTAACTGGCTGACACATATTAGGCCGCGCTTATAGTGCTGGCGACGTCGCGTCAAAACAAATGTATTGACACCGTCGCGTGCCATTATAGTAGGAGCGACAGGACGGCGCGATGGCTTGGTCGCAATCGCTGGAAGTCACTTCAATTTGATTTTTCCAGCGACCGCAGCATGACGTCAGCGTCGCCAGCACTATAAGCGCGGCCTTAGGTTAATTTCACACCTCACGAGCCCCCTCTATTTACCACCCTCTACCCATGAATTTCTCCCATCCGTCTCACTCACTCTCCTCCCACCTCGCATGTATTTATCTCCCCTGAGTCTTACTCCCTCTTTTCCTCACTCACTCCCCCCCTCTCTTCTCTCACTCGCCCCCACCTTCCGTCAATTACCCCACTCACTCAATCCCCCCACAAAATACATACCAAAAAACCCCACCCCGCAATACATAATAAAAATACCCGCCTCCGCCAATACATATTGGCGCCCCGATAATTTTTTTAAAGACCCCCCCCCCCCCATACATATTTTAAAAAATTGGTCAGCACAGGTAAAATCATCATCATCATCATCATCATCCTCATATACCCACCCCCTGCATCTCCCATCACCCTCATATCAACCCCCCCCCTGCATCTTCCATCTCACCCCTTCTCTCCCCCCTGCATCTTCCAGATCTCCCCCCCCCCACATCTTCCAGATCTCCCCCCCCTGCATCTTCCATCTCCCCCCCCTGCATCTTACATCTCTCCCCCCTGCATCTTACATCTCTCCCCCCCTGCATCTTACATCTGTCCCCCCCCCCTACATTTTCCATCTCTCCCCCCCCTGCATCTTCCATCTCTCCCCCCCTGCATCTTCCATCTCTCCCCCCCTACATCTTCCATCTCTCCCCCCCTACATCTTCCATCTCACCCCCCATCTCTCCCCCCTGCATCTCCCATCCCTCCCCCCGCATCTTCCATCTCTCCCCCCCAACATCTTCCAGATCTCCCCCCTGCATCTTCCATCTCTCCCCCCCTGCATCTTCCATATCTCCCCCCCTGCATCTTCCATCTCTCCCCCCCTGCATCTTCCATCTCTCCCCCACCTGCATCTTCCATCTCTCCCCCCCCTGCATCTTCCATCTCTCCCCCCCCTGCATCTTCCATCTCTCCCCCCCTGCATCTTCCATCTCTCCTCCCCTGCATCTTCCATATCTCCCCCCCTGCATCTTCCATCTCTCCCCCACCTGCATCTTCCATCTCTCCCCCCCCTGCATCTTCCATCTCTCCCCCCCTGCATCTTCCATCTCTCCCCCCCCTGCATCTTCCATCTCTCCCCCCCTGCATTTTCCATCTCCCCCCCTGCATCTTCCATCTCTCCCCCCTGCATCTTCCATCTCTCCCCCCCCTGCATCTTCCATCTCTCCCCCCCTGTATCTTCCATCTCTCCCCCCCTACATCTTCCATCTCTCCCCCCTGCATCTTCCATCTCTCCCCCCCCCCTACATCTTCCATCTCTCCCCCCATATGCCTACCTTATGCGGCTGTGGGTTCGGTGGAGGTGGCAGACTGAGGCACACGCTCAGTAGCAGCAGGCATAGGAAGTGCCGTGAGCTGCTGTGAGCGGGCTCTGGGGGGGATGGAGATGAGCCGGGGATCGGGAGCCGGGGACCAGGTGCCGGAGGGTGGGAGAGCAGGGGGGAGAGCGAGCTGAGGACCGGGTGCCGGAGGAAGGGCCAGAGTGCCGGGGGAGCCAAAGCCCCACCCCCTTCTACCTTGACCAATCCCCTGCGGCCCGCGCTCACTAGCATCAGGCACAGGAAGTGCTGTGAGCGGGCTCTGGGGGGGATGGAGAGCGAGCCGGGGACGGGGACCTGGAGGAAGTGGCCGTCGGGTGCCTGAGGGAGGGCCAGAGTGCCGGGGAATCACCGGCCGAGCTGCTGAATCCTCCCCACCGCCCCCGCGCACCGCCGCCGACACATTTAAAAAAAACGGGAACATGGAGGAAAACCCGGGACATTTCCGGGACGGACCGGCAACCAGGACAGCACACGAAAAACCGGGACTGTCCCAGCAAAACCGGGACGACTGGTCACCCTATCTTTAGTGGAAGATACAGAGCGAGCTACATAGCTCGCGCTACAAACAAACGAGTGTATTCCAAAGCGCATAGCCATAGTGAGCGCGAGCTTACACATGGACGGGAGATACAAGGATACCAAAAGCAAAGGAGACAAACTTATTTGCTATTGTAGCAAGACAGCCCGGTCATGTGAGCGGCTAACAGCCAATGAAAATTTAGTAAGCTATTCTGCCTGCATACTGTTCAAATGACTTTTTGGCAGTTGAGTTGTGCTTGCTGTGAGAATATGGACAACAACTATTGACAATTTGATTTCTGAGGTTTACAAACGTGAACCTTTAAATCATACCATGACAGAAATATCAATGATAATTTATGGAGAGAAATTTCTGATGTATTGTTCATTACTTGCATATAATTGTTAAATATTTTTTTTTTTGTAGTGTGCAATGCTTCTTTTTATGCATCACATTTTATTAACTTTTTTTTTAACAAGGCATGTTTTCAGGCATGACAGTGTATATATGTTTGCAGAATCATTCTTTAAATTGCATGGCATTATGCATTTTATTATTTGCTAAAGGCGTGTTCTCATGCATGACACTTCCTTGACACACCCTCCCACATCATGACCATGCCCACCCCCTCACTCGCTTTCAAAAAGCCTACAGCAGGCCTGCACAACTCCAGTCCTCGAGGGCCGCAAACAGGCCAGGCTTTCAGGATATCCCTACTTAAGCACAGCTGACTCAATTAGTGGCTCAGTATGACATTTGTTTGCTACAATCAAGTCACTGGTCACAGAACACTTTTGCAAAAGTTCATATAAGATTTACCTATGTGTTAGGCTATTGAACATGCATATGAAGTGGTGTATCATTAGTGGTTAACTACGTGGGATGACACACGAAAGGGTTAATCAAGCTGTCTTTTGAGTGGGATCAAGATTCAAGGTGCTACACTTTGCACGCAATTCACATGGACATATCTGGTTAGCGTCGCAGGGGGTTCATTTCTCCCAATTTCTCTTGTTGTGATATATGACATGTTTATGGGATTGTAGCTTTGGGAAGCAGTCAATGGACACAGATGTGTGATCATAGCAATAGAGCTTAACTTCATGACATCAAAAATGTTTGATTACCAGCCAAGGGAAATGCCTGTGTTTCGCAGATCATGGCATTGGCCAATTGTTTAACTAAAGACTTACCAGGATCTGCAGGAACAATAATATGTGATAGCTGTTTGTAGTTGAGAATAATGATAAATATATCATCGATAGCAGGTTTGCTTGTGATCATACCCAAAGTTTCTTAAATATGTGTCCACCAAAAAAGTGGTGGACCTTTAATACAGTATGTTCACCTGCTTTCTATGCCTTGTGAAGATTACTCGCAAAGCCGAAGTGGACCCTTGAAATATCCGAAGCCGTCCGAGGGTGTTCCAGGGACTGGCGGAGGAGTTTGGAGGAAAGCCAAAGTGGGAACTTTGCAACTGCTGGCTAGCAGAGTTTAAGGCCTATACTACCGAGGATAGCGGTGCAAGTTTGGGAACATGCAAACTTCTGGATAGAGGTTCCCGCACCTAGGACTTTAGGCTGGTCCCCCAGTTGGGTCAGTTTTTGTGTGTGTTATATATATTGGAGGTTTGTGGAATTTTTTTCCAATAAATAAACTTTTGTTCAATGCTGCAGTTCTGTCTAGTGTACTGATCGCTGGTGTAATTGTCCTGTAAAATACAAAGCATATTATAGTTACCAGAGAGAAAAAGAAGCCCAATTTATAGCACTCTCTCACCCATGTGGATGATTAGTGTATTAATTAAAATAAATATTTAAAAGGAACAAACTATAAAATATATGGCTATAAAAAAAGCAATTAAATAGCGCATTTCAAATCCAGTAGGAGTATGTGAACCCCGGATTACAGAAAATGCTAGGTACAGTGTACACTGATATACAGTGTCCTTGGAGATATCTATAGTATAAGAAAACCACCAGGGGAATAGGGTGAGGGTGGGAGAAAATTAAAATACCATGATTAAAATGCCAGCAGCTGACAGGAATAACCAATTGGTGAACACCAAAGTTAACCTAATTAGTAGGTAAACATGTTTATGCAATCCATAGTGGATATACTTGGTCCGCAATGAATCAGTAATGATCGTAAAAGTGTCAGATAGCCACCAACACTGTAGGATCAGGGTGAAGTAATAGTTGCGAACGTGTGCGCAAGGATCATAAATATAGATGCTTATTTACACCAAAAATATGTTCTTGTTAACCATATGAGGTTAAATAAGTAGAATGGTATAAATACTGTATACAATCATGTGAGCATGGATCTCTAATGATAGATCCATGCAGACACTGGTGTGCCAGATAATGAGCAGCTGCGTAGATAATTAGGGCACTGCTGGAACTCCTATGTGAAAACAAAGGAGACCGCAACTAAATGATACACAGTTGTAGATAATAACAGAAATCTCTAAATAAAGAAGCCTGCAACCAATAGTACTGTATATCGAGAATAAAATCATGGTCTGGATATGTACCTCAGGGATGGCTAAATATAGTGTAGTAGTTACCATGCACGCAACACCGCAGTTTAACCTTTAACAGAGATAGTACCCCATAGAATGTCTATCAGACATTCTTGGGGTACTATCTCTGTTAATCGTGGTATTTTATTTTTCTCCCACCCTCACCCTATTCCCCTGGTGGTTTTCTTATACTATAGATATCTCCAAGGACAGTGTACGTCAGTGTACACTGTACCTAGCATTTTCTGTAATCCGGGGTTCACATACTCCTTCTGGATTTGAAATGTGCTATTTAATTGCTTTTTTATAGCCCTATATTTTATCGTTTGTTCCTATTAAATATTTATTTTAATTAATACACTAATCATCCACATGTGTGAGAGAGTGCTATAAATTGGGCTTATTTTTCTATCTGGTGACTACAGTATTTATTACCCAATAAGCACCATCACCCTTCCAGTATCATTAATAAGATGAAGCAGGGGTTTCTCTAGTCTATCTACAAAGCATATTAATCATCAAAAAGGTGGAACAGATCTGCCTCAATACTTCCCGTTACTGCAAGCTGCAAAAAGTAGCAGAATATGCCATGCATATATATTATTATATATAAATTTCAAGTAAGATCAAAATAGTGGAGAGCTAATCATATACACGACAAAGTCATCATCATTTATTTTTTAAGTCAAAATATGCCTCCACTTACGGGGGCACCGCAATATTTTACAATCAGTTTAAGAAGAAACTAAAATTATATACAACTAATTTTGCTAGATAGGAAAAGCCAGAAGGAAGAAATACGTATTACACCGTGTCCAAAACATCAAGAAAACATCCAACACACACACCAGGGTTGACACAGTTCCATGACCGACTCTAAAGCCAGACTGCGTAGGATCAAAGAAGCTGGCCCTTTCCAGACAATCTTCCAATTAGGTGAGAACTACCCTCTCCAACACTTTCCCTACAACGGGAAGGTTGGAGATTGGATGATAGTTGGTGAGAACATCAAAATCTAGACCCCCTTTCTTCAAAGGGGACGAACCAGCGCCTTTTTCAAGGCCCCCGGCACCTACCCCGCTGAGAGGGATCTGTTGATGATCTCCACCAACCACTGAACCAATGGTCTCTTTCAGGAGTCATGGTGGACAGGGATCCAAGTCACAAGTAGTCCAGTTCCTCCCAGACGTGATTGAGAGGAAATCCGGGATTAAAGATTATGCTGAATTCTTAAAAGACAAGCTCTGCCTGCAGGGCGAATCACAGGATCCATCGGGGGATGAATAGTGACACAGATGCGGGTGATCTTCTAGTCGAAGAATCGATTAAATTCACCACATAACTCCTCAGTTGGGCAAACCATGATGGAGGAGCAGCCTGGATAAACCATCCTGAAGATGTTCGCTGGATGATTTCTTGTGGAGTCGATCCTTAGGGTGACGCAGGCACCCTTTTGATCCTCACACGGAACCTCAGGGTGCCGCAAAATCCCAGTTGGAAAATACTGGTATACAGGTCGCCGCAGGTGTAGGTTGTTTACTGTGGTTGCTAAGCAACCCTAGCAGTTGTGAGTGGCGGCTGTGTTTGCCTGCCCTTTTTTTTGTACACAAGGTGGGGGGGAAGGGTATAAAGGGTTTGTTGCACCGTCTTTTTGTTAACAAAGGCTCCTGTGTGAGCCGAAAACATCACTACACTTAATTTTTAAAAAATTCAGATTTTTAGATACAAGACCTGGTATAACTTTTCTCTATATTTATTTATATATTCTTATTTATCTATATATTATTTTTTTTATATATATTTTTTTATTTTATTTTTTTAAGTACAGTACTTTCAACTCCCTTGTCGTTTTCCAAAACTTTTGGGGAGGGATTGCACCTTTAATTTGCGGCACTCTCAGTAAGTGCATTTCTTTGTTACAGAAGGTCCTAATATTTTTGCAGTTAACGGTTCCTTAAATGCCTCACTTCTGGGATAATGTTTGTGTTCCATTCCTATATGGATGTTGGTGTGTGAACCTGAGTATACCTCATCCAATGTATGGGAGGTTTGGGGCTAGAGTGAACCTTTGAAACAACATGAAAATGACGGTCTGCCACAGTGCCTGAAAAAGCATGTTGCATGTGTTCTATTTTAAATGGGGTTTAGGTATTTTCTTAATTATACCACGTCACTATTTTAAGTAGTGACTTTTGTCAGGCATTCCCACACAGTATTTTGAATGGCTAGATTGCCTTTCACTTCCGTCCTCGGTGATTACATAGTGAAAAACACAGTTGCTGCCCAATTGTATATGTCAGAATGCAAGCAGATGCACAAACCCTTAGACCATATCTCAGTTCGACGCCCTGGTGAGCGGGTATAATATTAATGTTGTTGCACTTCAAAAGTTAATTTCAGGTATCTTTACACTTCATGAAAAATATGAAATGCTGACTAATATTCTCTGCTGAGGGGATTTTATTTTTACAAAGAATTGAAATACTGTATTGCAGGTAACACAAACAGGGTTTCTTACAATTATAATTTTGGCTTAAAAATATTTACTGAAATAGAATGGATTACTGTACATACTATACGTTGGTAAGAAATGACTACTGTACCACCAACCATTGCTTTGTGTAAATTCAAGGCAATCAAATGTCATTCTTTAGATGTAAAGTGACTACATACTGTACATCATAACAAATAGTAGGTTTATATTATTTTTTAAGCTTGTCAAATAATGATCACTATTATGGACTTTTCATATAGATTTTGTGATGTGTCAAAATAAATAACTTTTTATATTGTGTGCTTTCTTCATACATGTCCAGAGTAGCCCTTAATCATTAAGAATAAATGTAATTACTCTAAAGCAACAAACAAGTCATTAAAAAGGGTGATTCATGCCTTATGTACAGTATATTTATCAGGTTCTTTGCCAACATCTCCTTGTTAAGCCATTTCCCTGTACAAATGATTTGGATCAGTAGTTCTCAATCTGGTTATGCTTCCTCAATAATGTTTCCTCTAGTTAGACATGTTCACATGTGCTCTTGGCATCTGCAAATTGTAGCGTGGATGTCTGCAAAATAATTCATCATAGAGTTTCTCTGATAAAACTATCCAAACAAATGCCCTCCCAAGGGCCAGAGGACAGATGCACATCACACCCGCTATATTCCCGTTCTACAGTACATACTAGTCCTTCTTCCACTATAGTCACTTATGAAGATGCCAAGTGGTACATTTTTCTGTGTACAGTGCTGCAAACGAGTATTATAACAATCACTGTCTTTACTAGTGAATACATATAGAAATCCACAGTGCAATGGGAAATTTTGTACCGTGCCAAAATAATATTAAAAAGGCAACATGTCATGGAACAACATGATCTTATACCAAATTTTTCAAAATACCGGTAATGAAATGCAAGACTAAAATTATACTGAAGAGTTACTACTTAACACGAGACATACAGACATTAGGAAAACCATGTACTGTCAGTATTTAGCAAGACAGCTACAAATTCAACCAATTCCTTGTTCCTTGCAATGCCAGGAAAAGGTGTATGCCAACTTTAACATGGCAGATTATATACATATAGTCTGTGAGGGTCCCTAGATGTCCAATATTCTGGCACAGCATGAGAGATTATCACATAAAAGATGTTTATTGGGTCCAAAATGCACACATATGCCCGACATAACAGTCCCCAGGAGGACCTGAAGAAGGTCCATCTGGGGACCGAAACCTCAGGCATGTGTGTGCATTTTGGACCCAATAAACATCTTTTCTGTGATAATCTCTCATGCTGTGCCAGAATATTGGATTTCTAGGGACCCACACAGACTATAACTATTTACCCTTTACCATGCACCCCACTTGCCTCTACTGAGGCTTTTTTTAGTGTGTACACTACCGACACACTTTATTAAAGTGTGGCCGGTTCCGCAAGCCGGGAGATTTCCCGGCTTGCTAGTGGCCGCCCCTCGGCGTGCCGCGCGTCATAGACGCGCGGTCACGCGTCTTCGGGAGCCAGCGCCCCCTGCACGCGCGTCCAGGGCTCCCCGAGGGAGCCCTGGTGTCCCGCGATGTGCGGGACGGCGGCAGGGGGTTCCGGGGGACCCGGCGGACCCGGCAGCGGTAGGGAGAGCGCCCCGATCGGAGGGCGCTCTTCCGCTGCTTCGGCGCGCGCCCGTCACACTCGGGCGCGCGCCAGGCTACTGCTGCGGCCAAGAACGGGCAAATGCTCGAATAAACTTGGCCGCAGCAGTACTGCACCGACACACTTTATTCGAGCAAATACCCAGTATGTACCTGGCAGATACCTGGAATGCGCCGCTCCTCACCTCAGACAAGCCCCGTTGTGTTTGCCTTCCCAGCCTGGGTTCATGCCTGGCTGACGGGCGGCTGATCTGTTAAATGATAATGATTAGGATTTAATAGGCTGCAATGCTTCGCGTGTCTACCAGATGGCATAAATTCATGAACTGTAATGCAGTATATATATATATACTGTGCAGTATTGCAGCCAGCGGGAATAAAATGCTTCAATCCCTGCCTTGAAAATACCTCAATGCACTCGGGCAGAAAACAGTCACAAACCTCAATACACCCGGGTATACCCGAATTCGTGGGACTAGCCGAGCTCGAATAAAGTGTGTCGCCAGTGTATATACAGTTGTGTGAAAAATAAAGTACACCCTTTTTGAATTCTATGGTTTTACATATCAGGACTGAACAAGTATGGTTTGTTTTGAAGGGTTGCCAGGAGAAAGCCTCTTCTCTCTAAAAAGAACATGACAGCATGGCTCAGGTTTGCAAAGTTGCATCTGAACAAACCACAAGACTTCAGCAACAATGTCCTTTGGACAGACGAGACCAAAGTGGAGATGTTTGGCCATAATGCACAGCACCACGTTTGGCGAAAACCAAACACAGCATATCAGCACAAACACCTCATACCAACTGTCTAGCACGGTGGTGGAGGGGTGATGATTTGGGCTTGTTTTGCAGCCACAGGACCTGGGAACCTTGCAGTCATTGAGTCGACCATGAACTCCTCTGTATACCAAAGTATTCTAGAGTCAAATGTGAGGCCATCTGTCCGACAGCTAAAGCTTGGCCGAAATTGGGTCATGCAACAGGAAAATGATCCCAAGCACACCAGCAAATCTACAACGGAATGGCTGAAAAAGAAAAGAATCAAGGTGTTGCAATGGCCCAGTCAAAGTCCAGACCTCAACCCGATTGAAATGCTGTGGTGGGACTTTAAGAGAGATGTGCATAAACAAATGCCTGCAAACCTCAATGAACTGAAGCAACGTTGTAAAGAAGAGTGGGCCAAAATTCCTCCACAACGATGTGAGCGACTGATAAAGTCATACAGAAAACGATTACTTCAAGTTATTGCTGCTAAAGGTGGTTCTACAAGCTATTGAATCACAAGGTGTACTTAGTTTTTCACACATGGCTTCTCCATGTTGGCTTTATTTTTGTTAAATAAATCATGACACAGTCTAATATGTCATGTGCTGCTGTTCAGCTGAGGTTGTATTTACCTAATTTTAAGACCTGCTAAGGAACAGGTGATTGTTATTATGTCCTGATATGTAAAACCATAGAATTCAACAAGGGTGTACTTTCTTTTTCACACAACTGTATGTTTCGAATAAGAATATATATATTTATTTATGTAGCGATGACAGTGTATGCAGCACTGTACATAATATTTTGCAGGCACATGAGTCCCTGCTCATACAGCTTACAACCCAAGTGTTGCGACTGAGGCACAGGGAGATAAAGTGACTCACCCCAGGTCACAGGGAGCCCACCGTTGAATTTGAACCAGGCTCCCTTGTGTCAAAGTCTGTGTCATTGTTTTCGGTGCCTTTACTCCTTCAGGTCTATACACTATCCGCCTCTTCAGTCAGGAAACCATGCGTCCATGTCTCACTGGCTATAGCACATTAATACATGCATTTAAAAATGGTGCAATAACAATTACAGACGCATAAGCTATAAATCAAGCATATGCCATTATTTACAAGTAATTGCTTTATCTCCAAATAAGAACAAATCCTCATGGTTTTGTTTAGATTCACCAACTCGTCGATATTTCACAGAAAGAACGATAAGAAGGAAAATATCCATTCTCCCTTTATTACCATCTTGAAATCAATTATTAACGGACCTCATCTTCTTACCTCATGTCAGCAGTAAACTAAGCAAATCTTCAAGGCAAAAATCAATTGTGTTACAAGTTTAATGAGAACATTGATGTGTTAAAAAGAGTTGTATCTGCCTTAACCAACAGGTTCCAAAGCATATATTATTGTGAAGTGATAGCAGATGAAACATTACAAAGCAGAACTGATTAGAGTACTATACCAATTCAAGCTCATCTGGTAAGAGTGTCATTTAAAATATTGCTGCAAAGTTCCCATACACCTACAGTATACAGATGCAGCCACGAGTATTAGGCCTCGGCCAAGCTTCCTGCTGGCGTGCTGAGGCTCAGGGAAAGCGGGTGCTTTCCCTGGCCTTGCGGGTGATTTCCCTGCGCGCCGTCATGGGGCGGGCCAGGGGCGGGCCATTGACATCACGGAGCTGGTTCGCCCTCATTGGGCGAACCGCTCACGTGACCGGCCCTGCGCGCTGGCAAGCGGGGAAATTTTACATTTCCCTAAGACCTACGCTTCCGCGCGCTTGCGGAAGCGTAGGCGAGCCCCTACTAAAGCCGCTCTAATTGCGACTGTAGGGGCTCAGTGCTGAGCGGGAGCGCGCCTCAGCGCGCCTCCGCCAGCAAGCAAGTAACATGGCCGAGGCCTTAGAACTCTTGCCTGGGAGATTCTGTTTGAATGGGACTGCAGGGACCCCCGCTGTGTTAATCCGATGGGTCATTAAGAATCTCACAGAAATGTTGAGGCATTTACTGTGAGACTGCCCCAGAATCTCCCAGGTAAGTGTTCTAATACTGGTGGCTGCATCTGTATGCAGTTGTGGGATTCAAAAGTGTTAGCAACCGGTTTTCTCTCACCTTACCGCCCTTTCATAGTAAAAAAAAAATCACCATCACCAGCTTATCACCACCATCATCATCATCAGATCTCCCCCAGTCCCCCTCAGCATCCTCACATTTCCCCCATTCCCCCTCACATCTCTTCCAGATCTCCCCCTCACCTGCCCGGGCGGCGGCATCTCCCAGCATGCTCTGGCATCGCATGTTCCCCCTGCAAATATTCTCAATATGGCTGTGCGGCATCACGTGGCGCCGCATTACCATGACAATGCGACGCCACGTAACTTCATGACGTCATGTAGCATCCCATTGCCATAGCAACAGGGCGTCACGTGATGAGGTTACATCATGTGACGTTCCCGTCAGCATGGCAACATGGCGCCATTTGATGCCGCGCGCCTATATTGAGAAGATATGCAGGGAAAAGATGCCGGGAGATGCTGGTAGGCGCCGCCCGCCCGCCACTCGCCGCCCGGACAGGTGAGAGAATTAAGCACTGGTTCGGCTAACTTGTGAAATTTTAGTAACAGATTTGCACAAACTGGTGCGAACCGACTGAATCCCACCACTGAATATGTATTTCTAAATCTATTCAAATCTATTTCTAGCAACAACATTATTTTAAGCCCATCTCTTAAAACAAATCATATCCAGATCCCTGAATATATGAGCAGCATTCACTGAATTCCAATAATGGGTTGAACACTCAATTTTCAGCAATAAGAACTAAACGGGATCTGCATGTTTACTTGTGTCCTTTCTCCGATTTAAACCGGTGACAGGGCAATATTAATCTCTTCTGTGCAAATGACCGCTTATTGAAATAATGAGCTACTCCCCAAACTCTCATCACTTTAGTATAATTCCAAAACATACCTCTCAGAAACTGTTATCAAGTTACAAAAAGAAAACGAATTAAAGATTGACCCTAAAATGTTTAAATTCATAGAGGAGGGGTTTTCACGCCTTTCTTTATCACACACTATTCTAGTGTCAATTGTGTGACAGACCACCGTAATTATAAAATCATTACAATAGAAAAACCGCACGTGGGTTCAGAAAGGTATTGCAACCTCTCACGACCTAACGATTAGCACTGCCTAGCAGTGTGGGGGAAAAAAAGACATTCATTCAAGGCCAGAGGTTATAGGTGAATTTTTAGGTGTTTGTGGACCACTTCTACCTTGTGGCTGGGTTTCTCAGCAATGTTTAGGACATCAATAAAGTATTGAAGGAAAGAATAAATAGGTCAAGGTTTTTATAGATGCTCATGGAATATGCTAATTATGTGTTTTTTTTAATCAAGATTATTGCACGTACGAATGCTCCTAATGCTGAACTCGATGAAATATCAATAGATAAAATGTTGCAATGACATTCAGATTTATCACTGACTTAATCGACTTAAATGTATAGGGGACGAAGCTGTACAGATGAACAGAGAAACCTTATAATACCAATAAAGATCTTGCCAGGTGTACTGTAGGGAATACTGTATGTACAGTATAAAGTGTATTGAGGAGACAGGCACGCAAAACATTTGATAAAGACATCATAAAAATGGTGAAGACCAAACGGTCAATTCACTAAAACTTTGTACCAACGAGTCCCATCTCCTTCGTGTACTATTGATGTGTATTCATTAGAAACAAATGTGGTTATTGTGCAGCACCCGGCCTGGCGGCATCATGCAAATGAACAGAACTACTGTATAACTGACGTTCACTAAGCACTAATACTGGGTATCTCAGCGTGAGGCCAAATTAAAGTACCATTGACTCGAATAGCAGTGTAATGCAGGATCGCAGTGCGATACCAGGTATCAGTACTTTGTGAATCTCCAGCTATTTATCAAGCACAAATCAGTACAGTACAGTACAGTACTTGGAAGATTTCATAAGATTAACTTGCAGCAATTTTTGCCACAGTTTGAGATTTATTAACATTAAGGTTGATATGTCGTCATGAAAACCATTACTAATTGTGTTACATTATTACAAAAATAAAGACACCCACATACAGTACACTACCTTAAGATAAAAGCTGCATGCCAAAAACGATGCCACTGTACAGTATTTACAGTACATGCATAAAAAATAAAAAGGATGAAATGCAAACAAAACAGAGGCTTTTTATGCCACAATTTAATGCAATATAGAGTACAGTATTTACAACCCTTAGCTGGAAATAAAGTGCATTACTTATTAGCTGTTCTTAAAAGGAAGTATTTGTTACACGATCAAATATTGTTTTGTGTCACTTACTTATCCAGTTTATGTCCTATCCATCTTTTTTTAAGGTTATCAATGTCATCCTGATCAGCGTGGCAATACCTAAGACAAGAGAGGAAGGACTTCAAACATACAGTAAAGCTTCCAAATAACAAAAGGATACAAGATTTAAATATATACTGTATACACATACATATATACATATATATATATACACACATATATATATATATATATATATATATATATATATAATCAAAAAATAAATAGATGATACCGTTCTGTGGCTAACGAAATGCTTTTATTTGTACGTGCTTTCGAGATACACTGATCTCTTCTTCCGGCGATGTTACAATGAATGAAGCAAGCAAAGGGAATACTTAAAAACAGTGTCTCTTGGAATGTTATCTGTGCTTGTCCTTCCCCCGGTGTGGATGAGATTTATGGATAGAGGTGTTAAATGGTTCCTGAAAGAAAGTGATGTAAGAGTGTGTGTGTGTGTGTGTGTGTGTGTGTATCTGTGTGAAAATAAATTAATGGAGAGCCCACCGTGTATACAGTGCTTTATAAAAGGGGTGTGTGGAGTGGGAGTTAATAAAAATGGTGTGGGTAGGTGTGGAAATGTGGAAGATAGTGGCATAACTAAAAGTGTGTGTGGATACTATGTGGTCCCTATTGGTGTATAGGGATGGAAAAACAAGGAGTATTGGTATGTGTAAGAGACAGCTGTGTGTGCATACATATAGCACAGTATGTACAGACATGGTCTTTAGCGCTCATGGGAAGAGAGTTCACTTGTCAGTAATGACTCATAAAATTTCGATCTCTGTTTAGATCAAATAAAAGCATTTTGTTAGCCACAGAACGTTATCATCTATTTATTTTTTGATTATTGAAGCTCAGCTAACACGGTACTGATACCTCTACATGTGTGTGTGTATATATATATATATATATATAACACAAACAAAAGAACAAAGCTGCGCCTCTGCTAGTGGTTTGCTTGTATACAATGGAACTAGCTGGAATAGTTCAACACTGTATAAATTGGTACAATAATAATTCTGTAAAATATCTAACATAAAAATTGAAATGTAAATAAAATGAAATAAAAATAGCAATGAAACCTGTAAACCAAGAGAATAATAAACAATAATACTGCGAATATATGTATCCAAAATAGAAAAAGAGTGTAAAAACCAGTCCTCAGAAAAGTCCAATAGATGGTATTAGTTCTGGTGTAGAGGGTCTCCGGCTGCTCTCAAAGTGGACAAACCACATCCACAGGGAATCTAAAAGAAAAGGGGGAAGAGAGAGCGCACGCCCATAGCGTAAAATTGTAAAATTTAATGAGGGGGAGGGGAAAAGGGGGATAAGAATTGCACTTACAAAGGTACAATAATAACAAGCATATTGTGATATATAATCACCACCATCCGGTCAGATTCTGCAGCATCTTAGTCTTTGCAGTACCAGGATGACGTCCCAATCAATGTCCAGGGTAGATGATCTCCTCTCTGCCTGTTTTGGAGTCCTATAAAGTAGCTCCGAGATGGGAGGCCTCTGCAGCAATCGCGCGGATCAGTCAGTCCCAGCGCGCGGTGATGACGTCAGTGTCAATGCGTCTGACGTAATGACGCTCCCTGACGCGTTTCATCACTCAACGAGTGACTTTCTCAAGGGGAAGTCAGGAGAGGGGAAAGGTCCGGTATTTTATACCCAGTCCAATGATCATAATGACTTAAAACATACCCCTCTCAGCTGAAAAGGTGCTTATTGTTAATGGATATCAATCGCAATGCCTAAATAGTGTAATAAGACTATAAGGTAAAGTGGAGATAAACTATAAAAATACACAATAAAATATGATAAATTATATGTAAAACAATTCAAACCGCCACTCGTGTATGTAAGGAGAATAACCTTACATCCAACATACAATACTTAAAGAAATAATTATGAACCCATTTACAAAAGATATAGAAATGTCACATATCACTAAACCAATCAGGTATATGAAGCTCCATGGATCCAAAGGGGAAATACCCCCCTTAATGTATAAACATATATGATGGATAATCCTGCCCATACCTTACATCAGAGCCATAACCTGTCTAACACAACATGTAAAACAATTTATATATTAAAAATAATAATAACAGTAGAAAACGCAGTAGGAGAGCCCTAATACCAATATTGAATCCTGTATAATCACCAATATTATCTTTCTTAGGTCCTGCAATCAAGCAGACATCTAGGATTATGGAATCTATAAGCCACGAACAAAGGAGGTATCAGGAGGATAAACTACTAATGTGAATAAACTGAATGTACTAAATATAGTGGGTTGTATGTGAATCAGTGAAAAAATGTGAATAAATCAATTATAGAAAATAGGTATTAATTTGCTAAACATATGTGTGTGCTACCACCCATGATGAAATGCTGGGAGAGAAGGGGATCTACTAAACCCAGGAGGGATCCAGACAAAAGATGGCAGAGTGCAGAGGAAGTCCGACAGGAAAAACCGTCCAAGGAAACATCATACAAAAGTGCTCACATCAAGGCATTCATTAAGTCCACCCGGACTTAGAGTGCCCAATTGGTGGATCCAAAAGGTTTCCCGCCTGCATAGGGTCTTGAACCGATCACCACCAAGAGTATTTGGTGAGATGGTCTCAATTCCCATTATTTTCATAGTTTTAGGGTCTTGTTGATGAAATGTTTTAAAATGTCTAGACAAACTATGGTTATTGAGACCTTTGAGTGCATTTTTCCTGTGTTCCAAAAACCTCGTTCCAAGAGTCCTGGTGGTGCGTCCGACATATTTTAAATTACATCCACACTGGATCATGTACACAACATATGTGCTTAGACAGGTGATGGAACTTTTAATGGCATGTGTGGTACCTCTAATAGAGGAACAGACATTATTCTGACTAAGGAGATGCTTGCAAGTAATGCATCGACTCCGTCCACAGGGGTGGTTGCCCAGTGGGCCCTTTTGAAGCTTGGCACTGATTAAAGTGGAAGAGGACCTAAGTCTAGTGGGAGCTAAAATACTTTTGATACTTCTAGCCTTTCTGTATGTGACAGTGGCTCTATCAGGCAAGGTAGGTCCTAGTTTAAATGATTTATTATAGGTGGTAATGAACCTCAATGTTGATGCCGCCATCCCTGAATGCACTACTGGTGTATCATAACCGAGGCGAGTCCCTTTCTGTTGTTGTTTCTTTTTTGACTGATTCAATAGGGTAAGTCGGTCGGATGAGCTCACCTCGTTGAACGAATCAGAAATCAGGGCCGGATCATATCCTTTTGATAAGAACTTGTTTCCAAGTGATACAGACTGGCTCCTAAAGTCAACATCCCTTGTGTAGTTCCTACGTATTCTGTGGAACTGCCCCAAAGGAATATTGTCGAGCCATTGCTTGTGATGATTGCTGGACGCATGGACGTAGCTGTTCACAGACACAGACTTGAAATGTGTGGTGGTGATAATATTCAAGTTTTTGTCTATGCTGAGAGCCAGATCCAGAAAGACAGTGGTCAAATTACTAATTTCGAATGTGAATTTTAATCCCAGCAGATTGTCACTGAAGGAACTCAAAATGCCAGATAACACCGATTCTTCCCCATCCCAAATAATAATGATATCATCTATGAAACGGCCATAGTATACGAGACCCGCCCCAAGCAAGGTGTTTTGCCATATGGTGGATTCCTCCCAATACCCCATAAAGAGGTTGGCATAGCTAGGAGCGAATCTCGTACCCATGGCCGTTCCACAGATCTGTAGATAAAAATTGTCTTCAAATAAAAAATAATTGTGTGTGAGGATGAAGTGAATGCATTGTAAAATGAATAGCTTGTGTTTTTCCGGAAATGATAGATCCCTGTCCAACCAATACTTAATAGCTTCTAGTCCCCTGGCATGTTCAATGCAGGTGTAAAGTGATGTGACATCGCACGTCGCCCATAGATAGGTTGGTTTCCACCTAATTTCGGAGATGGAGTCGATGACATGGAGCGTGTCCCTAACATGGGACCTGAGCGTGACTACATAGGGATGGAGAAAGTAATCAACATATTGGGACAGGCTCGATGTCATCGACTCCACCCCCGATACTATGGGTCTGCCAGGGGGATTGGACAGGGATTTATGCACTTTGGGTAAGTGATAGAAAATAGGAGTGCGGGGATGTGTGGAATATAAAAATTTAAATTCAGATTTAGAAATAATACCATCACCCAGTGCAGTGGTAAGGAGTTCCTTCAGTAGCAACTGATAGGGGTCCACTGGATCGGACTCTAACAAGGTGTAGGAGGCCCGGTCACCCAGGAGTCTGTGTGCCTCTGTAAGATAGGCCGACAGATCCTGGATGACTATGCCTCCCCCCTTGTCGGCCTGTCTGATAACTATACCGTGATTGGCCTTGAGCTTGTCCAGTGCGTCCAGCTCACCCTTTGATAAATTGTGATTGAATTTTTTGGGTTTCGCACACAAAAGCTCGAAGTCACGTAGGACCAGGTTGTAGAACGTGTCCACAAATCCCCCCTTGGATTGGTATGGGAAGAAGACTGACCTGGGTGCAAATGGTGAATGTATAATATTACAATCCTCATCAAAGCCGACTTCCACAGACCTGGTGGGATGAATGGACCGCTCAAAAGTATCAATAAGTTCTGATGATCCAGATAATGAATCCGATTCCATCAGCAACGAGGTGAGCGCATCAATACAGACCCTCTCCTGTGTATCAAAAATAATAGTAGAATCAGTTCTTTTGGTGTTTGTCTCCTGGATCTTATAGTGTCTATTCAATGTCATTTTCCTAATGTAACTATTCAAATCAATGAACAGCTGAAATAGATTGGGGCCAGTGTTAGGGGCAAAAGAAAGACCCTTCTCTAATATTGATTTATCAGAATCTGTCAATATAGTGGTAGATAGATTGAATATGTTACTGCTCTCTATAGCACCAGTTACTCTTCTTCTGTTTTCCTTCTTCCTCTGGACGATTCTGCCTGCCCTAACTCCTCTGCCCCTCTTTATCCCTGACCAGATGGTCTGTTTGGGGCCAATTTATCAAAGGGTGAGCTGGACGCACTGGACAAGCTCAAGGCCAATCACGGTATAGTTATCAGACAGGCCGACAAGGGGGAGGCATAGTCATCCAGGATCTGTCGGCCTATCTTACAGAGGCACACAGACTCCTGGGTGACCGGGCCTCCTACACCTTGTTAGAGTCCGATCCAGTGGACCCCTATCAGTTGCTACTGAAGGAACTCCTTACCACTGCACTGGGTGATGGTATTATTTCTAAATCTGAATTTAAATTTTTATATTCCACACATCCCCGCACTCCTATTTTCTATCACTTACCCAAAGTGCATAAATCCCTGTCCAATCCCCCTGGCAGACCCATAGTATCGGGGGTGGAGTCGATGACATCGAGCCTGTCCCAATATGTTGATTACTTTCTCCATCCCTATGTAGTCACGCTCAGGTCCCATGTTAGGGACACGCTCCATGTCATCGACTCCATCTCCGAAATTAGGTGGAAACCAACCTATCTATGGGCGACGTGCGATGTCACATCACTTTACACCTGCATTGAACATGCCAGGGGACTAGAAGCTATTAAGTATTGGTTGGACAGGGATCTATCATTTCCGGAAAAACACAAGCTATTCATTTTACAATGCATTCACTTCATCCTCACACACAATTATTTTTTATTTGAAGACAATTTTTATCTACAGATCTGTGGAACGGCCATGGGTACGAGATTCGCTCCTAGCTATGCCAACCTCTTTATGGGGTATTGGGAGGAATCCACCATATGGCAAAACACCTTGCTTGGGGCGGGTCTCGTATACTATGGCCGTTTCATAGATGATATCATTATTATTTGGGATGGGGAAGAATCGGTGTTATCTGGCATTTTGAGTTCCTTCAGTGACAATCTGCTGGGATTAAAATTCACATTCGAAATTAGTAATTTGACCACTGTCTTTCTGGATCTGGCTCTCAGCATAGACACAGACTTGAATATTATCACCACCACACATTTCAAGTCTGTGTCTGTGAACAGCTACGTCCATGCGTCCAGCAATCATCACAAGCAATGGCTCGACAATATTCCTTTGGGGCAGTTCCACAGAATACGTAGGAACTACACAAGGGATGTTGACTTTAGGAGCCAGTCTGTATCACTTGGAAACAAGTTCTTATCAAAAGGATATGATCCGGCCCTGATTTCTGATTCGTTCAACGAGGTGAGCTCATCCGACCGACTTACCCTATTGAATCAGTCAAAAAAGAAACAACAACAGAAAGGGACTCGCCTCGGTTATGATACACCAGTAGTGCATTCAGGGATGGCGGCATCAACATTGAGGTTCATTACCACCTATAATAAATCATTTAAACTAGGACCTACCTTGCCTGATAGAGCCACTGTCACACACAGAAAGGCTAGAAGGATCAAAAGTATTTTAGCTCCCACTAGACTTAGGTCCTCTTCCACTTTAATCAGTGCCAAGCTTCAAAAGGGCCCACTGGGCAACCACCCCTGTGGACGGAGTCGATGCATTACTTGCAAGCATCTCCTTAGTCAGAATAATGTCTGTTCCTCTATTAGAGGTACCACACATGCCATTAAAAGTTCCATCACCTGTCTAAGCACATATGTTGTGTACATGATCCAGTGTGGATGTAATTTAAAATATGTCGGACGCACCACCAGGACTCTTGGAACGAGGTTTTTGGAACACAGGAAAAATGCACTCAAAGGTCTCAATAACCATAGTTTGTCTAGACATTTTAAAACATTTCATCAACAAGACCCTAAAACTATGAAAATAATGGGAATTGAGACCATCTCACCAAATACTCTTGGTGGTGATCGGTTCAAGACGCTATGCAGGCGGGAAACCTTTTGGATCCACCAATTGGGCACTCTAAGTCCGGGTGGACTTAATGAATGCCTTGATGTGAGCACTTTTGTATGATGTTTCCTTGGACGGTTTTTCCTGTCGGACTTCCTCTGCACTCTGCCATCTTTTGTCTGGATCCCTCCTGGGTTTAGTAGATCCCCTTCTCTCCCAGCATTTCATCATGGGTGGTAGCACACACATATGTTTAGCAAATTAATACCTATTTTCTATAATTGATTTATTCACATTTTTTCACTGATTCACATACAACCCACTATATTTAGTACATTTAGTTTATTCACATTAGTAGTTTATCCTCCTGATACCTCCTTTGTTCGTGGCTTATAGATTCCATAATCCTAGATGTCTGCTTGATTGCAGGACCTAAGAAAGATAATATTGGTGATTATACAGGATTCAATATTGGTATTAGGGCTCTCCTACTGCGTTTTCTACTGTTATTATTATTTTTAATATATAAATTGTTTTACATGTTGTGTTAGACAGGTTATGGCTCTGATGTAAGGTATGGGCAGGATTATCCATCATATATGTTTATACATTAAGGGGGGTATTTCCCCTTTGGATCCATGGAGCTTCATATACCTGATTGGTTTAGTGATATGTGACATTTCTATATCTTTTGTAAATGGGTTCATAATTATTTCTTTAAGTATTGTATGTTGGATGTAAGGTTATTCTCCTTACATACACGAGTGGCGGTTTGAATTGTTTTACATATAATTCATCATATTTTATTGTGTATTTTTATAGTTTATCTCCACTTTACCTTATAGTCTTATTACACTATTTAGGCATTGCGATTGATATCCATTAACAATAAGCACCTTTTCAGCTGAGAGGGGTATGTTTTAAGTCATTATGATCATTGGACTGGGTATAAAATACCGGACCTTTCCCCTCTCCTGACTTCCCTTTGAGAAAGTCACCCGTTGAGTGACGAAACGCGTTAGGGAGCGTCATTAAGTCAGACGCATTGACACTGACGTCATCACCGCGCGCTGGGACTGACTGATCCGCGCGATTGCTGCAGAGGCCTCCCATCTCGGAGCTACTTTATAGGACTCCAAAACAGGCAGAGAGGAGATCATCTACCCTGGACATTGATTGGGACGTCATCCTGGTACTGCAAAGACTAAGATACTGCAGAATCTGACCGGATGGTGGTGATTATATATCACAATATGCTTGTTATTATTGTACCTTTGTAAGTGCAATTCTTATCCCCCTTTTCCCCTTCCCCTCATTAAATTTTACAATTTTACGCTATGGGCGTGCGCTCTCTCTTCCCCCTTTTCTTATATATATATATATATATATATATATATATATATATATATATATATATATATATATATATATATATATATATACATACACACACACACACATACACTTCTTTTTTTATTAAGATTTGTAAGACTTTTTGTAACTGCAATGCAGAAAGAGGCTTACAGTACTGTACATAGATTCATATACTACTGAATAAAACTCACTGGAAAGAGAATCACAGTCAAACTTGAAGTACTTTGGAAACTTACTGTGATAATGATCACCATAGAGGAATGATAAAGTTTAATGAAAAACCATTCTTCAATATTAAAGGATGAAAAAAAATCAAAGTAGGTATTTCTATGCTTGATTCGACAGTTAATAAATCTCTCCAAGACTGAATTCATCCTCTATATGAATCTTACATTGCAGTGACTTACACTCAGTAGATCCTGAACCTATAGGACATTTCAATAACAAACTTTTTGATGATGATGATAGCAGCTAGAAAGTCAGACACACGATTCGGATTATTACATACAGAAATTATGCATATGGAAATACAGTGGCTCATATTGAGCAGAAAGCAGGAATCCTCATAACCTAATGCAAATGTTTTCTGTGATCTTAATTTGTATTAAAAAGGGTTAGTTGTAGGACGGAGTTGAATAACATTATAGCTTTGCAGACTGTATACTAATATGAGATAATGTTATATTTATTGAAAAACGTCCATTTAGTCTGGCAATCTTCGTTAATATTCTCCAAAAAGTCCAGAGGGAGCATGAACATGGATCACTCTGGACTCTTTGGAGAATACATATGTTGAAGGGAACAATTGGAAACAAGTTCCCACCGGAGGTTCTGAGCATTTGCTGTATCACCCGGACACATATAAACTGTCACTTAAAAAATACTTGAATAGTGTCTTAAATATTCACAAATATTCATCACCAATATTAATGTTCACCAATTCCCTTTTGCACTGATTTCTGTGGAAGCGCCGTTCCATACCACTTTTGGGTATTTAATCTTCGGTAATATGCCACAAGTTGTTTTTTTCCCCCACCTGTTCTAGACAGCTAAGCCGAGTGCAGTATATATATAAATCATTCATGATTATATTGATGGCTAAATATATAAAGAACCATATTTATTAAGCAGTCTTTTGTCATAAAATAGTCTTCTGGTGCTGGAAGACAGATTACAGTCCATTGACAGCACCAGATGGGGTCTTGTGGCACAAGACCGCTTTGTGAAATATACTGGTAATATCGCTTAAATTTATAATAATTTCACTTCAAGTGAGATTTCCCTAGTCACAGATGGAAAGTAAATATATAAAAATATTATATGTGTGGCTTTTGCTTTTCCTATTGGCTAAAAAAGTACACGGCTGTACTTAACTATTGGTCCACACTTGCATCGCAAGGTAAAAAAAGGTTTATGAGTTACCCCTTGGAGCCCCCTGAAAATTGATACGGGAGGTTGAATATACTGTAGAAACGTTGAGGACCATATAGAAAAATTACAGAACTGTGTATTTTGTCTTAAAAAAAAATGTAATTTAGAATATATGTACAGTAGAGGCAACTCTTATTCGAACAAAAACCAGTGGCAATTCCCCAAAAAACCCAGGAAACACCCAGGTACATTCTGAATACATGCCTTAAACTTTCCTTAAACTAGCCCCAGCATTTCTGCATTGATTAATGGCCTATCAGATTAACAGCGGGGGGTCCCTGGCAGTCCCATTAAAACTGAATTGGACTGCCAGGGATCCCTGCTGTGTTAATCCTATGGGTCGTTAGTCAATGCAGAAATGCCTTAAACGTGCCTCAAACTAGCCCAGAACATACCCAGCACATACCCAGAATGTAACCCGGCTAGTTTACGGCAAATGCTAGAATAAACGTTGCCTCTACTGTACATTAAAAAGCAAATAACAGTACTGGAAAGTGCCCCAGAACATTGTACTTGTTTTAGATGCTAAAGTAAAGAAATTTTGTTTAACCATTAGCACAACACCAAGACCCTCACTTGGGCAAAATCCCATTTCTATACCCTAAATGTTGTAATTTGTCAATACTCTGGTAAGGCATTTTAGACAGGTTTTCACTATTGGAGTGTCAGTGCCACTGTCAATATACCATTACATGGCATTCATTGCATAATAACCTTTTTTTAAATGGTCAATTCATATTATCTTACATACTGCTTCAACGTGTAACCGTGCATCAGAAATGAATTGTTGTGAATTTTCTAAATATGCAATCTATAAAAGTGATGGGGGGACAAAGAAAGCTCAGCGAAGTGATGGTTTCAAAACCTAATCTAAGTACGGTAGTACATTCTAAGCACCACTGCTCAACTTAATGCACAGTTGAACTGTTAAATAACTATCAGTGAAGGTCAATCAAATCCAAAGCATTGTCTACATTTCTGAAATGCTTAGCAGTGTCAATCATTTCAACTTCTAAAATGAAGTATTTTGATCTAACTAAGATGTACCCATCCAGAACATTCAATGTGCGCTCTTCCTTCTCTCTTCCTTTATTATTACTATTATTGCGGGTATTACTGAAGTGTGCCAGTCTTCATACATGGTGTCATTTTAACAGGTTTCCTCCCAACCCCCCCCCCCCCCAAAAAAAAGAAGGACCTATAATAAAATACATTTCCCATTGCGTTTTTCTCCAAATAATGTTATTTGGCAATAAATTATTTTTCCACAGCTTCCTGCTCTCTCTATTTTTGTATTATATTTCAAGCATTGTGCTATATTAGAGTCACTTAAAACAGCAGTCTATTATTAGGGCATCTACAGCCGTTCTCAAACTTTCCTGCATGGTTTCACCCCAAGGACAGGTGACACATTCCTCATGTCACATATGGATGGACTTTTTGTCTTTAATGTACAATGGAGAGTTTGTAACTTTTAGTTCATGCAGATTAACATGGGAGGGGGAAGAATCTGCTACAGTTCATACAATAAATGTTTACCTGTCCAGCCAAGCTAGGAGGCTCTTCGCTGATCCAATGAGATCCACAACAGATGTCAGGAAGTCATTGGGTAACTTCCTGCTACTTTTGCCATCATAATGGCCACTTCTCCTCCTTCCTGTTATAAAGTTCTGTAGGTTTTTGGCAGATGCGTTTAGTTTGTGTGAAAGGGTTTTCAGGTTCTCCGTTTCCAAGCCATAATTCTGTTAGGAGAGGATTAAAAAAAAAACACTAACGGTTACATTACCAAAAACATACATAATTTCATAAATTGATTGCCAAGCCTGTCACGGAGAACTTTTAACACCAAAATACCCGGATCCTTTGATTGAGCAAAGCAAGAGATAAAATAAATTGTGATTTATTTACTAGTTACGCTGTTACACTACCGACACACTTAATCACACTGCGGCCAGATCCGCAAGCCGGGAGATTTCCCGGCTTGCTAGTGGCCGCCCCTCGGCGTGCCGCGCGTCATAGACGCGCGGTCACGCGTCTTCGGGAGCGTGCGCCCCCTGCACGCGCGTCCAGGGGCTCCCCGAGGGAGCCCTGGTGTCCCGCGATCGCGGGACAGTGGCAGGGGGTTCCGGGGGACCCGGCGGACCCGGCAGCGGTAGGGAGAGCGCCCCGATCGGAGGGCGCTCTTCCGCTGCTTCGGCGCGCGCCCGTCACTCTCGGGCGCGCGCCAGGCTACTGCTGCGGCCAAGAACGGGCAAATGCTCGAATAAACTTGGCCGCAGCAGTAAGTCTGGTTACAGGATGAATCTTTCACTGCATGATGACTCTTGTTACATGATGGATCTGCTTCCCGATGGGCTGCAGGGTTTCTTAAGCACTAACCAGCCCTGTACTTAACCCATGCAGCCAATCTACTCCGTGGGAATAATTCCTTACCCTATCACGGAGTTGCCACTACTTTGCAAACCTGGCAGAGGGGCTTCTCAGTCTGCTCTGGGCATTTGCCAACTTTGCACCATGGCCGCTTAGCATATGAGGCCAGTCCCTTCTACCTGGCACCGCTCAGTCTGGGCAGAGCAGCCATTTGCCAGGGTGGCTTATTGAAATTCTCTTCCTTTCCTACCCCCTTGCTAACAAATGGTTAACACCTCCATATCCTGGATCGCCTTTGAAGCTGACCAGGATGGCGTATTGAAGTTTTCCTACATTTCCCCCTCCTTGCTAATAAAAGGTTTAACACTTCCATATCCTGGACTGTTTGAAGCTTAGAGGGCAGAGTAGCCACTCTGTCTCTGGTGTGTTAGATGAAAATCCCCATATGCCCAACATGTTGGTACAATTAAAATAGGAGGACTTTAATTCATCCATTTTTTATATAAAACTCTATAAAAATTGTGCGACATGATAGTACCTGATTTTACCCGACCAGTGCTCACAGCAAATCTCACGGCGCTAGGAGCTTCCTAGCGAAAGTTAGCTAAAAAGCCGCCTGCTATGCTGCTAGGTTTTAAAACCATTTTTCCTTTCACTCGCTTACATGAAAACACTGCCAAAGTTATACACATAATCTTAAAAATGACTTTACTCTGAACCCTTGTTCTGGGGTTAGCGTGCAAATACCGGAGGACCTGAATGTAATTCATTCCCCTGCCCGGTCTTACTATTCTGGTCTGTGCTGAAGCAGGGAAATGTCCACTGCTTAATACTCCTGGAATAATAAGACACACATATACAGTTTTATCACAAAACACAGTGTTTCTGCCATGATTGGGTTACAGAGCTGACATTTTGCAATTGCCCAATATGGCTCAGGTACCCCCTCACCGTCACACTGTCCAAAAGTTCTCTAGACTGACACACTGTACTCGTTTAATGGTTGATCATGTCTGTACCAATATTTACAGCTCAATGCAAAGGTGCAACACTTAATGCACATTGTAATATATACACCTAACAATTATTCCTATTGACACGCCACAAAACTGCTAAATAGTACACAGGGCGAAATTGAAGCAAATTGCTTTGATACATTGACACAAAAGGGAGTTTATTCAAATCTTTGCTTGTTGACCCACTTCTGCTCTAAAATTGCATTAGTACATAAGTCTTCTCAGAGTAGACTCCTTTTCTCAAACTAAAAGATGTGTTACATCTCTAAGTTGTTGTCACTTTGCTAACTTCTGTTCAAAGCTACCATTAATTGTACCCAATCTATTTGATATTTTTCCATAAGAAAAAAAAAACATTGGTTAATCAAGAATATTTTAACCCAATAAAATATTCTGAGTGGGACAGGAAAAACAAACGTGTTAAGAAATGTGTATGTGACTATAAGGAGATATGTGAACAGTAGACAGGAGACAATTAAATTTTGACTAGCAGCCTCATATTACTGTAATTTAAGCAAAGTTTAAAAAAAAGCTTTAGTTCAAACATGTATTTAACCATTTTTGGACGGTTTATAAAAAATGAATAGCACATATTTCTGAAATGAAAGAAGCTTCTATGTGTTTTTACCAGTGCACAGAGCAGGTCTACAGCTTCCAAAATAAGTTCTTGATGTCCAATCCGTGTGACTCCAAGCTCTTCTAGCTCTTGGTGAGTAATGCGCAGTAATTGGTCCCCAGCAATCTTCTCTCGCTCAAAGTTTTTTATATACTGTTGCAGACAGTCATCCAGACCTAATGATGACAAAGCAGTAAAATTAAGTAACAACTTCGTTAAACTCTACCAATGTGATTCATGAAGATCCGATAATGGGCATTTGAGCGTGATCCTGCATTATCCAACGTAATTCCCTCCCCCACCCATATTTATGTTGCTATAGTACAGGGGTGGCCAACTCCAGCCCGCATGCGCCACCAACAGGCCAGGTATTAGGGATATCCCTGCTTCAGCACAGGTGGCTCAATCATTATGATTGAGCAACTGATTGAGCCACCTGTGCTGAGCAGGGATATCCCTAATACCTGGCCTAATACCTGGCCGGCGCATGAGGACTGGAGTTGGCCACCCCTGGTATGGCAAGTGCAAGTTGTATGAAGGTGCAAATTGACTGCGTTGTTGATAGAGGTCTCTTCATTCCATTCCAATGGTTTACCAAAGTACCGTACTCCATTAAACAATAAAACCTATTCTGTTCAAATGTTATAGACCAAGGGGGTAACTAACCTTAGTCTAAAATAAATGCATGTCATTGATGTAGCTCAGGTAACTTGTGTTTCAGTCTGAAAACCTGTGTGACCGCAAGACCAACCTTACATTTGCTTCAAATACAATATAGCTGAAGCAGGAAGGAGAATGGGAATAACCCATAGTCATGTATAGATAAGAATAGTGGTGTACTTATTACTCCTTAAAATCAATTATAACCCAAGAACATTAACTGTAATTCATTATTTTATTGTATTTGCTTTGTTATCGGCAATGGATATGTTCATCAAGTGGCAAGGCAACACCAGAAAAGTTAGGTCACCATCAAATATTTTACCTAGAGATAATATTCAAATATGGAACTAAATCAGAGTATTGTATGGTAATAAAAAAAGCAGAGATAAATGCACAATTATGCAAAATATCGAAACCTCAGTTTTAAAACCTTAAATAGCATACTGTATTTACATGGACTACAGTAATTTCACCTACAGTATGCAGCAGATATCAACCCCAACTCTGCAACAGTCATTGTCTGGCAGAGAAATTGCGATAAAGATTATATTTTAATTCAATAGCACCAACAGTGTATATATAATATGCGGTACATAGAATGTTGCAGGCATGAGCTCTTGCACCAAACAGCTTACAATTTAATGATTACGGTACAGGGAATTAAATGGACTTGCTCAAGGTCATATTTGACATTGCTGAAGGTCACATGAAGAAATGACACTGGAGAACCAAGTTCACTCGCTTCTTTCTACTCTACTTCTTTCTAATCTACTCTTTGAGCTCACCAAAGTGATGTTCATCAGCCCTGTATTAATCTTCTAAATACAGTAGTCTGGCACCGAAGACAATTTTGGCATAGCTAGGTTCACTTCAGTAACACTAGCAAAAGAGGATATCGTAAAAAAAATTAAAAAAGCAATTATCATCTGCACATCAGATAGTGACTTTCAAATCCTGTACAATCCTGAAGAATCAGCCCTTAAGCACTCCCCTTATTCAATACACTTAGAAAAATCCAAGCGCATGTACAGTACATAAGAATCTTACACCTTCAAACACAAGGGTCAAAAACATGCTGTAACAGCAAATGCTTCATATGTAAATGCCCCAGTAATTGTATCTCTGTATACAATTACACATAACACAAAAAAAGGTAAAACAACATTAGAAAAAGATATAAAAAAAATAAAAATCCAAAAGTGGGATCATTTAATATTACAGTACTGTTGAAAGAAAAAGTGGTTTCAGAGGTCAAAGTATTTGCTTTTGATGGTTTAAGACGGATTGCCAGCTTGGGCAAGTAGCTTTATGTAACTGCACCTTGCACACCAGAAATTATTTTGATGTCTTCAATGCAGAGATTAACTCTGTCTGTAAACCTACAGTATGTGTAGTACTGCACATAGTGCCAGCACAATACAAATGTAGCATTCTGTTGAAACACTGAATTTTGCATTCACATGCGTCAGTGCAGCATATGCATTCGTCATGTAGTAGAACAGCCCTGCAAATTAATTGATATGATCTTTAACAGACCCTGCCCTATGGAGAGATGTGATTTGAATGATTATTGGTCTGCTCATTAAAATAAGCCCATGCAACATTAAGAGCTTTTTTCTGGATGGAACCGCAATTATTTTCCCGAAGTTAACACCTTATTCATGAAGGTAATGCCATGCAAAAGTAACGGCTATACTACTTGAGTTCATCACATTATTTCAGGATAACGTGGTGTTATCTTTAAATAGTGTGCCATTTGGCATTACTCCTCTCCAGCAAAATTCTTATTTCCGAGTGTGGATAGGAGGAGTGCCAGCGTTAGGTATGACAAATAATACATTATTTTCTGGTGTTAACCTTTAAAAACCCTGCACCTCTGGAATGCCCTTCCCCTCAATACCCGACTAGCACCCTCTCTATCCACCTTTAAGACCCACCTTGAGACACTTGCTTAAAGAAGCATATGAATAGCACTGGGGATAATACTAGACACATGATACATAAAGCTTGGAACCCTGCAGACGGACTTACCAGAACGCCCTCCTACTGTCTCTGTACGTTCTCCCTACCTACCAATTAGACTGTAAGCTCCTCGGAGCAGGGACTCCTCTTCCTTAATGTTACTTTTATGTCTGAAGAACTTATTCCCATGACCTGTTACTTATATTATCTGTTATTTATTTGATTATCCCGTGTATTACTACTGTGAAGCGCTATGTACATTAATGGCGCTATATAAATAAAGACATACAATACAATACAATAACATCATTTAGCACCGTGGTGCTCAACTCTATTCCTCAAGGTCCCAACAGGCCAGCTTTTAAGAATATGCCAGCTTGAGCACAGGTGGCTCAATCAGAGCCTGTGCTGAAACACGGATAGCTTGAAAACCTGACCTGTTGGTGGGGCTTGAAGACTGGAGTTGATCACCCCTGATCTAGCATAATGACCATTATAAATAACGCTATGCATCATTAGCTTTAGCGAATACTGCATTATTAGTTTACCAACGGGCCATAACTTTGGTTAAGGTCTCGTTAAATAGGCTAATGGAGTTTAGTAAATCTGGTCCTAAACCTTTACTCTGAGCATCTGGGTTTGAGACTGGATCACGTGCTTTCGGGAATCCCTTATGTCATTTGGATTGTGGAGGTAATTATCTAATGAGACAAAGCCTAGTAATTCCTTATTGTCATTAGAGCCATTTAAAGCTCTCAGTGGTAAATTGTGCTAGAATTTCAGAAACTCAGAATAATGAAGCTTGCGCTGTGCATCACTTTACATCCTTCATTAGTATGGCATAAACGCACACAGTTCCCCTCACCAAATACAATCCGGCCCACTGAACAGAATCGTCAGATCACCTGGTACGTGTACAAGTTGTTTTATTTGCCATTCAAAATCCGTTCCACTTTCAACTTCAATCCGTGCGTATTAGTTAAAATTCCCCCATAAGGTTTCATTATGCGGCTTTAAAATAACCCCCCCCTGGTAGGTGTATGGTTAATCCATTCCATGGATTGGATTTCTAATCCATTTTTGTACTGTAAGAAAAAAGTATGTAGAACATTTTTAAAACATGACAGTGGATGAATCCATTGTTAAAAATCAGAACAGGAGCTACAGCATGCCACGGGATGCAGCAACGCCCACTTACAGTATCTGTACAATGATTGGAAGAGAGGAGAGTGTGAGACGGGAACCTGCAGTGAGAGGGTGAGAGATACAGAGAGCCAGAGACATACACATACAAGCAGTGACACAAACCAGACGGTATATATTTTTTCTATTTTTGAAAAATATTATTTTCTATTAATATTTGTCACAGGAGACCAGGACTTAACATAGGGATCAAGCACCAGACAGGACACAGAGATCAAATAAATATAATTTTTATTCTGATAGGAGCCGAACACACAATATCACAGCTGAGCTATACTCTCAGTCCCTGGCCCATACAAGGGTGAATTCTAGATAGTTTAGGGGCCCGGCTTCACCGCAATGACTTCCCAAGTGTAGCTTGCACTCCTGTGAGGACTCGAAGTCTGTACGTGTCGCAAGATGAAATTCACCAGGCAGCACTTTTGAATCTCCTGCAGTAGAGGAGCGCACAGCCTGGCTTTCGAGTCGCTCCAGCACAACCTCATAGAGCCCAGCTTAGTTAGTCCATATGACAGTCAGCAACCACCACGGTACGGAAATTGAATATAACTCTTATAGCTTTCCCGTGAACGGGCCAGCGACCAATCCCCACATGGATGCTATGTGGTGGGCCAATAACAAGATGAGGGCTTGTTTGTGTTGGTCAATCAGGACAAGGGACGTGACAAAGAGGCTAAGGCAAGATGGGCAGGAACTACAAACCGGCCAATGAGAACAGCGCATACGTCCTCCTGTTCCCAGTGTCGGTTAGCTATTCCTTGATGACTGCCCATCCCCACAAGCTCCTCGTGGGACTAGCTGAACCCAAATCTCTGGGCGTGCAGGCTGGGTAAGTATTTTACCAGCCAGCATGCCCAGGAAACAAAGAATACAACGTGTGCACATTAACTCACACCGTTCAACTATAATAAAAGTTACAATCATTTCACACATACAAAATTGGTCAGATGAGCCACAATAGGATTCAGGGCTATCCTGTATAGTCATCCAGACGATAAGGCAATGGCTGGACTTTACCTTAATTTATGAGCAACATTGCCCCCTATCATCACAATCTTGTCTTAATTTATTCTTTTCCATTTTTTTTATATATTGGCCTTTGTTTCAAATTCATATGCAATATGCCAAATTGCATCTCTATACATTTTAAGTCTCCCCAATTTGGCATGCATATTGGATAATTAAGATTTTGAACACATCCTTTGTTGAAATCAAACAACGTGATTTGAATATAAATTTATTTAACATCAATCATAGACATATAATAATTATAACGATTCAGAATCCAGAAGCATAAAAAGTGCATCCAAAAACACAGAAGAATCCCAAAGTACAGATGCCTCCTACATAATGAGAAATGAGTTCAAAGACCAGAACCAGAACTAAAAGCTGTTGTGATACAGTAAGAGTCTACAGTATGTTCAAAAATGAAGTTGCAGCATTAGGCTTAATTTATAAAAATATTTTACCAGCAAGTAATAGATTGAGAGTTACCTCTCTTTTTCATTTGTCCTGGGCACAGAGTTATAACAATACATGGCTACATTAAAAGAACAGAGGTTATTCAGTTAATTCACTTTAAACGATTAATGAGATTGCAAAGCAGGGAGTCCAGTCTCAGAATGCATCCAGTTGGAGTGAGGTTCAGTACGAAGGAGTACCAGAATCCTGGAGAACCCGGGTCCCCGCATAGAATTGTTAGTAGTTGAAACAAATCATAAGGACACAGTGCAGAGGAGAAAGTTAAGTTGTTGTAATGAGAGCAGGTTGGGCAAAGAAGGCCCAATGGGGGAAATTCACAGCCTTTGATTTATATCCTAACCAGTTCCAAGCATCAATAAAATACTGGGAAATGGCGAGTGGATGTTTGTGTAGCCCAGCCAACCAGAGGAGGTACGAAGGGCTGATTAGTAGACAGTATTAGCTGGTCTGGCTAGTCCAGGATTTCTCACAGAGCAGACATAGTTGCTATTAAGTTGTTAAACAGGATAGGGAATGGGGGAGGATTTGAAACAAAAAGGGTACCTGGGACTTTATGTAAAATTAGTGTCAGTGCCATTGCCCAGTTGTTACAGTACTGAAAGTTACAGTATGTGACAGATGTGCATTGTGGATTAAAATGACTACGTATCTCAATATTCTTTAGACAAAGTCCATTTATTTTGTAAATGTTTTCCAATATGAATTAATTATAGTACCTGCACAGTACTCTACGTGTAGAGATTTTACTGTTGCTGACTGTGGCAGGACGGCCTGTAGCCAAGGTCAGGCAATAGTCCACACGTGTAGTTTCAGGTTAAAACAAATCTTGAGTGGCAATATTTCTCCACAGCATAACTAAACATGTGGGCACACTGTCCGTTTAAGGCATGAACAAAACATAGCAAAATAAATCCTGCTCCACATTGGGAGAACTTACTAACACTGCAAGCCCATCTATCAGGCTGGCTGGCTAATTCATTTACCAAACCGTTAACATATATCAAACAGTCTGAAAACAATATAAAGAGTTCTTACTGTGATTTTAGAGATATAGTTGTGAATCCATCTGCATAGCAGCTTGTCTAGGATAGTTCTGAGACAGCCACCTGGTTACCAGCAATGACTTCCTTATATCTAATGCTGGTCGTCAGGTGTGTTGGCTCCCTTCTGATTACCCAACCATTCCTCCTGGGTTAACCCTCTGAGTGCGGGATGAAGTACTCAGACGTATGTCTCCCAGGCAGAACTGTTAGTGGCTGACTTCAGCCTGTCACACTGCCGAATACATTAGTATTTACAAAATGATTGCAGGTATGTATTAAATGCCTTTTTTTCTTTTATACTGAAGCCTCGGACATGAGAAAGTACTGTAAAGTGCTGGTTGTACTGTTTTTTGGATACTTTGAAGGACAATACTGGCATACAGTATTTGCATCATTGTCTTTACCAATCCTTGGCTATCATGCAGCTATTTGCATGATGGTTACCCTCATTAGTGACAGATATTGCAGTGTAATCTCCTGGTTGTACTGCCTTTTGGATACTTTGAAAGAAAATACTGTCTTATTTGCATTTTTCCTTTACCAATCCGTCGCTATTCTGTAGTTACTGGATTATTGTCATCCACCAGCACCAAAGACTGCGAAGAGAGTAACACAAGTTATTTGCGTGACCCTGGTTTTACTGCCTTTCGGATACTTTGCAAATACTGTATGCCAGTGTAATCCTTCAATTTGCAAATTGCTAAAACAATCATTGGCTATCCTACAGTTATTTACGTGATCTTTACCCTCATTAGCACTACACACTGTATGGTTATCACCTGGTTCTACTGCCTTTCGGATACTTTGAAGGACTAATCTGAAGAGCAACCTCCCTTGTGAAGAGCAACCCCCATCAGCACCAAACACTAAGAGGATAGTGGGTGGATGAGGGCGGTGTGTGTGTGTGTGTGTGTATGGGAGGGGGGGATTATGTTGAGGGAGCATATTTTTCAGAAATAGTGCTGTTGTATTGTGGGGGGAGGGGGTGGGGGAGGGTGTAAATTATAATATAGAAAAGGGCATTTAATACACACCTTCCAGCATTTTGTAAACACTATTGTATTAAGCAGTAACACAGTCAGCTCTCAAAACCCGGTTTGCAAAGCAGAAATATTAAAGAGAAACATTTCAGTTGTATTTCTTAGCTAAGTGGTTTCTATCAATGCAGTTATTTTTTAATTGCGAGTTGGCATCATACTGAACTTGTGTTGGAACACAGATGGCAGGATTTTTTTTCTTGTAGGAGTAATCGTGATACCATAACAGAACACATGCTTCAAGTACTTTTAGTTCTGTCCTATGACAAACATCCTATGACTAAACCTCGGACTTCAATCATTCCTCATGAAAAAGAAAAACATTTTTAGACTCATCCAGAAAAACATAAGAAAAAGTTAACTTCTATGGGTTGAAGGAATAGCTCAATGGTAATGTCGCTGTCTTAGATGTGGGTGGATTAGATTGCAAATTCTACAGGGCTGAGACCTGCATACCTGCATATCTTCATATCTGGGACCTTCATACCTGCAAAATTCAGCGCTATACAAGAATACATTTTTTTAAAAAGTGTATAAATGGTAGTATTATAAAAACGAAGAATGAAGGAGAAAAAGCAGAGCACTACTTCTATGCAGAAAAATGATTAGAGAGAGAGCGTTCCCATAGATAAAAAATATAACAATTTAATGGACCATTAAAGACATACAAGGGCAAGCAGCCCACACCTACGCGTTTCATGTTGAGCCTCGGCGTGAAACGTGTAGGTGTGGGCTGCTTGTCCTTGTATGTCTTTCATGATCCATTAAATTGTTATAGTTTTTTTTTTTTTTAATCTATGGGAACCCTCTATCACTAATCATTTTTTCTGCATAGTAGCAGTGCTCTGCTTTTTCTTCTCCATTCTTCGTATCCAGCGCTAAGCAGAAGCACACCACGTACCCCAGGACAAGTGGGTCATCATACCAGGACGCTGCACCTACACGCGAGTCCTTGGTTATTGCCCTCATACACTATACTCAATTACCCATTCAATATTGAATTATCAAGGTCTGGACACCAGAATGTGTTAAATCCTTACCACAATGCTTAGTGGGATTTTTTCCAGCAATTGTGTCAGATACCGGGAATTGTATACCAACATTCATGTGTATATTCTACTAAGATACCTGAGGGGTACTTTATTGTGGACTACTGTTCTTTGAAGCTATATATAGTGATATCTGCCTTTGTTTTTTAGAGCACCACACAGTTTTTTTTATATTAGTATTATAAATACCCCCAATTATTTAGCAGAGGACATTACATCATTTTCTACTTTAATATCCAATGTCCACAGCAGAAGAAATGAGTAGTCTGTCTGTTCCAGATATCAAATGCAACTTTTTTTTCTCAAATGTAGTCTATGTACTTATCTGAGAGAAGCGATAGAGACCTATGAAGAACATAGGGTGCCAGTAATTGACAGAACTTTCTCTTCCAACTCGTTCAGCAATTGGACTTGGCACACTATAAACAGGGTTCTTCAACTAGTTTTCCAAAGGGGGGCGGATAGAAAAAAAAAACCAGGTCAAAAGGCCACAAGAGTATTGTAATGTAATTATACTTCCAAAATGTTGCAAGCATTTTTAATCTCTGTACCTAGTGGTGAAGTGACCTGGTACAGACCACTATTTTCCAGATGTTTTTTTGTTTAGCTTATTCTGCAAAGTACTCAAGGTGATTTATGATTTTATGCACGTCAGTGGTGTGGCGTCGCCGAGTCTTTTCCGACAATGAGCCCTCTTTATGTTTTTGTGCCTTTGGTGCGCAGGTGGCGTAATGTACACTACTTGTCTCCAGCAGACTGCTCGGGAGACAAGACGCGGGAAGAAGTCCAGAATAATCAGTGCCGTATCACTGACTGACGTATATTCCGTGGTCAGTTTACTGTTCAGTAGTACGGATCTATGGTTTGTGGTGTTATAAATTTGCATTCTTTTGCCAGGAGAGTACCCTGATACACCCTAGTCCTCACCTCCCATGGTTTAAATGCTTGAGTGTACCGGTAAGAATAAAAATCTACTTTCACCACTGTCTGTACCATATTTACATTATCTTAGCTTACAAGCGAGTTTCAGTGTAAACAATGGCACTTTATGATGGGGGCAACTACAATGAAATGATTAGGATCAGTCAGTCCGCGTGGGCCATTCTGAAGACCTCCACAGGTCACATTTGGATCATTGGTCGCAAGTTGACGATCAGATAATAATCTTTCCCCTTTTACAGTAGAGGCAACGTTTATTCTAACATTTGCTGTAAACTAGCCGGGTTACATTCTGGGTATGTGCTGGGTATGTGCTGGGTATATTCTGGGCTAGTTTGAGGCACGTTTAAGGCATTTCTGCATTGACTAATGACCCATAGGATTAACACAGCAGGGATCCCTGGCAGTCCAATTCAGTTTGAATGGGACTGCCAGGGACCCCCGCTGTTAATCTGATAGGCCATTAATCAATGCAGAAATGCTGGGGCTAGTTTAAGGAAAGTTTAAGGCATGTATTCAGAATGTACCTGGGTGTTTCCTGTTTTTTTTGGGGAATTGCCACTGTTTTTTGTTCGAATAAGAGTTGCCTCTACTGTATATCTTCTTAGTAACATAAAATTATAAAGTAGTTTCTAAAGTTATCAAAGAGATACCCAGTGATACAAATCAAGGTGAGTGTGGCAACTTTTAATGTTAACATTTTACACACAAAAGAACAGTTACACATACAACAGTAAATAAACATAATGAACCCAAAATTTGTTACAAAATAATCATTAAAACTATTTTGGCAAATTCAGGTTTTGGTTATTTTTATTATCAGAAAACATTGCTAAATTAAGAATAGTCTACTGTATATACAGGAGACAAATTAGATAAACCTTTCTTTTATAAACCTTACTTTCTATTAGATAAACCTAATTTATTCTATCATTTGAATGGTCATCTTCCATTTACTTAAAGCATCAAATCAATTACTGTAGATATTAACAGAACTCGGGGTTCCTCAGAGCTACTCTGTGGTCCCCCTGGTTGCCAAGATATTTGTAGTGTTTTCTGCCAGTGAGAGACACAAAGTATGTTCTTGGGGTCATCAATAGAAAGTCGTGAACACCTGACTTAGTGGCTATTTTGTTGTCAGGCTGCAAAATATCTGTCTGGGGCCAGTACTGTGGATACTGGGTGGTCATAAACAAGTCATATTTGGGGCTCATAGCACGTCATGAAAAAATCATGAGCTATTAAGTATTTGAATCAATCTGGTATATGAGAGGTTAACATTGGTTACAAACAGTCTTAAAAATACAAGAATTGTTTTTATGGCTGTTAAAGCCCAGGCCATGCATGTGGTTTATAGGACTGATAGAATTTAGAGATAAAGACATCTGGTTTTGCAGAGGGGATTGAAATAAGGCTTCCCTGTCACTAGAATAAACAAGACCCGTTAAAACATACCTTGAAAGGCATTTTTGGGGGGTATTCAGCAGAGTATCAGGGCGTGGGCCAAGAAGTTATTCCAAAGCGAGCAAATTTATGTACAGTAATATGACATCATGGGGCTGATACCTATTAAAGAATAACAAATTGTTTCATTGCAACTGTTACAAATATCTAAGCAAAAGGCCAACCCCTTCAAGTTTATGAGGTGGCAAGGGACAGATATTCAGTTGTCACTCAAACTTATGAGCAAGCCGGTCAAAATTAGTCTTGTTACAGTACATTCGGCAAACTTCATGCAGAAATGGATGCTGTAACCTGTACCGGCACTTCATGTATGTGCCCCTGTATGTCAAATGGAAGCGTTGGGGAGGGATTACATGGTGCACATATTATGAGAGGTATCAAATTGTGCATGTCTCTGCATCACCCTGTTGATATCGGTGTAAAAAACATTTGCCAGTTTTGGGTATTGAAATTAGTGCCAGACGTAAGAAATTAGAGCTTGTTACTGTATGATGCACCTTGAAGCACAAAATAGTGTAGTGCATCAAACTTTTCCTGTGAATTGAGATATAGCCCACAGTGGGAATGCACATTTTCTTATTCTATCTTTGCCTTGGAGTTCTGTTAAAAAATAAATTAAAAAGTTTTGATTTATTCTTGTTTAATTTTTTGAACCATACCACTTTCCTCAGTCTTATTACATTTGTTCCACCAGATTTGTAAATATTTTCAACAGCAATACTTTCTTATTATTGAGTATGTAAAATGTTTATTAGGATTTAATTAGGCATTGATACTGATGTATTATGAATTAAATGGTACATGTTGGTGATTGTTACACTTCTATAAAATGATTTGAGCCCTTGCTGATCCATATTTTTTAGGCTCAAAGAACACCACGTTTAGGAGAACTGAATGGGTTTTGTTTTGAGGTATTTATTTTGGACACTAATGAAATCAAGAGCTAATGCATTGATCGAAACATGCACATTTCTATTTATTTCTTTGGCTGCCAATAAGACTTGAATATCAAACAAAGAATGGAATCCTCACCTGCAGAAAGATTCTGTAGTTCTGAAGGCTCTGCAAGTTATCAGCATTTTCAATTTGTACACTGTTTGTACGGTATCATTCAGGATGGGGCATATGGAGAGTGAGCACCAGATACTTAACCCATTAGGATTTTGGATGTAATTTCCAGTGTTGAGCATACCCGTATTTCAAAACACATACATTATGGCGGTATACATTTCTTTACATGCTCTATAGTAGGGGTGCACAAATGGGAGGGGCGCAAGATTTTTTGGGAGAGGCACGGGTGGTTGCAGAGGTCCCACGCTCTTCCCCAAGGCATTTAAATTAAATGCCGGTCGACCGCTCCAGGCCTCTGCAACCTCTACTTACCGAGATTCAGCCGGCTTCAGGACGTGACCATGGCAACGCGGCATCAAATGCCGCCATGGGTCACGTGACGTGATGTCACATGACCCCGCGGCGTCATTTGATGCAGTGCAAGGTAAGGGGGGGCACAACAATGGAGGAGAGCAGGCAGGGGGTGCAGCAAGAAACGTTTTTGTGCACCCCTGCTCTATATAACCAGATCACAAACGGCACACCTGTGAGCACGTGAATTGTGTATGCGAAAAAAGGTTAATACTACCAGCTATCCTGCTGAATCATTTACCTCCCCGTCGGGCCCTCAAAAGGATCAATATCGCCTCAAAAACTATCACACTAAACCGCAATTCACTACCATCACCAACAATAATTCAGAGTCTTTGGTCCCTGTTTAATAGGAAGAATATGTAATTAACACAATACCCAATGTAGCAAAATGTGTGCTAAAATGTTGTTAATCTCTTCCAAGAGGTACTTGGTTCAAATTGGAGCCCAAAGACTGTACTTTTGGATTTAATATACGAAAGTGCTTGGTTACAAAAAAATAATATTGCAAAAAACATACAATATAGAAATGCAGACTATTCATAAAATAAACAGGGTAAAACATCAGAGCCGAAATACGTTACCACCTCCTCAGAGAGGTCTCAGAATTTGAAGTTTGAGAATCCACATGTTATGGACACAACACAACACTCCTTGTTGAATTCTAACTTCATAACACAAAAGAATTGTTTTAATCCTAACCATGCCTGTCGCAAAGAGGAGTTCCACCCGTTGTGTGTGTGTGTGTCTTCAACTCCCACTCATACATCTCTTCTGTCATTTAAGATGGTGAAATAGTTTGAAGCTCAGCATATAAAAATAACCCATAACGCTCTCTGTAACTTTTAGAATAATGTGATCCACATGATTGTGTTCGGATGATTTTTCTGGAGGCATACAAATCACTCTTGCCAGGGCTACTTCTAATTTTGAGGGGCAAACAAATATCTGACCTTTGCACCCTCAAGATTGTGCCATGTTTGGTATTCTTTAATCAACCTGACTTCACATGTTACAACGGTATATTGATCGTTTGTGAATTATATCGGATTGGATTTAGTTTACAGTATATTTAGTAAATATAGAAGGGCATGGGGAAATTAATAGTGTCACCAGACATCCATAATATAAACATATCATTCTCTTATGGTTTTATTACCCAGTAAAGTTGTCCCATAAATATTGTACAGTTTTAACTCTATTGACCCTCTATGAGACCGGAAAAAAAAACAGGCATTTTTTACTGCAGTTGACGTTAACCCGTTGTGTGCTGGCTTTAGAAAAAAAAAGGCATTATCGTCACAAATCACTATACAGTACCATTTTTACATTTCTGCAAGTGCACATTATTCACTGATCTCCGATTATATTACATATTAGCATTTTATACCTTCATCCAAAAATGCTATCAACGCAGTCACGTGAATTGTTTGAAAAATATAAATGCTTTAAGTAGATAAATCATAGCTATACAGACCATTAGAGAGAGATTTTTTCTTTAGCACTTGCTCACTGCACATTATCACATGCATTTCCATTATGCTGCATGGAGGAATCTTGAAACATTTCTAAAGTATAAATAAGATGCCTTTAAGCAAGAATGCCAATGTTTCTATTTCAAGTGTGCAAGAGGTACTCAATGCTCTCACAAAACTGAAATAATTAAAAACTTCATAAGGCACAAGCACCAAAAAAGTCATATTTAGTGTACACTCCATTGAAATTTGTACACTGAAAAATGGTTGTATTTGACATGTTACTGTAAATGTTGAAATGTACCGATTGTGACAGTAGGGTTAGATTTGGGTGCTTTTAAATTATGGTTAAGCCTGCCATTACCCTTACCTGTCAATGATATAATGTAGTTATTTATGTATGGACAGTTTATTTTAGCAGTCCTATATATGTTCCTCATAAAGTATGTGAAACAGTGATATACAGCTCTATTCAAGAGTGGGGAACTGTAGGGCTTAACTCTCTCTTGCAAAATGAGTTGTAATCACATCAGAGTTTTGGTATTGTAGGCTTGAACACTGTGATGGGAGTAAGCCCATTGTTGAGGAACCAGCGAGAGGTCTACCACCTGCTGAGTGGACCTGCTTTGCAAAAAAGCTGTAAGCCCTTGGGCTGTTTCTGTATTGTCCTGGCCCACCTTCAACCCCAGTAATCCCATCAACCGTGTCAAGGGTCGTGTGCAGAGACCAGGAATATTGTGCCTGCACAGACTAGCTGGCATCTTCCTGGTTGGAACACAGGTATAAATACACCTTCTTCCCAGCCTCAAGAGAATTATTCTGGACTGGATATTCTTTGTGAAGGTTGTGTGCCGACAGGGGACTGGCAGAGCTTGTATAATGGAGGAGCTGACAAGTAGTCAGCAGAAGGGAACCGAGGAGACCCAGTGCAGGGGTCTGGAGCATCCAGTGGAGCTGCGGTCTGTGTGTGCACCGTTGGCTGGAATGGTTTGGAGTGAAGTAACAGCGGGGAATTTAAAACTGCTAGCTAGCTGTGCTGGGGTTTACAGACTGCTGGGAACTCCCCTTTCAAAAGACAGACTACTAATTAGGATAGATACTGTAGCACCTGCACCCAATCTCAGGAGCTATATAGACAGGCTTCTGAGAACACAGGCTCATTCTGGTCTCAACCAGGAAAGAGACAGGAGCCTAGGTGGCAAGTGATGATTGTGCATTAAGAGAAAATTGTTTATATATTTCTGTTTAAATAGTAGAGTATTTTGTTTCCTTCATTGTTAACCTTGTGACAGGACAGTTTATCCTGAGACTCTTAAAATGTATTAACTGGATAAACAATAAAATATTGTCCACTTTTTGGTTGCATATTAAACTAATAGTGTAACAAACTTTCCCTAGTTTGTTCAATAAACGGAGAGCAAGGCAGTGCTGCCCATACTACAGAGGACAGAGGCGCAAGTTGGGAGCACGTATAGGGGTAAGCTTCTGGACAGAGGTCCCTGCACCTAGAACTTTAGGTTGTTCCCCCAGTTAGGTGAGTTTGTGTGTGTGTGTGTGTGTGTGTGTGTGTGTGTGTGTGTGTGTGTGTGTGTGTGTGTGTGTGTGTGTGTGTGTGTGTGTGTGTGTGTGTGTGTGTGTGTGTGTGTGTGTGTGTGTGTGTGTTTTATGTACTGGTAGTTTGTGGAAACTTTTTCCAATAAATTTACTTTTGTTTAACTTTGCAGTTCTGTTTAGTGTACTGATGTGATGGTGAGGGGGTAACCAGGCTCACAAATAAAGGTCAAGCCCACTTGGTTGCCCCTGATCCATGTTTTGGGCCCTAGACTGTCAGCTCTTGGGCCTGACTGTTGTATATGTTCTGTCATGCATTGTATGGAAAATATGCGACAAAGAATTTGTGTGTCTTTTGCCTTTCCAGGAGTGCTAACCAGTGGAGATTCTCAGGCTATGAGTTTCAGGGTGGTAAAAGTATTGTTGGATTGCGTGTAGCAAGTCGGGGACCAGCGTTGCTGGCCACCCCAAAAATTTATCCGGGAACCGAGTCAGATTCCCGGGTACATGTAGACAATGTCCTCCCTGGAAAGCAGTTACACGGCTCACCGCCAGGATGCCCTGCTTCAGCACAGACCAGAAAGGTAAAAGGGGGCATAGGCATATGCGTATCCCCAGTATAGTCAGGGGTCCCTAGTTTAGTGGGAGTCCCCCCCCCAGTAGATGCCCAGAACCCCCGACCCGGTATAGGGGTTCGGAGTGTCTCCAACCATCCATGAGGTTGTGAGTGAAATTATTACTGTCCAGCGTCGGTACATTAGTAGCAACTCTGAAACTTAACCTAAGCTTTACGCACTGTATATGAGCTGGGGGTTTCTAAATCGGTGATTCCGAGAGACCAGCTGGCTACCAAGTTGGTAACACTAAGTCTGCTCGGGTCCCAGACTTGAAAGCCACAGAGATGCCAAGGTGTTAGGGCGGGCGGAGTACCGGTGTTATACTTGAGTACCCACATGAGTAAGGGCTATCAGGCGACCATTTGCCAGCCTCACACTCCGAGGGGCCTGGTTCGGCAGGGGGGGTTCAGTATGCTAAGTGGCAGAGGTGCCAGGTTGGCGCATGCCTCTTTGCAGAATTGAAATCCGTGAACGTCCAGCTTCAGGGTACCGGCAAAACGCTGATAGGCTGGTGGCAAAATTCCCACGATCTGATTGGTGGAGGTATTCTGTGAATGGGACTGACATCCTATAAGAAATCTATCAGCCAATCAGCTCAGGCGATTTTAAGCGCCAAGAAAGCAGCGACAAATTTGAAATCACCAAAAGATGCTCTTGGAGAAATAGACGCGAGCTGGCTTTAGAAATCTCAAGGCAAAAAAATTCTAAGTCCCACTTTTCGGGGCAAAGTTCTCAGAATAGAACATAGTGGTCGAAAAGAGTACCAGGATGTTTGGTACTATCTCACGGTCAAGGGATTTTGGCAGCTCCGGAAGAGATACAGCGGTGGCGTCTGGTAATTCAGGACTTTTGCGGGTAACTCCCGGTAACCTAAAGACTTTGTTTTATGATTTATCTGAGTTAGGAAAGGTTAGTTGTTTAGACCAGATCCCCCAGTAAGTGTTTCCTCTTGTTTATTGTAATTTACTGTGTGTACGTCTGTTTCTATGGAATAAATGACAATTTGTTTTACATCTTGGTTTTGCTGATCCTGGTATAAAGGTGTAATTTCCTTGTCTCCCGTGACAACTGATCCCTGGTGTAAATTTCCTAATCTCCCGAGACAATGATCCTAGCAAGTTTGTGATGGGATTGCCATTTCATCAATAACAACAATAAAAGAGCCTACAGGTATGTGGGTCTGTCAGAGCCATAGCCCCAAGACCTTGAAACCTACGGACCTGAACCTTAGTACAGTATGTACAGTATACTAAGGAGACCCTAGGTGTTCACCTGGAGATATTTTTATTTTGGAACAGTAGTTTTTGCTTTGGGACAGAAAGATTGGTTGTTCCTGCTCTGTAAAGCGACTGATTGGTCACTATATTGGCGTGATGCCACCGATTGGCCTTTGCTGTGCAAGGAGGTATATGATTCGACCTTCAGGACCTTATTTAGGGGTAGAGCATAGGCCACAGGAGTGGGGGTGAACGAGCGGGAGGTGGAGTTGTAAGAATGGGAGTGGGAGATATACAAGAGGTGGGGTTTAAGAGAGGGAGGGGAGAGAGGGGTAGAAAAAGTGTGTGGGGGGGAGTGAGAGACGGGGGGACAGAAATACATGTGGGAACGAGAAGATGAGGTGGGGTGAGAGGTGGGTGTGTAAGAGAGGAAGGTTACTGATGGGGTGTGTGTCACTGAGGAGGAAGGTCACTAAGGGAGTGTGTCAGTTAAGAAGGTGGATGTCACTATAATTTGGGTTGGGAGTCAGTGATTGGGGCTTGGGAGTGCAGACTCACTCACTGGAAGGTGGAATTATTGACAGGGCACCATTATCGATTGAGTCACAGTTTAAAGTCTGCAACAGAAAAGATGACACGAGTACAGCAACCTATGCAACGCCGCGTACTCTAGCTAGTGATAACAAAAAAAGTTTATATTGGTCACAGACCCAGAACTCTACACTGCCAACACTGCACTGTCCAAATTTTAAGGCAACAAAGAGAGAATGCTCATCACAGTAAATACACACTGTCCCCATTTTATACTGTACGGCAAATTAAATACATCATACTTTTGATATTTTCTGAAATACTCTAAGCATGGCATATTTAAAACTGACACAGTATGGCATGGTATGCAATTTGGCAAATGCACTAATTATCTAAAAAAAAAAAAAATCCATACATGCACACACATTCCAGCCAAAGAAACAGTAAAAAATGCTTTAATGTGCTTTGAGAGTGGTACTGTAATCCTGATTCCCTTCTTAATTCAGATGTTTAATTATGCTTGTTGTTCCTCTCTGAGAAGATGCAAGGGAATTACAGAACAAGATCACATTTCCTAGAGAGCAAACGTTGCCACGTTAAAAGTATAAAACTCAGAAAGTAAGCAATTACAAGGCTGCCTTTTGTATGTAACAGTAATGACCTATGTTAAAAAAACAATCTACTTTAAACTTACTAGACCTCAATACAGGTTGCATTTACCACCACAAATTATATGGCAACATGCTGCACATAATGTGTATGGAGAAATAATCTAATCGCTTTCTGCTGCCTCCAACCCCATATAGGATCTACCCATAAAATCTGCAATGTACTAACACAGTAGATACAGTATGTTTGAATCACACCAACCCATAATGATTTATTTACAACCCACAGTTGATACAGTATGGGCACAAGTGATCAGTGGGTGTAATCCAAATCAGTCAAGTTTCATAGACATGGGACACAAAAGCAGAGTGTCCACATCTACATACAGTATATCCTTCTTCCATTATATTCATAGTAATATCTAAAGGTACTTAGGCCACAGAAATAGACATGTCAATTTCCACCAAATTGAAATATCATCAATTTGTAGCAACAGTAAACATGAATCTTAAACCTTTATTGTGTTTCACTGATAAGTAATTTTCCATTAAAGAGACTTATTGGTCCAGAATTCTCAAATCTTAGCGATTTTGGTCCTCGTAGTTGGACATGTCTGGAACAGTAACATTTTTAAACAGTATTGGTATTTCGATTTGAAAGTCAAGAAGTATAATTTTCCTTCACACCATACAATAATGTAAATAACCCAACCATGTAGCACTTGAGCAACAGTGTTAATGGTTAAAAACTTAAAATATATGTTTATCAGATGTAAAATTACACAGCTATTAAAACATATCTACAAAACAACATAAAGACAATACATACAATATGCCCTTTACTGTCACTCGACAACTAATCGTCTGATGCATGCCTTCATTATCTCGACTTGACATTTGCAACCTTCTCCTCTCTGACCTTCTTGTCTCCCAACTTCACACACTACAAATCTATCCAAAAAGCTGCCAGAGTTCTCGTATTCTTCTAGGTCTTCTCCTTAAAAACCGAAATGGCTCACCATCAAAATCCACATTAACTATATGATTCTGCTTTGCTCCTTTATTTTTCCAGCCCATCTCAACTCTATTGTCCTGCCACACTCCCTGTCCCTTATGCGCTTCTCCATTTGTCTGTCTACAGCAAGCATGTCTCAAACCTTTTACATCCACATCTTGAAGTTATGCCTAAAATGTCACCTCAGTGAAGCATCTGGTTAATTTAGGTCAGAAGCTATTCTTCACACTCATACACTCATTTGCCCCATGACATATGTTCACTACTGCACTTGATCTTATTGTATTACAGTCCTTTCTTTGTGACCGTAGTCAGAAAGTTAACCAAGAGGAATCTTCAAAACACAATCTAGCTGACTTGTGGTGTCGCTCAGGGATATGCTTTTCCCCCAGTTCTGTGTAAGATAGATGTTAAAGCCCTAGGGGACATTATTTGTCAAAAACCAATTCAGTTACTTATAAAATGTTTTACCAGGAAGTAATACATTGAGAGTTATCTCCCGTTTTAAGTATGTTCTGGACATAGAGTTATGATGACAGATACATGGTAACAACTACATAGTTACATTAAGTGAGCAAGGCTATACATTATATACAAGACATTGCATGCACAGTAAGAGATAATATATGTTATAGGCGTATGTAACAGTTACAGACCAGATTAAAATGTGAGAGCTTTAGTTTTGAAAGAACTTAGTCTTGGTATGCGGATGATATCCAATTGATAGGATCATTGAAGATGTCCTATCATCATGGTGAATAGTCTGAATGATTGCCTTTGTGACATCTCTAATTGGATGGCATTGAATTGGCTAAATGTAATGCCTCTAAATCCGATCAGCTCCTAATAGGCTCTAAAGCACAAACAGATGCTGTGAGCAATGCCTTAAATGATCTAAGTATAGCCATGCATAATAATGGTATACTACTTTCCTCTCTGTTGGCAGTAAGTCCTGGTAAGTACAGGTATGCCAGCAGTAGTTATGGAGGTTTTCCCTCACACCATGGTGAGGTGCCCTATGTATGGAGGGGAGTGGCTGTATGCTCTGAGTCCCTGGATAGTGACATCAGGGATGCGCCTGCCTCCTGAAGTACAGTATATAAGGCACAACACAGTTAGTTAGTGAGTGTTCCAGCAGCTGTGGGAAGTTGTTGGGAAGTTGTATTTTCCTGCATAAGGGATTGTAGGAACACTTTGTGACCCTAGTGCAGTAACTAGCGGTCCAGGTTGACCAATCAGCCTGTCTAAGCCGCTCTGTGTCCAGGGACCTGGCACAGAGGAGATCTCCCTAGGAGAAGAGGGAATCCCACTTCAATACGGGAGGGCGTACCTGGCAAAGGGACAGCACGAGGAGATGTGCGGCTAGAGCCGGCAGCTGCATGGGGCAGTCTGCTACATCCCAATCTACAATAAAGATGACCTTGTTAACGAAAACCCCACTGTGTGAGTGTGAAATTACTCAACAGTGGCAGTCACCACCAAGAAGGAGTTCCTCACCAGGACCATCTCCCTGCGGAAGCACAGATCCTGATGAGGTGGAGGCGCTGCACATGATGTAAGTTGAACTCGCACCCACTACCTCAGCTACCTGTCCTGATGACATCCCCTAATACCATCATGCGGGAGACTCAGGAGTCCTGTTACTTACAGGTGCACCACCATACACGAACAAGTAATGGGGGTTGGTTGCTAGAGTACCCGGGCCAATGTGAGATTGGGGGGGGGGGGGAACCTGTTATAATTGGAGGCGCTGCTGAGATGTCTGTCAACAGGACAGGCTTTAGCTAGGTACACTAGGAAACAGGGAAAGTGTATGCTGCCACTTTGTGCTGTGTTGGGATGGAACCGCAGGAGTAACCTGGGAACCTGAGAGGAGTTAGTGGGTCTGGAGAGGGGCTATAGCTGTCCGTGTCACCTTGAGGTAGCGCTAGGGATAGGATGCCTGAAGGGATAGCCTGTTAACTAGGTCAGGACTCCTGGAGAGGGTCTGCACTAGGCTGACCAAGAGAGGTAGATGCCCAAGTACTGCATGGAAGCCCCAGAGTACTTTAGCCCATTTCAGATCACTTACTGAAGGGAGCACAGACTGGGAGGAAGGAGATACAGTAGACACTGAGAGAGTGAGCCTAGCCTGAGGTAGTGCAAACACGAGTCAGATCTACGTTAGGTACACAAGGTGGTGCACAAGGCATGTTTATTGTACTGATGTGGTAGCTGCCCCGCAGAGCGGAGCTCCATGTACAATAATCCAGTATACAGTGATCGAGAAACAACCGTCAGAATGGAGGATCTGCAAAGAGCAGAAGGTCCAGGATGCCGGACTGAGGAAGAAGAACAAGCTACAGAAGAGACTTTTGTGAGTTTGTTGTGGAATGGCGTGAAAGCCGTGGCTACGCCGTATTTGTCCTGCCTATGTTCTCGGGAAAGTACCCTCGAGACTAGTGAGGACGACAGTCTTGCGAGATGGCAGGAACGAAATGGACTTTGTTATACACCAATTAACAAACAGCCAGACGCTACCTCAAATATGAAGAAGGACAGTACTCACCAAAATGGCGGTTCCCGCGTTCCCGGGACACCGCGTGGGCCAGCTGCAGAAAGTCTTGCAACTTTGCAGTTTGCTAATTGTTGGCCAGGATTGGTGGCAACGAGAAAACTCCACCCTGCTGTGGAGTTTGGCGCGAAAGCTGGAGCCGCGCCCTCATGGACTATGACTCACTCCGCCCCTGTGCTGGGTCAGCCTACAAAGCTGCGAGACATCCCCCTAGTTTCAACCAGGGGGAGTGGTCTGCAATTCCACCGGATGCCGATGGAGGAAGTAGGGGGAGGGATTGTTCAACCATCCCCTGCCCTTCAGTTGCGAAGAGCCATTGATCAATACAGACCCCTAAGACGAGTGCCTCCGTTGGTGACTATGGCTGAACATTCCGAGAAAGTGGACCAGAGTCCCTTGATCTATACCCATCCCTATTCGGTTCCAGGAGGCTTTCTGATTATCCGCGTAGAGGGTGTGGAGACAGTGGTCTGTCTCTGCCTGCAGTGCAGACTGCCGGGCGGAGCTGTGGGCAGCGAGGCTCGATGTCCTCATTGTGGACTGCAATATATGTGGCCCATGACGACGTTTGTGCTGGTACAAGCTGTGAGAGTGAAGGATTCTACCCCTATGTCGGCGGCGGAGCTTCCGGGTGCACTGTGGCGTGAGAGTGCAGGCCCCGCGGAGCAGGAATCAAGCCGGGTTCTCAAGTCAGAGAAAACTAGCCATCGGAGAGGTGACCGAAAAGGAACACATCGACGGTCCCCTACTGGAATGCCCCGCCCGAACTGTAAGTTAGAGTCCTCGGACGAGGAGTGTGCCAGGCTGGCAGATGTACAGGACTTGTTGACGGAGTACCATACCAGTGGTATCCTGTGGCGAGATGCTATTCCTCGTGGTGTGGAGACACAGAGTCGAGTGTCCCCAGTACCGCGACCACCCGATCGCCGGAGTCCCACTGCCGTGGTGACTAGCGGGTCGGAAGGAGGTCGATCCACCCCGACGCTGCGGAGCAGTAGGCTAGCTCAGTGCTCGCCGCAGATCCAGGGGCTGGAGGTGAAAGAAGAGCGGATCCAGGGCCAGGCTGGACCGCGTAGCAGACGGGCATTGCTGGATGTCCTCGTGGAGGAAGAGGTCTCGATTGGGGACCCAACCCAAGATGGCGTCGAAGCACGTGCGTGTACGGAGGAGATTCCGGACGACAAGAGCGGCATCGAGTGGGAGGTGATCGCGCCTCTGCGGTCGAGCAGTGGAATTCGATCCCCTACTGACAGACGGAGTGGGCGCTCGAGCCGGAGAGCGAGAAGCTCAGCTGCTGGAGGAAAGAACGGACTTTGTGGCGGAAGCGAGTCAGGTATTGCTGAGGAGCAGGCCGTAACCCTGCTGATACCTACCGTCCGGCCCCGTCCCCCAACCCTGTCCATCCCCAAAGTTAGCCCCAAGGCCCTAGTTAAATCCCCTGTCCCTGTCACCTGTTCATTCGGGTCTACCTCTAGCCTGGGGATGTCAGGGGATTCCTACCGAAGAACGTACTGGAAGCCTGGACTGGGGAACTTCGGATGATGGGTCGGAGGGTGGAGGGAGGATTTCCCGACGAGGGTCGGTGCCCAGTGATTGTGCTAGTGTGTTGGGTATCACGGGTGGACACTGGTCACAGCGTCGGGGAAAGGTTACGCAATCTGAGGGTACTTTAGGGGTATCATCGGGCGGACCTGAAGAGGAAGAGCCACTAGAATCCAACTCGGAGAAGGTACGGGAAACTAGATGGTGAGCACCACTATATGAGGGTTATGTCGCCTGGATAGACCGCACCCGTTTCATTCTAGAAAGGGATGGGGTAGTTGACCATTGGTGGGCTCCCGGGGATTTCAACAATGAGGCATACCTCAAAGAGCTGCGAGTGAGGTGGGACCGAATTCAAGGGGGTCTTATTACCCCAAAGGGATCTGAAGGGTTAGATGATCTGGTGGAGTCAGATGAGCCCCTGTCATGGGTGTTACCGGGAAAGGCTGGGCAAACTAAATTAACCCGGGCCTGCCGAGCTGAACGGGCCATTACAGCTAAATATAAACGGTCTCATGGGCTTGAGTACCCATATGTCCCCGAACCTCTGATGAGGGAGATAGAGGACAATCGAGAGAGGTGGCTTCGTAATGACATAGAATATTACATTGTCAATAAGGGAGGGGCCATTAAGGGAGTTCAGGATGAGCAGAGGGTTTCCCAACTAATGAGGGTTTGGAAAATCGGGCGCAGCATTTATATGCACAAAGTGGTGTATTGTAATGAGCGAGGCCTGCCCCGAGAGTATAGCGTGACAGTCACCGATGCAGCGGGACGGGAGGTGAAGAAACCAGACCCTCGACACTATTATTAGGTCCCGTCAAAGAGTGGTCTGCCCTTTTCTTTAACGCTCCCTGCTGGTCAGTGAGCGAAAGGTTCTTGCATTATTATGTAAAGGTAATAATGTTTGACGCTTAATTTGTGTGTTCTTTTACAGTGTTTCCTGGAGCAAGGTACACCAAATTTAGGCCCCAGCCGGGACGGTGGGGATTCACCAGGGGGAGTATGTAGCCATGCATAACAATGGTATACTACTTTCCTCTCTGTTGGCAGTAAGTCCTGGTAAGTACAGGTATGCCAGCAGTAGTTATGGAGGTTTTCCCTCACACCATGGTGAGGTGCCCTATGTATGGAGGGGAGTGGCTGTATGCTCTGAGTCCCTGGATAGTGACATCAGGGATGCGCCTGCCTCCTGAAGTATATAAGGCACAACACAGTTAGTTAGTGAGTGTTCCAGCAGCTGTGGGAAGTTGTTGGGAAGTTGTATTTTCCTGCATAAGGGATTGTAGGAACACTTTGTGACCCTAGTGCAGTAACTAGCGGTCCAGGTTGACCAATCAGCCTGTCTAAGCCGCTCTGTGTCCAGGGACCTGGCACAGAGGAGATCTCCCTAGGAGAAGAGGGAATCCCACTTAAATACGGGAGGGCGTACCTGGCAAAGGGACAGCACGAGGCGATGTGCGGCTAGAGCCGGCAGCTGCATGGGGCAGTCTGCTACATCCCAATCTACAATAAAGATGACCTTGTTAACGAAAACCCCACTGTGTGAGTGTGAAATTACTCAACAGTGGCAGTCACCACCAAGAAGGAGTTCCTCACCAGGACCATCTCCCTGCGGAAGCACAGATCCTGATGAGGTGGAGGCGCTGCACATGATGTAAGTTGAACTCGCACCCACTACCTCAGCTACCTGTCCTGATGACATCCCCTAATACCATCATGCGGGAGACTCAGGAGTCCTGTTACTTACAGGTGCACCACCATACACGAACAAGTAATGGGGGTTGGTTGCTAGAGTACCCGGGCCAATGTGAGATTGGGGGGGGGGGGGAACCTGTTATAATTGGAGGCGCTGCTGAGATGTCTGTCAACAGGACAGGCTTTAGCTAGGTACACTAGGAAACAGGGAAAGTGTATGCTGCCACTTTGTGCTGTGTTGGGATGGAACCGCAGGAGTAACCTGGGAACCTGAGAGGAGTTAGTGGGTCTGGAGAGGGGCTATAGCTGTCCGTGTCACCTTGAGGTAGCGCTAGGGATAGGATGCCTGAAGGGATAGCCTGTTAACTAGGTCAGGACTCCTGGAGAGGGTCTGCACTAGGCTGACCAAGAGAGGTAGATGCCCAAGTACTGCATGGAAGCCCCAGAGTACTTTAGCCCATTTCAGATCACTTACTGAAGGGAGCACAGACTGGGAGGAAGGAGATACAGTAGACACTGAGAGAGTGAGCCTAGCCTGAGGTAGTGCAAACACGAGTCAGATCTACGTTAGGTACACAAGGTGGTGCACAAGGCATGTTTATTGTACTGATGTGGTAGCTGCCCCGCAGAGCGGAGCTCCATGTACAATAATCCAGTATACAGTGATCGAGAAACAACCGTCAGAATGGAGGATCTGCAAAGAGCAGAAGGTCCAGGATGCCGGACTGAGGAAGAAGAACAAGCTACAGAAGAGACTTTTGTGAGTTTGTTGTGGAATGGCGTGAAAGCCGTGGCTACGCCGTATTTGTCCTGCCTATGTTCTCGGGAAAGTACCCTCGAGACTAGTGAGGACGACAGTCTTGCGAGATGGCAGGAACGAAATGGACTTTGTTATACACCAATTAACAAACAGCCAGACGCTACCTCAAATATGAAGAAGGACAGTACTCACCAAAATGGCGGTTCCCGCGTTCCCGGGACACCGCGTGGGCCAGCTGCAGAAAGTCTTGCAACTTTGCAGTTTGCTAATTGTTGGCCAGGATTGGTGGCAACGAGAAAACTCCACCCTGCTGTGGAGTTTGGCGCGAAAGCTGGAGCCGCGCCCTCATGGACTATGACTCACTCCGCCCCTGTGCTGGGTCAGCCTACAAAGCTGCGAGACATCCCCCTAGTTTCAACCAGGGGGAGTGGTCTGCAATTCCACCGGATGCCGATGGAGGAAGTAGGGGGAGGGATTGTTCAACCATCCCCTGCCCTTCAGTTGCGAAGAGCCATTGATCAATACAGACCCCTAAGACGAGTGCCTCCGTTGGTGACTATGGCTGAACATTCCGAGAAAGTGGACCAGAGTCCCTTGATCTATACCCATCCCTATTCGGTTCCAGGAGGCTTTCTGATTATCCGCGTAGAGGGTGTGGAGACAGTGGTCTGTCTCTGCCTGCAGTGCAGACTGCCGGGCGGAGCTGTGGGCAGCGAGGCTCGATGTCCTCATTGTGGACTGCAATATATGTGGCCCATGACGACGTTTGTGCTGGTACAAGCTGTGAGAGTGAAGGATTCTACCCCTATGTCGGCGGCGGAGCTTCCGGGTGCACTGTGGCGTGAGAGTGCAGGCCCCGCGGAGCAGGAATCAAGCCGGGTTCTCAAGTCAGAGAAAACTAGCCATCGGAGAGGTGACCGAAAAGGAACACATCGACGGTCCCCTACTGGAATGCCCCGCCCGAACTGTAAGTTAGAGTCCTCGGACGAGGAGTGTGCCAGGCTGGCAGATGTACAGGACTTGTTGACGGAGTACCATACCAGTGGTATCCTGTGGCGAGATGCTATTCCTCGTGGTGTGGAGACACAGAGTCGAGTGTCCCCAGTACCGCGACCACCCGATCGCCGGAGTCCCACTGCCGTGGTGACTAGCGGGTCGGAAGGAGGTCGATCCACCCCGACGCTGCGGAGCAGTAGGCTAGCTCAGTGCTCGCCGCAGATCCAGGGGCTGGAGGTGAAAGAAGAGCGGATCCAGGGCCAGGCTGGACCGCGTAGCAGACGGGCATTGCTGGATGTCCTCGTGGAGGAAGAGGTCTCGATTGGGGACCCAACCCAAGATGGCGTCGAAGCACGTGCGTGTACGGAGGAGATTCCGGACGACAAGAGCGGCATCGAGTGGGAGGTGATCGCGCCTCTGCGGTCGAGCAGTGGAATTCGATCCCCTACTGACAGACGGAGTGGGCGCTCGAGCCGGAGAGCGAGAAGCTCAGCTGCTGGAGGAAAGAACGGACTTTGTGGCGGAAGCGAGTCAGGTATTGCTGAGGAGCAGGCCGTAACCCTGCTGATACCTACCGTCCGGCCCCGTCCCCCAACCCTGTCCATCCCCAAAGTTAGCCCCAAGGCCCTAGTTAAATCCCCTGTCCCTGTCACCTGTTCATTCGGGTCTACCTCTAGCCTGGGGATGTCAGGGGATTCCTACCGAAGAACGTACTGGAAGCCTGGACTGGGGAACTTCGGATGATGGGTCGGAGGGTGGAGGGAGGATTTCCCGACGAGGGTCGGTGCCCAGTGATTGTGCTAGTGTGTTGGGTATCACGGGTGGACACTGGTCACAGCGTCGGGGAAAGGTTACGCAATCTGAGGGTACTTTAGGGGTATCATCGGGCGGACCTGAAGAGGAAGAGCCACTAGAATCCAACTCGGAGAAGGTACGGGAAACTAGATGGTGAGCACCACTATATGAGGGTTATGTCGCCTGGATAGACCGCACCCGTTTCATTCTAGAAAGGGATGGGGTAGTTGACCATTGGTGGGCTCCCGGGGATTTCAACAATGAGGCATACCTCAAAGAGCTGCGAGTGAGGTGGGACCGAATTCAAGGGGGTCTTATTACCCCAAAGGGATCTGAAGGGTTAGATGATCTGGTGGAGTCAGATGAGCCCCTGTCATGGGTGTTACCGGGAAAGGCTGGGCAAACTAAATTAACCCGGGCCTGCCGAGCTGAACGGGCCATTACAGCTAAATATAAACGGTCTCATGGGCTTGAGTACCCATATGTCCCCGAACCTCTGATGAGGGAGATAGAGGACAATCGAGAGAGGTGGCTTCGTAATGACATAGAATATTACATTGTCAATAAGGGAGGGGCCATTAAGGGAGTTCAGGATGAGCAGAGGGTTTCCCAACTAATGAGGGTTTGGAAAATCGGGCGCAGCATTTATATGCACAAAGTGGTGTATTGTAATGAGCGAGGCCTGCCCCGAGAGTATAGCGTGACAGTCACCGATGCAGCGGGACGGGAGGTGAAGAAACCAGACCCTCGACACTATTATTAGGTCCCGTCAAAGAGTGGTCTGCCCTTTTCTTTAACGCTCCCTGCTGGTCAGTGAGCGAAAGGTTCTTGCATTATTATGTAAAGGTAATAATGTTTGACGCTTAATTTGTGTGTTCTTTTACAGTGTTTCCTGGAGCAAGGTACACCAAATTTAGGCCCCAGCCGGGACGGTGGGGATTCACCAGGGGGAGTATGTAGCCATGCATAACAATGGTATACTACTTTCCTCTCTGTTGGCAGTAAGTCCTGGTAAGTACAGGTATGCCAGCAGTAGTTATGGAGGTTTTCCCTCACACCATGGTGAGGTGCCCTATGTATGGAGGGGAGTGGCTGTATGCTCTGAGTCCCTGGATAGTGACATCAGGGATGCGCCTGCCTCCTGAAGTATATAAGGCACAACACAGTTAGTTAGTGAGTGTTCCAGCAGCTGTGGGAAGTTGTTGGGAAGTTGTATTTTCCTGCATAAGGGATTGTAGGAACACTTTGTGACCCTAGTGCAGTAACTAGCGGTCCAGGTTGACCAATCAGCCTGTCTAAGCCGCTCTGTGTCCAGGGACCTGGCACAGAGGAGATCTCCCTAGGAGAAGAGGGAATCCCACTTAAATACGGGAGGGCGTACCTGGCAAAGGGACAGCACGAGGCGATGTGCGGCTAGAGCCGGCAGCTGCATGGGGCAGTCTGCTACATCCCAATCTACAATAAAGATGACCTTGTTAACGAAAACCCCACTGTGTGAGTGTGAAATTACTCAACAGTGGCAGTCACCACCAAGAAGGAGTTCCTCACCAGGACCATCTCCCTGCGGAAGCACAGATCCTGATGAGGTGGAGGCGCTGCACATGATGTAAGTTGAACTCGCACCCACTACCTCAGCTACCTGTCCTGATGACATCCCCTAATACCATCAAGCGGGAGACTCAGGAGTCCTGTTACTTACAGGTGCACCACCATACACGAACACGTAATGGGGGTTGGTTGCTAGAATACCCGGGCCAATGTGAGATTGGGGGGGGGGGGAAACCCGTTACATAAGAAACAATAAATCTGCCATCCCAAGGAAAGAGAAGAATTAGAGCGACTAATGACAAAAATATAATTGATCAGTCTCATATTGCATCTATTGTGATAAACTGTTACTTCCAAATCCATCGGTTGAGGCAAATTAAGAAGTTTCTATCGATAACAAAATCTACAGATGGTAGGACAAGGACAAGGTTTATTTTAAGATCTTGACCCTTGTCTTCAAGGCTTTCCATGGTTTCGTCCCCCCCTTACCTTCAGAGCTGCCAGATCAGTAACAACCCCAATTGGGCTCTTAAATCTGCAAACACACAACACCTTCAAGATCTAACCTCAGAACCCACCACATACACACACAATATATATATATATATATATATATATATATATACAGCTTAACCCCATTATAGTGCGGTCTTCGGGGGCCACTCGAGACCACCGCGTTATAAACAGGGTCGCAAAAAAAAACTGCCCGCCGAATAAAAAATAAAAAAAAATTAAGTTTCTTTTTTTGGTGGTGGTACCGCGTCCGCCAGAGGGGGAAAGCTGAGAACTCTCCCAGCATTCCCAGACCCGGTGGGGCAGCGGCAACAGCACGCAGCACTTACTCGGCATCTGGCAGCTCTTCTCCCTGTCTCTGCTTCCTGCTTCTGCTTCCGTCTTGCGAGAGCAAGCTCCCTTAAAGAGACAGTGTGTCTCTGTGTGTGTGTTTGTGTATTTGACTGTGTGAGACTGTGTGTGTGTGTCAGTGTGTTTGTGTGTGTCAGTGTGTGTGTGTGCAGTGTGCTGTGAGTGTGTTTGTGTGCAGTGTGCTATGAGTGTATGCAGTGTGCTGTGAATGTATGCAGTGTGCAGTGAGTGTGTGCAAAAAATAAAAAACTTTAATTTTTATTTTATTTTTTAATTCGGGGTCCACGCTCAAACCGCGTTATATGTAGATCCGTGTTAGAGCGGATCGTGCTATAACGGGGTTGAGCTGTATTATATATATATATATATATATATATATATATATATATATATATATATATATACACATATATATATATATATATATATATATATATATACACACACATACACACACAAAACAAAATGCAAGTGCTCGCTCAGTAGATCACTTTTTAGGATAATTAGAATATTAAATCTTACCCAGTGTAAGGTATATTTTAATTTAAATGCTAGTTATAATAGACACAAATTGTAACCAAAAAACCTGAGTGCTTAAAAATAACATGAACAATATTATAACATTAATAACAATAATTCAAAGTTAAGGAAAAAGCATGAGAATCTATTCGCAAATATTATATGAATTCTCTTCTCGAATGTTCAAAACAAAAACCATGTAGTTGTATATCATATGAATCCGATGCCGTGACTTATCTGCAGCCTCCCAAAGGATGGAACACATCTGGATAGAATCTAGTAGAAAAAGAAAAAGAGGCGTGTGCCACATAGCGTAATTCTGTGCGAAATTTATTCTCATTAATAGTCGTTTTTAAAAAACCACACTCACAAGTGTAGCTAGAACAAAAGCATTTAGAGTCAGTCAGTCTCATAAGAGATGATACTCATCTGGAACATCTTGTGCCTCCGCTAGGAATCACCATGGAACCTCGGCAATCAGTGTAGAAACAAATATCCTTGATATGAACTCCTCCAGAATAACACAAGGGCAATAGATAGTACTTGCAATAAATACTATTAGTTCATGTCCCGTTTAGCCACAATTGCGGTTATAAAATAGCAGTGTCTCGATACACAGATCACTCGTGGGACGTCATACGTCCCAGCATGCACCTCCCTATGTGTTTCGTCACTGCACGTGACTTAGTCAGGGGATCCCCTAACGAAGTCATGTGCAGTGACGAAGTGCGTATGCAACTGTTCGGGACACTTAGCAGTGGCCTAAACCGAGACTGCAGTCATGAGACACTACTGACACAAGAGAACTCTCTACCCACGAGTGCTAAAGGCCATGTCTATACATACTGTGCTCTTTGATTGCACACACAGCTGTCTCTTAAAGACATACAAATACTCTATGTAATTCCATCCCAATATACCAATAGGGACCACATAGTATCTACACACACCTTTAGTAATCCAACAACCTCCTACATTTCCACACCTACCCACACCATTGGTATACACTCCCACTCCACACACACCTTATGAAAAGCGCTGTATACACTGTGGGCGCTTTATAAACTTCAATATATATACACACACACAAACACACACACACACATACACACACACTCATATAACGTAATCAAGTTCATCACAAATAACGGCGCTTAAATTTCCATGCTGTCTAGCATACAAGTACTGGTATAAAGGAGACTACCAACATCACATATACTTGTTTCTCAAATGATAATAAATCGATGTGTATAGGGTAGATAGATATACCCCCAGTTGTACTTTTTAATATACCAGACCATAGCATATGTTTAGTATTCCTTAGGTGTTTTGTAAATCTTCAAGTTTTTGTAGTGTATAGAGAATTTTGTAATTCCAGTTTGACTCCTTTTTGTATCAAATTCTATCTCTATACACTGTTGTGGTATGGAACCCAAGTTGCGGCAGACTCAAATAGCACTGCGCATCAGTTGTAAGTCTCAAGAGGCTCAACACATATATAGGGTCCACACGTATTCCCTCACTCCCTGGTCTCGGCTGGCCTGACAGTGGAGTAAGGATAGTAGCGCTGTACAAATGGATGAAGCAATTCAGGTGACGGCGGACCAATGTATACTTATAGTCTGTCTAGTAACACTCAGACATATTCAGATACAAGTCGTGTTCCGTGGGGTAGAGGAGTCGCTCCAATTACGTCAGACTCGACGTCCAATGACGCGTTTCGCGTGTCACCACGCTTCTTCAGATGGGAGGAGTCTGGGTGTCTGATCCTGCCATTTGTTTAAATATCGTGGGGAATGAAGGTATGTTAGTTGGTCTGCCAATCAGAACATACTTTCAATAATTAATGCAGCGTGTTCTAATAGGCTTTTCAATTCGTGTATTGCTATAGATGTAAATAACAACTTAGTGAATATAGTAACTTTATACTGTCTCTTCTTAGTAATATTTATGTGGTGACTTATATAGTAGTAGGTGGATACATATGTACATATTGGAGTACATAGGAAAGAATGGGGATCTCGGGGGATTTAGTCATATCGTCAAGCTAAATAGAGAGGTTCATCTAGTAACAATGTAATGTATATATTGTGTAGGGGTGATTCCGCCCTTATAAATCTGCCCCTGTTGGGCGATATCTGTCACGTTGGGCTATCTACCATTCACTCTGAATAACTTGTGTGTAAACATGAAGGTGATAATGTGACTAGAAGTGAAAGTGCAAATAAAAATAATGTGTGTTATTCTATATTTAACTTGGATCAAGTGCCACCGTGTAGGAATGATACTTCCTATATTGATCTGCCCCAAATGGTCAATGCAGATCTAATGTTAAAATACATACATCTTCCTAATAATCAATACTTAATACTAATAATGGATCTAGTAAGAATTTCATGGTTAGTCCATTATTGTACTCTAAATGCAGTGAAATAAAGGATATATATGTACTGTGTAGGAGTGATACTAACCCTCATGGATCTGCCCCTATTGGTCAATACAGATCGAATTTTAAACTATATACCATTCCCTCTAAATCCCTTGTGTTATGTCCTATGACAGGGATAATATGGAGTAATCTCTATAATTATATCATAATACATAATAGATAGATAAAATAGATCCAGTGAAATAAGTGCAAAATAATATAATAGAAATATGACTATGTAGAGGCAATATACTTTGTGTATTAATGTGATATTGTGTATCCATCTTCCATTCTCTAGTGCTTATAGTGTGTTAGTGTGTCAAAGTTATTCATGAACGTATGGCTTCTGATACATAGTTGTCACCTCTTATAGAAATGCTGAGTAGATAAACTCCTCGTTTAAACCTTCTGGGCTAAGTGTATTCAGTTGGAATATCCAACGACACTCTCTTTGTAGTAGTCGTTTGTCCCAGTCTCCTCCTCGTGGACCTGGGAACACATGTTCGTTTCCTACAAAGTGGATGATTTTTGTGTTGCCATCATAGGAAAGACAAGGAGAAAATTTAAAACTAGGATCTTGGAAAACATTGGGGACATACGACATGCCCGTGATAAACCAGTGGCAAAACATGTAAATGAAACACATGATGGCAACACAAAAATCACCCACTGACACTCTTCACATACCAGAGACAGGGTTCCACACAGCAGTGTCTTTCTGGAGTTTTAATGCAGCATATTTAACACAGCATCACAGCCTGTAATATCATCATTCCTGTCTCTCTAGCTCAGAGCCCTGGCTAGCATCATATTCTTCTTCTCTCCCCCCCCCCCCCCCCTTCCCCTCAGCATGAGGGGAAGGGAAGAGACAGCTTTCTTCTGTGTTGGCTCCTCTCAGCTCCTCATCAACACTAACTAACAAACTGAACCTTAATTTTGGAGGTATGTCCCAATTTGAACATCTCAGAGGAGTGCCTCTAACTTTGACTCATTACAAGACAAAGCCGGATACAGATTGGCCCACACACAGCAGGGGGCGTTCCAACCAATATCCACCCCTTTGATTGACAACCTCATGTTGCAAGGCCCGCCCTTGAATATTGCTACAGATTCAAGGCTGAAATGCACATACAGACCTCTTGAAGGAATTAACCTTTCCACAGCCTGTTCTAACAGGACTGACAGAAGAAAAGCCCAGAAAAAGAAGTAACTGCCGGGAGGCCATGTTACATTCTCCCTCTGGTAAAACTCCAACCGTCCCGGCTTTGACTACAGCAGGTATAACCTTACCTTGCTGTGCAACACTTGTAAATTCAAGATGAGCTGAAATGTATCACTGTACATTTCAGCTTACAGGACCGGCATAAACACTGCATAACACAGATACATGACATATCATGGCAACACAGTGAATGAATAGAACAGACCATTGGCTACCACTGTAGTGAGAGAGATACATTAATAATAATGAGCTGGGTCAGGCTTCCTGACCATTTTGCCATTGCCATGAGGTACTTTTAGAGAGTAGCACCTGTGTTTTCCATACTCTGAGATATATACTCCACTCTGTCTTGGTAGATATCTCGGCCTACCATCCATAATTTTAATAGTTGTTAAACTCTATCTAGGTCCACATAAGCAGGGTCTTTAGCATAGGTCTCAAGGTGGACAATAATGGCTTCTTTCACCCCCTTTAGGCGGTGAGTTTCGACACTGCGCATCAATTTCTCAGGAAGATATGGAAACTCATATCCCATCATCCTGAACCTGTGCACTATTACTCGAGCTGCACGGCTTAACTTTACCAGGCTTCTATCAGTTGCGGTGCCAGGTAGCACCCAGAAAATAGGACCGTCCCACATAGGGGTTCCTTCTGCCTCCTCCCTAACAGGAGACAGTACATTTTCGGATTTTGATAAGCACATCCTCTCATCATCACAACCCCCCCAGTGAACAGAACCCTCCAAAAGTGACACAGGCATATTGGACAATAAATCATAGGTTTCATTTGGAGCCACTGGACTCACTGGTGTTAAAAGTCCTGGGGGTCAGGGGTCGTATCCTGGGACTGGTGACGGACGGGGAGAGCGGGGCAGAAGGGGCAGATGACACAGGGACTGGAGCCGCCAGTGACAAGGGGGCCTCACTAAAGTCTCAAGGGGGCACATTCAGGGAACTCTCCCCGGGAGGAGCAATGGCACAGTCCTGCGTCAAGTTCAATTTGCCCCTACCTTTGGCCTTAATGTAGCGGGCTACAGCCAGCTCTTGGATAGAAAAAATTAACCGTGTAGGAGCTCAAAAGAGTGTAGACAAAGGTGCCAGGCAGGGCAAAGTCAATATGGAAGCATTTAAATGGAGTTGACACCGGGTATATAAAGTCGGGTAGGACTGTGATAAGGAGCAAGGTAAGTGACTAATAACGCAAGAGAGGGCTGTTAACGGGAGAATGGAAAGGTACTCACTCAATCCCTGACCCTGGCTGATCGCCCGGTGTGGAGTCCACGCGACTCACAAGATCACCGCTCTGCTTTCCTCCTTCCAGCTCCAGTCCTGCATAGAAATAATACAGCCAGCTCTTGGGCCTGGCGAGCGTCTCGGGCTTCCTTCCTCTCTCTACAGCGTAGGAGGAAAGGATCGTTCGAATCTTTAGCACTCACCGGAGCGGCCTGGATATCACTGGAGCTCACCCGGCCGGGCGACTCCGCTGCCTTCTCGTCTCCCGGTGGTGGAGCAGCAACGGTGGAAAAGTGGATGCAGTCATCAGGGGTGGTGCCGGCCGGCACTTCTTCCGTTAGTGGACCTTGCAACAGCATCTCGTCGTAGTGGCGTTCCGCAGCTCGCATGTACTGCTGCGGCCAAGTTTATTCGAGCATTTGCCCGTTCTTGGCCGCAGCAGTAGCCTGGCGCGCGCCCGAGGGTGACGGGCGCGCGCCGAAGCAGCGGAAGAGCGCCCTCCGATCGGGGCGCTCTCCCTACCGCTGCCGGGTCCGCCGGGTCCCCCGGAACCCCCTGCCGCCGTCCCGCGATCGCGGGACACCAGGGCTCCCTCGGGGAGCCCTGGACGCGCGTGCAGGGGGCGCAGGCTCCCGAAGACGCGTGACCGCGCGTCAGGGGCGGCCACTAGCAAGCCGGGAAATCTCCCGGCTTGCGGTACCGGCCACACTTTAATAAAGTGTGTCGGTAGTGTACGAGAGTGCATGAGTGCGGGCCTCGCACATCTCCTGCTGACGCCACAGGTACAGCTCCGCAGCTTTCTGAGCTTGATCCCAGTGGGGATCTGAAGAGAGGACAAGTGACTCACCGCCAGCGGCAGCAGCAAGTCTAGTCGCAGCAACATCGGGTACGTGGGAGGTATCGGCCGATACCTCTGGGGTGGCTGGAACAGCAGGCTCGATGGAGGGTTCCTCCCTGTCGGAGCGGCTTACCGGAGTGGCAGTAGAACGCACCTCACAGTATGAGAGTGAGGCGGTACCGCATGTCTCGGCCGGCAGACCCCTCAGCGCCGCTGGCACAGGCGCAGATGAGGACGGCTCCGGAGATGGAGGAGGATCAGGTGCTCGGTTGAAGGCATTCACCCAGGCAATTGGCCCAAGCAGGGAGCCTGCTTCCGGCCGCCATGCCGGACGATGGGGAGGTCCATGCTGGACCTGGATGAGGGGTAAGTAGACACCACTTGCAGGTCTGGATAGAATAGTTCGTATACCATAGCGAGATAATGGAGTGCAGCGTCATCGGGAGAGACTTGAACCAACTGGGACAACTTACGCACCAAGGTGTATAAGGTGCGCAGCTACCCAGTGCACACACAAGCGGAGCAACTTCCCAGCAGATGAAGCGAGCCGCCTGGGTAATCACATAACGGGCAGACCCGAGCAGTTGTTTCTTAGGGGAGTCCCTGATGACTAGGACTCCTCCGGTCAGTTCATAAATCTGTCCTTGGTTCTCCATAGGTATAGACAAGCAGACAACAGTAAAGTCACAACTGTTGTCTCTGGAGTGTGCGTTTATCTGGCTCCTCACTTCCTGTGTGCTCCTTCAAGGCACACCCAGCTCCTCCCCCTGGTAAACCATATAGTCCAATCCAGAGCAAGCAAAGGGGGAGGGATTTCAGTGGTTCCCGCTGTTTTCTGCAAACTGTAGAGCAGCAAAAGCTTGCAAGTGGATGCAACTTTTGCAGAAGAGCACATGGCTTCCCTGGTAAGGCAGGAAGCGCCAGCTTGATATAGAATAAGAGTCAATGTGGCCCCCAGTGATCTGGAGTCACCATTTTAACGCACAAATTCCATCACCACGCGGTCTCCTTGAGAGTAAAACCGCCATCCTGTGAGGACTTGTGAGACAGGCGTGACCCACTTTCTTCCATAAGGGGCCACGCAAAGCAAAGCACAAATTCCTTTTTGCAGAGTACTAAGCGCCCTGGGGTAGCTTCAGGGAACGCCTCCCGAACCATTACAGCAATAGTCCTGTTATTGCCTGGGTGCACAGGGGTCTCTGATCTTACCGCAGAGGCCCTGTCCCCTCACCGAAACTTCGTTGGGGAGTACAGAAAGGTATCCACACCCCCTGGTCCATAGCCCCCAGGGGGTCGCCCCAACTGCAGTGCCAGGATGGGCCTGCAGGCTCCCTGGTGTAGCTTTAGGGACCCGTTCTTCCCAATCCTTTTCCGGTTTACTCAGGATAGGTAGGGTATCCACTCTCCTTGGTACATAGCCACCAAGGAGTCGCCCCAAATCCTATTACACCTGGAGGGTGTGTATGTGGGTAACCTTGCTCCCTGGAAAATAGCCACCAAGGAGTCGCCCCACATAGAAATATGTCCTTTTCAGGGTGACCCCCTCCCTGGGGAAGCTTCAGGGAGAGTCTGCTAATTGCTGCCAAAGTATATGACACCGCTGCGTGGTTCACCTGCCTCTGAAAACCTGTTCCGTTTGTAAAACCTGTCCTGTCCTGGGGAGCAGTTCATCTCAGCAGCGCCTCCAACTGAAACCCTTTTATCCCACCCACCCCCCCAATCTCACTTGGGGGGGTGGGATAAAAGGGTTACATATATATATTATTTTATACTCCATTTCTGATTTATCAGAAATCATATATACAGTACACACACACACACACACACACACACACACACACACACACACACACACACACGACAAATGGAATTAAAGATTCCCTAGTAATGGCTGATTAACCAGTTTCAATTATCAATAGTGTGTATAGATTTCAAAGTAGAAATTGAGGCGTTTATTTATTCTTCCCATTTGTTGGTAGATGGAAGTGTCATGTGGATAAAACTAATTTAAAACTTGTAAAAAAGCTTTCACACATGCTCTAAAAAAATATAGTCCTTAAGATTAAATTTGCTGCAAATCCAGGAACTGAAAAATGAATAACTCGCTTATTTATTATCTCATGAGATTAGTAATGCTCAATGGGGTAGATCCTCGGGACCCTGATAATGACTTAATAATACGATAACATCACGTTAAGTGCTAACGGGTCTTCAAATCTCCAAAGGAGGCGTTAAGTGCTTTTTTAATGCCAAGTTGGCCTGCCATTAACGTAAACGGAGGCTAGTGCTATTGATATGCAAAAGTGGCGTAGACCCCTCAATGAATATCGACAGCAATTAAAGTTAACATGAGAATTAATGCATTTTTTTTTAAAGGTCAAACACCTAACATGGGGTAGCAGAACATTCTTTGGCTTTGTCCAGGGTTCTGAAGCCACTTTTGGCTCCATATTGCTGTAGCAATATGGGAAGCCAAAATGAGTACCCTGAACTTGTCCAAAAAATAAGCCAAGACCAGTGTATTAACCCCTTGAAAGCCATAGTGGGCATTAAGGCATGCATTAATAGTCACCAAGGTAATGAAGGGGTTAATACAAACAGCCTAACAACCATGCAACCCATTGTATGTTATAGTGGTACAACCGCTATGGCATAAAAGGGATAAATCCACCCCTCCCCCCCCCCACACTCCCAAGCAGTCGTAATTCCCTCCCAGGGACGGCTACACCCGCCACGCCCCCCACCCGAATAATGTAAAGCTTTATTAGTAAAATGTGGCTAGTATGGATTTTACCCATTGCAAAGCATACGACGCATGTAAAATGAATACATAAAACCATCATGTTAATCCATTTTTCGTCAATGTGGCTAAAAAGGCATGCAATGGGGCCTAGATTGTCAATGTGGCTATCAATATTGACCATTACAAATTTTTGGATAACATAACCCTGCCAAAATTCTACTCATCTTCAGGGCAGAAACCTCCTGGAAATAAACAATAAAGGGCCGATGCCCAGCCATAAAAAAATCTGAGGCCAAAGGCCAACAAAAGAATCCAAGCACCGATAGCCAAAAAAAAAAAGAAGCAAAATGAAAAATACATCCTGACTCGATGCTCTATTTCCAATCCATAGCCATCCTGGCTAGATGATCTTGGATCCTCAACTTGTCAGAAAGCCCTCATTCTACAGTTGCTTGTAGAAGATGCTTGTGTAAGTATTTATTTTCTTCAAAACGGTCATCTTTCTTAAGGCCCAAGATGTTGCCTCTTCAGCTTCTTCTGGTCTTCTGAGATGACCATAGCCTTACATAGGGCCTGGGACATCACATGGTACATCAACCAATCAGGTTGGTTGATGTACCATGCGATTCCTTTACTTTGAGATACGTTACAGCCAGTTAGAGCCGGGGACTGTCTTATCCGACATTAGCCATATGCAAATGAAGGCCCAGATGTTGTTTTTGCATATACTGTATTTAGTTTTGTGATACCCTTTAAACTATGGGATGCTAACGGATTTTACATATTTAGGTAACATCACGTTAGTAGCCCAGATTAAAAGAGCTCTGAGGATCTACCTCAATATATTTTTTCCTGTAAAATATATATATATATATATATATATATATATATATATATATATATATATGTATATATATTTTAATCAATAAGTATTTAATATGCATCTAGAGTACAGCACATTGTATTTCTCCAAAAGATAATATTCTTGTCAGATAAGGGTTAATACAATACAGTACAAAGTTCTCTTAAAAATAGATCTGTTTAAGAAGAATGTGACATGCATTTATTACTTGTGTGATACCACAAAACAGATGAATGCTCAAACAGAATAGTCTTCTACCATAGGGCACGTTACACCTCCCTTCCTATTCAAGTAGACTGGCTGTATTGTAATGCCAAAAACAGACTTCTGGCAGAAGACTACTTTGTAAACATAGCACTAAATCTTCCTTCATATGAAAAAATTAGCACCTACTGTATTCTCACACTACAAAGTATTACTCTGAATCTCCATCTAGCAAATCATGTCTCGATATTGATAGAGTCTGATGAGAGGCAACCATTGACCTTTTATATTGTATTTGTAAATCTTTCGAAATGGATATAAAACAAAGTTTGATCATACAATGTTTGATCATACAAAATAGTAGAAAAAAGCTTTGCAAAAACGCTTTACATGCTCAATGAACAGAAAATTCCAGACAGATGGAGTAGTGCCATAGTTTTCCACAAGCAATAATGGAGCAACCCAATAATGGAACAGTTATGACATTTGACAATAATCATACAAGTAGCAATCCCCTCTGTTTATTCCCTTCTGAGAATTTTGGGTCTTTATGGTGATAAAGTAACTTAATTATTTGAATATAGGCCATTTGTTACCTACATTTGAAACAATGCACATACAGTAGTTCATAATTAGTGATTGGCTCTGTGGCAGAGTTTGTGGCCATTTTAAACTTGCAAACTAGCCTCTGTACCAGGAGAATCATCTTTTACAGGCATTTATATTATTTTGCATCATATATTGTCAAACCATTCTTTCCAATTAAGAACCATATTTTTGTTTAGCCAAGTGTTCTGCTCTAGACGAGAAATCAGTTGACATTAAACAAATTAATCTATCAGCAGTGACATAAAAAGTATTTGTCACAAAAGAAATGAAAATACAAAAAGTGTAAAATGCATAAGATATTGTAGCTGGTAAAATTCAACTACAATATGAGCATGTTAATGTAAACATAAATATAGGCATTAAGCATCACAGGTGGCGGAGCTCCTTCAGCTGTGTATGATTGGCATTGTAGGACATACTCTTTGTTGGGCATATGGATGCCGTCTCAATCCGTTACACGAGCCTTTTTTCCTAAATAGTGTTTAGTTATCCTACAATACATGAAGGTAATTGGGATGGTGTTATTATGTGCCCAGGCATAAACAATACGTTGACCATTATATTAAATATATGCTTGGAAAGCTATTTTCATCTGGCTTCTTTGAATTATAATACATCATGCCGTCAGATTAGGATAATGGGTTATCAAATGCTGTCCCTGTTCATTTCTCTCTGATGTTAGCTGACAGATTCTTTGACTACTATGTGGCAGTGTGAACTACAACATTCAAATAAATACAGCAACAAGCTGAAAAAAATTATATATATATATATATATATATATATATTTATATATATATATATATATATATATAAAATCAAAAAATAAATAGATGATACCGTTCTGTGGCTAACGAAATGCTTTTATTTGTGCGAGCTTTCGAGATACACTGATCTCTTCTTCCGGCGATGTTACAATGAATGAAGCAAGCAAAAGCTATACTTAAAAACAGTGTCTCTTGGAATGTTATCTGTGCTAGTCCTTACCCCGGTGTGGATGTGTTTTATGGCTAGAGGTGTCAAAAGGTTCCTGAAAGCAAGTGATGTAAGAGTGTGTGTATGTATCTGTGTGAATATAAATGAATGGAGAGCCCAAAGTATATACAGTGCTTTACAAAAGGTGTGTGTGGAGTGGGAGTGGATATAAATGGTGTGGGTAGGTGTGGAAATGTGAGAGATTGTAGCGCAACTAAAAGTGTGTATGGATACTATGTGGTCCCTATAGGTGTATAGGGATGGAAAAACAAGGAGTATTAGTATGTGTAAGAGACAGCTGTGTGTGCATACATATAGCACAGTATGTACAGACATGGCCTATAGCGCTCATGGGAAGAGAGTTCACTTGTGTCAGTAATGACTCATAAAATTTCGATCTCTGTTTAGGCCACCGCTAAGTGTCCCGAACAGTTGCATAAATTTGTATTCATGCAACCGTCTCTCTTTCGGTGTTTTAAGATTACCTTTGAGTATGGCAACCCTCAGATCGTTCATCTTATGGCCAGAGTCAGAGAAATGTTCACCGACAGGACTGTCTCTTGTTCGTGATGCTGTGGCAATGCAGGTTCATTCTCTTGTTTAGCCCCTGCCCTGTCTCACCTATGTAGTAGCAGCCCCCTGGGCATTTCATGCACATGATGAGGTACACGACATTGCTGGAGGAACAGGTGAACCTTCCTCTGATTTTGTATTCCCGATTCCTGTGTGGTATTTCTATTGTGTCCGCTGTGTAGAGCATTGCGCAGGTTTTGCATCTTGGGTCCTGGTATGGTTTCGTCCCGCATTCAGTTGTACTGCTGAATACTTTACTCCTCACCATAATATTCTTGAGATTATGGGGTTGTCTGTATGATAATAAGGGTGCTTCAGGGAAGACCTGTTGCAGTCTTGTATCTTCCTGGAGGATGGGTTGTAGTTTCCTGGCGATCTTGCGTAGGGCTCCTAGGTGTGGGTTATATGTGACCACCAAAGGTACCCTGTCGCTTGTCTCTTTCTGTTTGTATTCAAGAAGATCACTTCTTGGTATTCTGGTGGCTTTGTGAATTTGCTGGTCTACAATTCTGTGGTTTTATCCACGGTTTATAAAATCTGATCTCAAGGCTTTAATCCGCTGGTCTCTGTCTGCTGTGTCGGAGCATATCCGGTTGTATCATATGGCTTGACTGTAGATGGTTGCGTGTTTGGTGTGTGTCGGGTGGAAGCTGTTGTCCCTCAAATAGCTGGCTCTGTCTGTAGGTTTGCGGTATATAGCAGTCTGTAGTTGGTTGTTCTTTAGAGTAATGGTGGTGTCTAGGAAATGTACTTCATCCGGGGAATGGGTGAATTTGAGGTTGATGGTCGGGTGGAACGTATTGAAGTTGTCATAGAACTGTAGGAGGTCCTGTTCGCCAGAGGTCCAAATCAGGAGGATCTCATCGATGTAGCGAAGGTATTTAAGGGGTTTCAAGTGACAGGTGGAAAGAAAGTCACTTTCCAGTTTTGCACAGAACTGATTGGCATACTGTGGCGCCATCCGAGTACCCATAGCGGTCCCGGTTGTCTGGAGATATGTGTCATTTCCAAATGTGAAGTAGTTATGGGTCAGAATAAATTCGATGCATTTAGTCACTGTCTCTGTGAGTGGCTCCTGCGGTCCCAGAAAGTATCTGCAGGCTGAAATCCCATCCTCGTGGGGGATGTTTGTATAAAGTGACTCTACATCCATAGTTGCTAGTAGTGTTCCTGTTGGGAGGGGGCCAATGGCATTCAGTTTGTTTAGCAGGTCGGTGGTATCCTGGATAAAGCTGGGTGTGTTCCTGACAAGTGGTTCATCGATGACATCCTCCTGATTTGGACCTCTGGCGAACAGGACCTCCTACAGTTCTATGACAACTTCAATACGTTCCACCCGACCATCAACCTCAAACTCACCCATTCCCCGGATGAAGTACATTTCCTAGACACCACCATTACTATAAAGAACAACAAACTACAGACTTCTGTATACTGCAAACCTACAGACAGAGCCAGCTATTTGAGGGACAACAGCTTCCACCCGACACACACCAAACATGCAACCATCTACAGTCAAGCCATACGATACAACCGGATATGCTCCGACACAGCAGACAGAGACCAGCGGATTAAAGCCTTGAGATCAGATTTTATAAACCGTGGATATAACCACAGAATTGTAGACCAGCAAATTCACAAAGCCACCAGAATACCAAGAAGTGATCTCCTTGAATACAAACAGAAGGAGACAAGCGACAGGGTACCTTTGGTGGTTACATATAACCCACACCTAGGAGCCCTACGCAAGATCGCCAGGAAACTACAACCCATCCTCCAGGAAGATACAAGACTGCAACAGGTCTTCCCTGAAGCACCCTTATTATCATACAGACAACCCCATAATCTCAAGAATATTATGGTGAGGAGTAAAGTATTCAGCAGTACAACTGAATGCGGGACAAAACCATGCCAGGACCCAAGATGCAAAACCTGCGCAATGCTCTACACAGCGGACACAATAGAAATACCACACAGGAATCGGGAATACAAAATCAGAGGAAGGTTCACCTGTTCCTCCAGCAATGTCGTGTACCTCATCATGTGCATGAAATGCCCAGGGCGCTGCTACTACATAGGTGAGACAGGGCAGGGGCTAAACAAGAGAATTAACCTGCATCGCCACAGCATCACGCGCGGAACAAGAGACAGTCTTGTCGGTGAACATTTCTCTGACTCTGGCCATAAGATGAACGATCTGAGGGTTGCCATACTCAAAGGTAATCTTAAAACACCGAAAGAGAGACGGTTGCATGAATACAAATTTATGCAACTGTTCAGGACACATAGTGGTGGCCTAAACAGAGATCGAAATTTTATGAGTCATTACTGACACAAGTGAACTCTCTTCCCATGAGCGCTATAGGCCATGTCTGTACATACTGTGCTATATGTATGCACACACAGCTGTCTCTTACACATACTAATACTCCTTGTTTTTCCATCCCTATACACTTATAGGGACCACATAGTATCCACACACACTTTTAGTTGTGCTACAATCTCTCACATTTCCACACCTACCCACACCATTTATATCCACTCCCACTCCACACACACCTTTTGTAAAGCACTGTATATACTGTGGGCTCTCCATTCATTTATATTCACACAGATACATACACACACTCTTACATCACTTGCTTTCAGGAACCTTTTGACACCTTTAGCCATAAAACACATCCACACCAGGGGAAGGACTAGCACAGATAACATTCCAAGAGACACTGTTTTTAAGTATACCTTTTACTTGCTTCATTCATTGTAACATCGCCGGAAGAAGAGATCAGTGTATCTCGAAAGCTCGCACAAATAAAAGCATTTCGTTAGCCACAGAACGGTATCATCTATTTATTTTTTGATTATTGAAGCTCGGCTAACACGGTACTGATACCTCTACACACACACACACACACACACACACACACACACACACACACACACACACACACACACACACACACACACACACACACACACACACACACACACACACACACACACACACACACACATATATTTGCGGTGCTGGTATGTTTTAATACATAGTTTTGAACTACAAAGTGCGGTGTGCTGTCTCTTCTTGCCAGTGTTAAACATGGTAAAGTTGCTCTCTCCCTATATATATATACACATACACATACACATACACATACACAGAGAGAGAGAGAGAGAGAGAGAAAGAGAGAGAACTAAATAAAATTGCACGCTCCAAGTGTAATAAAGTTTACAATGTGTGTGCGTTTATATACTTACACACACACACGTATGTATTTATTTTAGACACACCTCAATCAAGTATTGGCATCATATTAGCATGTGCACGTATCATTAATAATAATAATAATCAAGACTCATACAATACCCAGACCAAAGTCATGAAAAAAGAATACAGCACAACAATATACAATTTTTTTTGGTCTAACTTTAATAACATCACGAGGCTCTGTCAGGCAGCGAGCATGTTGGGAGATGTAGTCTTTGGATGTCAAAAGCCATTGAGGAAAGGATAGGCAACAAGAGACCTATTTAAACAAAACACACACACAACCATCGCGCCTGAAGCTGATGAAGCAGGGAGAGAGCTGCAGATGCGGGTAAGTCCTCGCCGAGAGCGGCAGATGCGGGAAAGTCCTCGCCGAACCCCTGATCGCGGCAGCCATTTCTTAAAAAAAAAAGAAAATGAATTTATATTTCAAAAGGGAGCCACGCTAAGACCGCGTTATTCTGATCCGCGTTGTAGCGGATTGCGCTATAACGGGGTTGAGCTGTACATTTATATTCAAATAATGTGTATTAAGAGATACAGTTGACCAACCTTTCGGTCCTCTAAGGGACCTTCATCAGGGCTATACTGCTCAGGATATAATAATCTAACATACCAATGTTCAGTGTTGTACATCAATGACCACTATACATCTATATATTTGTAAGACACATTGCTTATTTTAAATCAGGTTAAAAAATACTCTATCGATTGTGCAACATGTGGAAATTCTGCAAAATGTAGTAGCTCAATTCTTTGGATCAAAATTTTTTCCAATAAAAAGGTAAAATAACCAGAATATGTTTGAAGTGAAACTTCTTTAGCAGCACCTACCACATCAGCAAAATTCCTTGGCAGTGAATGCAGTTGATTGATGCGGAAATCAGTGGTGACGGAAGTGACGTCACTGCTGGCAGATGAGGCAGTGTTGCCAGATGCCAACAGGAGTCACCAGAGAGAAGGAAGGCAGCGACACACACACAGAGCTGCCAAACATACACTCCCACCCCCCCCCCCCCCGTGAGCCGCCGAGCACACCCTCTACCCCCCATGAGACGCCGAGCACCCCATTCCGCCCCCCTGTGAGCCACCTAGCACCCCCTCCTGTGAGCCGCCAAGCACCCATCCCCCCATGAGCTGCCGAGCACAGAGTGAGCCACCGAGCACCCTCCCCCCACCAGTGAGCAGCCATCGAACGCCCCCGTGTCCCTGTACCTCCACCGGAGGTCTGGCTCCAACAGAAGGCCCCAGTAGCAGAACACAGCCGGGGGAGAGAATGGGGGCTGCTCTGGGTGGGGGGCTGAGACGGATCACCCCCTCCCCATGTCTCCGTACCTCTGCCAGGGGGGGGAGGGACCCTGAGAATAACACACACTGACTGACACACACAAACACACACCAGGAATTCAGTTACTATAAATATAGAGGTGCAAATAGCAAAACCACGTGTTCTAAGTCAACTTTTGTGTTTTGGCACTGAAATTTTATTTTGATTATTAATTTAAAACCTCACCTCTACAAATACAATATCTGTGACAAAACAGTGACAAATGACAAAGAAGTTTAACTTAAAATGCGCGTGATCAGCACACAATTTTTTTTATAGCACCAACTACAGAATCCTACTTCCCTTTTATTGTGCTATATGACAGCACAGCCAGAATCGTTGTCATTCAGTTGAGAAAGAGATACAGGTTTCAAATAATACAAGTATATGCTCCAACGTGAAGCAGTAGACAGTAAAGGAGAAAACTTCCACAATGAAGCCAACCAACTTAATCAAGGACATTGATTACTTGATGCCACTGTTATACTGTAGGCCAGTAGACATCTTCTGTGGACATATGGTCCTTTATGGATTATGTGTATTTATCTTTCTTTGAGACATTCTGTATATCTGTGGATATTGTATCCTATAGCTACAATTTTGTTACATCAGGGACTTTGAGTCCATACTGAGGATATTTGTATCTTTTAGTTGTGTAACTAGTTCTTGCCGTGAGTGCAATCAATAGGGGACTTCAGTGATCTCTGTCACTTTCTTTCACTATATTGCTTTTTCCCTGTGCACCAGGCTTTCTATATATTATTTTTGATATTATGGTTTGAGCGACGTCCCATTCTCTTGTTTTCCTCATTTTTAGGTTGTCCATTCATTGCCATTGTGGCAATCCATGCCCATGTTGTGGGCAGGATTTACCACTGTGACAATCAATGGGTAGAGGGGGTGGGGATAGTTCCACCTGGGGAGGGTGGTTGGCCCTCCCGGGTGTGTAGAGTGAGGGGGGTTAACACCTTAATTACCATAGCGGTTAATAACCGCTAAAGTGATTAAGGGATTACAGGTCAGTAGTTTGTTTCATTTCACAGTTGGTGCCCAGTGAGGACAGCCTTAATCCCGGCAGGGGTAAGTAAAACTTATATTTACTATCTTTGCTCCCAAGGCATCGGTAAGCACGCTGATAATCAATGGGTGTATTGGCTAGAATTAATGTTTGTATTGTATTTTAATGTTTATTGGGGGTAGAGGAGGTGGGTGGTTAGGCCTCTTGTGTTGGAAGTGGGAGGGGTTAAGCCCTTCAATACCTAGCGGTTACTACTGCCATGGTAATGAAGGGGTTGATTCCCCTCTCTCCCCCACAACCTTCCCGGAAGGCCTAACTGTGACGGTGAAGGGGTAACCAGACCAATAATAAAGGTATTATGTCCGAATGATTGTCCCTAAGACCGGTTGGGGATGAAGGGGTTAACTGTATGGTCACCGTAATGCCATGTTTTCACTGTATATTAACTGTGATGTCCCCTGGGTCATACCTTAGAAACAAAGTGTCAGTTCTGCAGCTCAGAACCTAGCTGCAGTCCTGTTAATATATACTGTATTGTGTAGACTGTGCCCGCTAAGCAGAGGGGGATCCTAGCGCTGTGCAAAGAGTTAATTGAATAAGTGTGCCTGCGGTGAGCAGCTGCATTGAAGCCCTGAATCTCTTCCTAAACCGCTCAGTGAAAGCCTTAACCACAAACTCAAGTGCATAAGTGGCTTGTGGTCTAGTTGAAGTGGCGGAGTGCAACAATGAATCCTGTGGTCTCATTAACCAATTAAGGTCAATTTGTGAAGTGCTTCTGCGGTTATTGATCCCGACAAGCAATGCTACATTGTATGCCGGCTTCTAACCGCAGAACGATTATAAGTCAAACCGCAGACAACATCACAGAGCCCATCCAATTAAGGGGCTAACTTTCGTAAAGGAGTGACCTAGCACTCTAATTTTTTTTTATGCAGATGGCTAGGGACTAGTCATACACTTACATGTTGTCATAATACCACCAACTCATATAGAAGTCAAATATGAAAATAAGCCTTGCTTTGGGTACTTTAAAATATGAAGACAGGAACCCGTTCCTGTCAGCCAGGCAGTGAAGAAAATAGGGTACAAACACCCCAGCGATGCTACCCAAGGTTATGTCCATGTAAATGAAAGTGCAATGTGTAGCACATGAATCTATGATCCTTCTAGTTGAACAGCTTGATAAGCCCATGGGAATCCATATTCCATATAATCAGTATTGAGTACAAATGACAGAGCATAAAGTCTTAAGTTGATCCACTATTACACACACCCAATAGCCTAATAAATCAGGTAAATCTTGTATGGATGTGGTGGGAAACTTGTAACTTGCTTGCAGTCAGAATGTCACAACTCTTTGATAAAGTGTGGGGGACCACGCGAAACGCATAAGAGTTGCTCTCTTACTGTTTCTAATGTTTTGCCAATAAACTATTTTTGTACCGAGGAGCTTGCAGTCTGGTCGGTATCTTTCCTTCAAGGCAGTTGCACCGCCATTCACATTTTCTCCTCTCATAGCCCGGCAGTGAATCCATTAACATGCGCATATGTTTGGGATAAATGAGCTGAGGGATTTCCAACTCTGTACTTCAAAGGGCACCCTACTGGGCTGGTGCCCCAATGTCTAGAGAAGTCCGGAGTTGAAAGCCTCAGAGACCCTGAAGTGTTAGGGAGGGCGGGATACAGTAAAGTACCCTGTACCGGTGTAAAGTACTGGCTAGCAACAAATGGTAGCCGAAGCCCAGACTTACTGTCGCCAGCTAAGGGTTTGGGACCCGTATGCTAAGCGGCATAGGTGCGAGGTTAGCGCATGCCCTTAGCAGGACTGGGAAGACACTTCTGTCAGGTTTATGAGCTACTGGCTAGTCTGGGATAGGCGGAAAAGTTCATTCCCACGGGGGGATTGGCTGTACAGGTTAAAGATAGGAGCCTTAAGCCTATAAGAATGTCTGCAGCCCAGTTATGAGGAGATTCACCTAAGATTCATGTAAGAAACATCTTGGCTTCAACCAAGGTCCGTTCCAGCATCAGCGGAGTTCCGGTGTGTGAGGGGTTAAAAAATTGTAACAAAGAATTGCACCCCTCTTCCAGAATTCGTTTGAGCTAAGGATTACCAAACGAATCCTATAAGGACACAACGAAAACTTTTCCTTCGGCGGAGATACAGGTGCTGCATTCCGCAACCCTAGCCAAGGACTGTCGCATGGCTCTATTCGCGCACCACCCCGCTCCGGTGCAGTGGTGCCTAGAGACTTTGTTTTCCAGTTATTCGTTCCGTGGACATTATATTTATCTTGCCCATCCCAGTAAGTGTATATTGAGTGTAATTGTGAAGAATTGCGTGTTTGTCTTAAGAGGAAATAAATCACAATTTATTTTACCCTCCTTGTTGTGCTCAGTCCAGAATCCCGGTATAAAGGTGCTAATAAGACTTGGTCCCCCCTGACACAAACAACCCACCCTGCGGCAACTACCTTCTTCACCCCTCTCCCACCAATAAACCAGGTACTCTGGCTTAAACCCTGCATTGCCTTAGTGGCTAGCCACTAAAGTAATGAAGCTGCTGTCACAAAGCTATCACGTGCCCGGGACATTTAAACATGACGGAGATCCTGGCACCCCATACCGGGGCTTGTAACCCGGGAAGCAGGGTTCCCTGAAGCTGAAATCAATGTGGTTCAGCTCCAGAGACCCCTGCTTCAATACTGCTATTAAAATAAAATAAAAGCTGTGCGATCGCCTGTTAGAGGCGTGCATGGAGAGTAACTGATTCTGACTATTCTTACTGCACATCTCTTACAGACTGATGCAGCCTGGTTGGATTCACACAGCTGGAGTCACATTCAGAAACAGGATCCCCACTGTGCTAATCCTTATGGGCCATTAGTCTCCTTACTGGGACTCCGCGAGCATACACAGCAGATTTCGTGAGGGCAGCGCGACCAACCATGTGGCTACATTGGTACACTACAGACCAATCACTTGAAAGATTTTTTCATGATGATACTCACTAATCAGGTGAGTAAAACAGACCCTGGACATCACCCCCAAAGAAGTCTCAACAAAGCGCGTAGGGTGATTGGAAACAAGAATCAGAACAGAGCCAAGCCGAGGAATCACGAAACAAGAGTATCATGTATGTATGTATGTATGTCTTTATTTATTTATTTAGCATCAAGTGTACTCAGCGCTTCACAAAGAATACAGTACAGGGAATTATAAAAAAATAAGGGCAGCAAAATCAAACAATAGGAAAGGAAATCCCTGTGCCGAAGAGCTTACAATCTAAGTGGTATGATGGGAGACTTACAGAAACAGCAGGTGAGGGAATAAGTTCAGTAGATGCCAGTGCTTAGCCACAATGGATGGTAGGAGTGACGGTGGGTGTGGGACAGTAGCCATGAGTGCAGGCTATTGGGATGCTTGATTTGTGAGGTGAGTTTTAAGGTTAGTCAGTATTAAATTAGACACTTTAATACCATTAGCAGGGAAGAGGTGGCGAGGAGGCATAGGTGAGAGAAGGTGTGTATATGGCTGGGGCCAGAATTAAGAGAGATATCCCCAGTACCAGGAAGGAGCAGATAGAGGGTGTGAATAGAGGATTTGTGGGGGTGCTTTTTATTGAGGGGTAAAAGAGTTATTGGGAAAGAAGTTTATAAATAATGGTGCAGTGTATGGACATAGGTGGAGGAGAGGAGAGATGAAGAAATGTGGATAGGAGGGGAGTGGGGAAGTTGGAGAGAACAGAAACATTTACAAAGGGGCGAGGAAACAGTAAACAGAAAAAGCAATAGGGAGGGCATAGTGAGATGCAGGAGGAGAGACTTCACAGGTATTGGAGGATAGAAAGAGTACAAATTACACGTGATTTGGAAGTATCTAAAATCTCGGTCCTTTGTTACGAGACTGCACGGTTGCTCCATATCTCCTGTTCTCTCCAATGCTGGATTATATTTTAACCATTATAAATACATAGTGCACAGATTTTTACACGCGTTATTAAATCCAAAAATATTATACTATAGCCACTTTTTTCCTCTTTTTGAGTCTGTACAAATAGGACGTGAGGAGTCAGTTTTGGAGTAACAATGAAGTGGAGGAGATTTTCAGAAGTAGTTTATATCATGCTTGCATAAAGAAACACAATTTGTTTGTTTACCACTGTTGAGTGGGGGGGGGGGGCGCACCTATTATCACTTTTCCAAATTAGATTGCACTATGTATATTCTCTTTGCGCCATAGGTTCTTTCTGCTTTCTACATTGGACTTTATTCTTGGGTGTGAGTAACTTGAACTAGGCTGAGGGAAAGCATTAGAGAGATTTTCATTATAAAGTCGTCACTATTTGTATTATAACACTTGCGCAAAGTATTTTAAAAGAGAAGCTCAGTTCTTAACATGTTGTTTGCTAGACTCTGGACTTTGCTCAGCCTGGAGAACAAGCAGGATTTCACATTGCGTTGTATCCAATGAGCTACATCCAAGTCATACAAGGTGATTTCCTGACGTCAACAATACGACCTACCACTCATTTTAGGATTCATAGATTACGAAAATGTATCTCATTGTCTACACCCCAGCAGTCCTAGATGCATTAAGAAGTATTGAAGGAGTGTACTGTACGTACATTGATAGTATAAAGAACATTTACCCGAATGCCACATCAACCATTAGATGAAGACACACGCAAGATAAGGATCAGCAAGGGAGATACAATGTCATGAAAGCTTTTCAGAGCAACACTTGAATAATTATTTTAAGACATTAAATTGGGAAGAAAAAGAAATGAAAATCAATGGTAAATATTTGAGTCACCTACTATTTGCAGATAACATTGTTATTTTTGTCAAAAGTCCTGAAGACCGAGACAAATTCGAGCACTAGCCAAAGCAAGTAGGAAGGTGGGGCTCCATATGAAAGACCAAAAAGTGATGTTCAGCAAAGATCGAAATACAATAAATGGAATAGATCTAGAAGTCGAAGACTATGTCTACCATTGCCAGCAAATAACAATTGATGGGAACCTTTTGAATTAAATCAATAGATGAATGAAGATGGGATGGAGCACATTTGGAAAAAGCAAGACAATATTTCAGGGAAACCTTCCACTGTGAATCAAGAGGAAAGTTTTCGACAAGTGCATTCTGCCAGTGCTCACGTATGGATGTGAAATTTGGACCATAAATGTGAAGGTAATTCAGACGCTTCAGACAACGCAAACAAGTATGGAGATATGTATGCTGGGTATCATCCAAAGAGATAGGAAAAAGAATGGATTTAAAACGTCTGACATCACAAGGGTGAAGAACTTAAAATGGCAGTGGGCCGGACATATCACAAGAAGAAATTATCATAATTCGACAAAGATGATGAAAGGAAGTATATATATATATATATATATATATATATATATATATATGAAACAAAAAACAAAAACAATGAAGTAGCGCCTATAATTAACCCTAAATTAAAGCTGGTGATAGTACAGAACTAATAGACTAAAAGTGACTATGCCTAGTGAGGCGGTGTGATATACGTTATTAACCAATAATATAAACTCGTAATCTCAAAAGGGAAACAAGTATATTGCATTAAATATAAAAATATAAAAAAATAATAAAAAACTAAACCATTTAATAAAAAAGAAAATATGAAAAAAATGAAAAAAATCAGAAAAATTTAAATAAAAACTTTAAAAAACCTTTTGAAAAAACAATAAATAAATATAACTAAATAAATGTAACAAAAACACACAGTATACCGCATGCACGCCTATATAGAAGGTTACCCAAAAACTGTCATATATATGCTAGTGTTGCAATGCTAGTGGTGCTCAAAAGGATAATTATAATATGAAAGCCACAAAAAAGTATCCAAGCACAAGCACACAGGTATACCAAAAGAATATAAACAATTTATTGATATGAGTAAAAACAAAGGGAGAAATGTTCAAACGGAGGGGGTACTCCAAACAAACTCCTCTAGTCACCAGGGAGACGGAAACATATGTAATCTCAATAATGCACTAATAAGTAGCTGATAATGCAACAATGAAAAATGGTATAAGATAACCACCTAATGAGTGAAAAATGGCAACCAGGCATGTATAAAGTACAGATGATAGCGTATGATACCAGATTGGCAAACAGCTACAAGCACGCAGTACACAAAGTAAAACAGTGCTGCAGATACTGAATACTGGAAATCAAAGCTAGAGGTGTAACTAATCTAACTCAATCCATAAAGTACTGTGGTAAACTGAAAGTTGAAGCACAATAGAGATCAGTCCAGATATTGAGCATATAACATCATTAAGCATAGTTCATGATACATCACCAAAATGCCATCAGTGAAAAGCAAAGTGCAAAATCCCTTGATGGTGAGAAGAGAGGGTCCCCCTCCAAACACTCCCACTTAAATGAGTTTCGACAAACGGTCTTCTTCTGGGACTCCCATACCATATATGTTTCCGTCTCCCTGGTGACTAGAGGAGTTTGCTTGGAGTACCCCCTCCGTTTTAACATTTCTCCCTTGTTTTTACTCATATCAATAAATTGTTTATATTCTTTTTGTATACCCGTGTGCTTGGATACTTTTTTGTGGCATATATATATATACAGTGGTTGACAAATCACCAAAAAATCTACTCGCCACACAAAAAAATCTACTCGCCACCTAGTACCAAACGTATGCTGCTTGGGCCAAAATTTACTCGCCCGGGGGTTAAATCCACTCGCCCGGGGCGAGCAAATGTATAGGTTTGTCGAACACTGTATATATATATATATATATATATATATATATATATATATATATATATATATATATAAATATATATATATATATATATATATACACATACATATACATACCTATACATACACATACACACACCACAATTGGACAATAATGAGACATACAGTAGATTGCAAAATTACAGATGAACAATGGAGATATGTCATGGTCAACAGTGACATCTACAGGAATTGCTGACATCGTATAATAAACACCCACCTGATTGTCTGGGACTTTCTTAGGGTGTAGGTGTGGTGTGTTAGGGAAAGTATGATTACTATAGCTTTCAGTCTGTTGAGTAGGCACACATGCTGCAGCATATATTCTGTGAGGCTTATAAACAGAATAAATAATTGTTTATTAGATTATTTTATATAAAGGGTGTTTTAATTGGCACTCCCCCTATACCCAGTGAAAAGCGTAATGAAGTGCTAATAATTAATAAAGAGTGTGAACTGTGAAGAAACAAACTAATTCAGCATAATATATAATAGTGATTAACAAATGTAAGTGTTACAACAATTAAATTATGCAGTGAAAAAGTGGAAGATATCATGCAATTATTGAATTGAAATGTTAAAAACATAAATTCAAGGTAATCCCTGACTTTGACCCAACAAATGCAGGAACCGTCCCTTAGGTTCCATTTCACATACAAGAGTTACTCCTGATGAAGCTGAGCCATAGCGAAATGCGTTGTCGTTTGCCAAGAGACAGACGCTGTCTCTGTTTCTAAAAGTTTTTATACAGTATCATTACCATCTGCACTATCTTGCATACCTACCATCTCTCGAGAAAACAAGTACTCAGCAGACAGATCAAATTTGGATTTGCCACAGTTTGGGATTCTGGCTTTTTTAATTCTATCTGATATAGTAGGAATATAAATATCATGGGATTTGTCCATATACCGCACGTTCAACTCCAACATTATTGCGCTACTGTGTTTTATTTTTTCTCTGTATCCCACGCTCTCCCTCATTTGGAGAAATTAGATTATTTTATCAAGTATTTTGTATACAGTTATTTCAACTGGACTCCAAGAGATTAAAAAAACCAAGACGACCAAAAGTTAGATGAGAGGATGAAATCAGAAAAATTGTTGGAGCAACGGGGAGAAGAAGAGAGGCTTGCAACTGCAATACCTGGAAGATACTTGTGGAGGCCTTCATCCAAGTGTGGATTGACATGGGTATATATAGATATATATTACACACACACACACACACACCTCCACCACCACAGTCTTTAACTGGAGGAAATAAAGATTAATTTTGGGGGAGGGGGGGGGATAAAAAAAGTTTCATTGGCTATTTCTCAGCTTTAGATGTTCAATATTTGATTATTATTATTGTTGTCATCTTTTGTATTTCTCCATATTACTGCTAGATAACCAGCCATTCTATCAAGTATTGGGGATAAAAAAGTTTATAAAATGGCATGCAAGGTACACTTTACTTATTGTTGATACATTTACAAAAGTATGATACCCAATATTGTTTAATAACAACTATAATTAATGTGCATCAGAAGTGAAATCGTTCCAATAGGCATTTGTTTTTTCCAATGTATTTACTTTACTGGTCACATCAAATTAAAGGTCCCACTTCATCATTGTCATGTATGGCACACCTGGAAGTACATGAACTGCATACGGGACAAGGGTTAATACACAGCTCTCTAGCTGGCCCACTTATTTAAATCTGTTTTAGGCACCTCTTACCCATGCAGTGTGTGATAGGATTTGATTAGTCTTATTGCAACAATGCCAAATATGTACCTGTTAGTATTCAGAATAAATCTCGTCAAATGATATCCTAATTTTTTGTAAAGTCTTACATCTAGGTGGTGACCTGTTTGTCATGATGCACAAGTGATCATTCAAGAATGTTATAGTTTTCTTTGAGGCTGACAGTGCAGGATCTGGCTATCGTCTATAGCCTTCTTAACGACACACATTTCACTTTTAATGGGTCATCGGTGATAGCCCCACCAAATAAGCCCTCTTTGTAGATTAGCGCAGACCCAGGAAGGGTCTATACCTGTCAACCCCAATTTCTTGTATTGCTAACCATTTCTAACCAACATTAACCCCTGAAGCCCCAGATTGATAAATACATCTCACAATATCATGACAATAATATAGCATCATATAGCAACCCACTTACTATAATAGTATACGGACCGCTAGATGAGTCATTCTTGAGGCAGAAATCTACTCTACATAAAAAAACAAAAACAAAAAATCGCCTTTATTTTAACCATTGTAAAGTCATTTTGTTCCCTATTTTAGAAATCCCACCTTTTTTACATTTTGTAGTTATGGAGATATTAGTTGCTGAAACAAGGTTGCTGTTATTCATTCATTTAGACAATAGAGGTTGCCATGGTAACAGCTGCTCGTAAAATAACTATCAAACTCACCAAAAATGCAGATTTATAAAACATTAAGTGTTGGAAATAGATCATCACACAAACAACTTTCAGGGCACATTCTGACTTTATTTACATTTTCTGTGGCCCTAGTCTGGCTCTGGGCCACAAAATCAGCTGTAGATCACCTAAACACCATGACAGAACAGCTATACAACAACAATTACTGTGGTCAATGTATTGATCTGGACATGTAGGATAATGACATGCACTGACAAACATTGTTATTCAATTTCATATAGCACTGATGCTGTTCACCATATTTTACAATAGGTTATACAATGTTGCTTTTACAAGGATGTGAAAAGACAAAGGAAATAAGTCAGTGGTTTCCAACCTTTTTTGGTTAAGGATCCTTAAGAGGAATTCTGAGAAACCCCCAACCCTCTGTATTTGATATATTTTTCAAACGACCAGAACATTGCAGGAAACCCTTTGGGGATGCCTGGGGAACCCTAGGGTTCATAAGAACACTGGTTGAAAAACGCTAAAATAAGTACTGCAGATAAAAACTGTAAACAATGGGTGCTTGCAACCAAGCAATACAGTAGGAAAATGTTATTTCTTGTATGTGCACACAAAATACTGTAACAATATAATGAATATGAATGAGAAAGGCTTTCAGCTGTAATATTTCATTAGATGTAGGAGAGTAAAATAATGAACAGACAGCACAGGAGGGGGTGTTAACACTTGTGGGAATGCAAAGGAACAGCTTTTTTTAAAAGATGGGATATTTATAAATCTCTAGATGAGAGCGTGGGTATTTGACAAGCAACAGTTACAAGGTACAGTACAAAGGAGAATGTTATTCAGTGTGGGGGGAAAAAGCCCTGACTTGTAAAGAAGGAACGGCATGACTTAAGGTCGAGGAGGTGAGGTGAGCAGGGGGGAGGAAGTGTGGGGGAGAAAGTGTAAGGGTTCCAGCCTCTTCCACCAGGAAGTTGGCTGAGCATAGTCTCACGTGGCGTGTGCTGGTCACAAGCACGTCCACCTTGCCTTGACTGCCTTCTCCAATCCTCGACCTCGGCTTTTTTTATTCCCACCTCTGCCTCATGGTTCAGTCATGTGTGTGGCGAGCACCCTTTACAGAAAGTAGTTGCTTCTCTGTCCGGTCACAGGGGGTAAGTGGGGGGGGGGGGCTTGGAGAGTACGTCAAGTGCGGGATGTCTTTCAGGAGGCACAGGGGGTTGGGAGGGTGCAATAGTATCTTCAGAAGGGTCCCAAAAGTTGGGCTAAGGGTAGTATGGCATGTGCCTGGGGAAGAGGCCGGAAAGGAGATATTCAGAGCCTTGGTGGAGTTCTTCTTGCAATGGGGTCATAGGCGAGAGCAAGGTCAGGGGGTGTTAAGTGGGAGGGGTTGGAGGGGGGTAGGAACCGGGTGGCTGTAGTTATGGCACCAGTGGGGCAACCCGGAAAAGGGGTAGTCACAGCGGGTGAAAGGAGGAAGGGGTGCAGGATTCTAGTTTAAGGGATGCTTACCTTTGCTTAACTAGCCAGCTGGGGTTGCACCTATCGGTGGCAGTGAAAGAGTGGATATGGAGGGATGATTATGTCGATATATTGCCGGACTATAAAGGAGACGATAAAGTCAGACAAAAAGAAGGATGAGAAAGTAAGAGGAAGAAGAGAGGGAAAGGAGACAGGCTCCCAAATCTTTTGGGGACTAGGTGTAGGACTTTGCAATTTTAGCCAACGTGATAGGGAGAAGAAGCAGGAACATTGTTCACAACTGTTCAAGTTTTATGGGAGTCTGGAGTGGTAGAAGTACAATAGGGACTTCAGACATAAAAAGGAGATTAAGGAATTTGACAAGCAAAAATAGAAAAGGAGGTGGGGCGGGCAGAATGGCAGGACTGTTTTCAGGGTTGAGTCTCTGTTGGGGGTGGTCCCAAAAAAGGATCCAGGTTCATTCAGTCTCATACATCCCCTGTCATACCCGAAGGGGTTTCGGTGCATGATGGGATTGACAAAGAATTGTGAAGAATGCAGTATGCATCTTTTGACAGGGCCAGGGATCTGGTAAGAAAGGTAGGACTCTAGGCGTGGATGACAAAGGCTGACAGAGTCGGCATTCTGTCTACTGCCGTGCACCTGGAATGCTTTCACCTACTGGGGTGTAGGCTGGGGGAGGAAATCTTCATAGATCTAGGTCAACCAATGGGGTGTTCGATCTCATATTTTTAATTTGTGACGTTAAACGCCTTCATAGACTAGGCATTATGAGATGTAGCCAGAGTTGGGGGTATCCTGCACTACTTGATTGACTTTCTATTCGTAGGACCTGATGGGTCTGATGTGTGCGGGAGGTTGCTGTGATAATTTCAGAAACTCATGGCACATTAGGGGGTTCCTTTGGCTAAGGACAAGACAGAGGGCCCAGCGGTATGCATCAGATTTCGGGTTAATGAAATTGATACAGTGAAGATGGAATACAGTCTCCCGCCCAGGAAGCTGGTTGAACCAAGGGCTTTGGTGAGGGAGTTTATGGGGCTCAAAAAAGCCCTATTGAGCCGATTGCAGTCCCATCTCAACTTCGCAACCAGAATCGTACTGATGGGAAGGGTCTTTGGGAGGCGACTGGAATTTGCAGTATCAGGGGTAAAATCGGAAAACACCACGTTATCAGGGTTTCAAAGCAAGTGAAGGGCTACCTGTAAGTGTGGGACACCTTCCTAGGTAGGCACAAAGTATGTATGCTGGCTTTGCAAGGAGTGGTGGAGAGTGGGCATAGCACTATTTTACAGATGCGGCTGGATCCGTGGGTTCTGGAGATTTCTTTCAGGGCTGATGGTGCTCTGAGTGATGGCTGTTAGAGTGGGGGCAGCAGAAGTGTATGGGGAACTTCACATTCTTGGAGCACTTTCAGTTGGAGGTGGAGCTATGGGGGATGGAGCTGGCTAAAAGGGAGGTCATCATATTCCAGACGGACAACATGGGGATGGTAGCGGCTGTGAAGGGGCTATTGGCGTCAACTCCGGTGGTGGTCCAGCTACTGAGGTTGCTAGTCCTAAAGTCATGGATCAAAGGTGAAGCATGTACCGAGTTTGGATAACAAGGTGGCTGATGCCCTCTCTCATTTTCAGTTCACAGGGTTCCAGGAGTTGGTCCCGGGAGTGGTTATGTCAGGGGAACGATGCCTGCAGTAGCTGTGGCAGTAAGTGGTTTGGGAGTGATGGAGCCTCCGTAGCCCCGGATACGTGGTCAGCATACACCAGGACTTGGGAAGAATGGCGGGCCTGGCTAAGTGCAAATGAGAAAGAACAAAAGCCCGAGGGCGTAATGGAGAAAAACAGGGATGTTAACATGTTAAGGTTCGTGATAAGGAAACTGGAATTGAGAGGATCAGCTTCAATGATGGCAACAGGCATCTCCTTCTTAAAGTTGAAGGGAAACAGGGACTTTACTAAGGATGTCATGATACGTAGATTAGTGGCAGGTTGGAAGAGGGAGGACAAAGCAAAGGATGATAGGACCTCAATTTCAGCAGCAATGCTGGAAGAAATAGTGGCGACACGCGAAGCGTGTTTTTCTAATTATGAAGTGCAGCTATTGGCATAGCATTTTGCCTTGCCTTCTTCGGGGCCTAGAGTATTAGTGAGATAGTGAGCACCTGAAAGAAAGGTTTGGGAGGGGGGGTCAAAGTTTAGAATCAGATCTTAAACAGATCAGGCAGGAAAGTGGGTTCATCTAGGAGGGTTAGATGGCAGTATGATCTGTCCTGTAAAACGGGTGAGGGAGTACTGGCAGTGTAGGCCCCAGGGTGATGCACCTTCCTATCTCATACATGTAGATGGGAGAGTGGTGTCCTGTTTCCAGTTTAGAAAGGTTCTGAAAACATGGGCGGAGCTAGCGGATTTTGGTGACTTGATCATTAAGTCCCATTCTTTTCGTATTGGGGCAGCATCTGAAGCCACTAGATGCCTAGGGGAGGCAGTTATTAAATGGTTGGGCAAGTGGTCATCGGGGCATTTTAAGGGTTATGTTAGACCCTGTACAAACTGTTAAGAGTTGATTTTGTTATTTGTTTTTGTCCAGGTCAAGCCCCTCTGACATGATTGCGCTATTAGAAGAGGTTGAAGGACAAGAAACACAGAAAATTAATGCTATAGAGACCGAACTAGGAGCAAATATATGACATACAAGTTTTAAACCTAAATCATCTTTTTATCCCGAAAGGGCATAACATCGAAGTGTTCCATCAATTGTTTTTTAAGGATTTAAAAAAAAAAAAAAAAAACTTTGAGTCCAAAACAGAAATATTCCCAAACCTAACACAAACAGAGCAAATAGACTTGGAGGAACTCAAAAACAACCACACTCTGGTTATACGACAGGCAGACAACAGGTGGAGGTGTTGCGATGCAAGATAAAACAGATTATATACTGTAAAAGAAGCAATGAGACTTTGGGAGATGCTGCTTCCTACCTAGAGCTGAATGCACTTCCCATTTTTAAGTATCAGGATATCCTCAAAACTACTCAAGTATGGTCTAGACAAAAACGTTTTAAATAAATCAGAATTTCTATTTTTCTCTGTACACACTCTCTCTAGGTGACCTAATAACATCTTTTGGGTTTAAATATCACCTCTATGCTGACGACACACAAATATACTTTTCAACACCTGACCTTACACCTGCTATACAGACCAAAGTTTCTGAATGTCTCTCTGCTATATCATCCTGGATGGCCCTCCGTCACCTTAAACTCAACATGGCAAAAACAGAGCTCCTCATACTACCTCCCAAACCTGGCCCTACTACCTCCTTCCACATTACTGTTGGAACTACGATCATCCACCCAGTAGCCCAAGCACGCTGCCTAGGGGTCACACTCGACTCCTCTCTCACATTCGCCCCTCACATTCAAAACATTTCTAAAACTTGTTGCTTTTTCCTCCGCAATATAACAAAGATACGCCCTTTCCTCTGTTGTTCGACTGCTAAAACTCTGACTCAGGCCCTCATTCTCTCCCGTCTTGATTATTGTAACCTCCTGCTGTCCGGCCTTCCTGCCTCTCACCTGTCTCCCCTACAATCTATCCTAAATGCTGCTGCCAGAATCACTCTACTCTTTCCTAGATCTGTCTCAGCATCTCCCCTCCTGAAATCCCTCTCCTGGCTTCCAATCAAATCCCGCATCTCACACTCCATTCTTCTCCTCACTTTTAAAGCTTTACACTCTTCTGCCCCTCCTTACATCTCAGCCCTAATTTCTCGCTATGCACCATCCCGACTCTTGCGTTCTGCTCAAGGATGTCTTCTTTCTACCCCCTTTTTATCTAAAGCCCTCTCCCGCCTTAAACCTTTTTCACTGACTGCCCCACACCTCTGGAATGCCCTTCCCCTCAGTACCCGACTAGCACCCTCTCTATCCACCTTTAAGACCCACCTTAAGACACACTTGCTTAAAGAAGCATATGAATAGCACTGTGGATATTCTGAACACATGATACATAAAGCTTGGCCCCCTGCAGACGCACTTACCAGAACTCCCTCCTCCTGTCTCTGTACGTTCTCCCTACCTACCAATTAGATTGTAAGCTCCTCGGGGCAGGGACTCCTCTTCCTTAATGTTATGTTTGTCTAAAGCACTTATTCCCATGATCTGTTATTTATATTATCTGTTATTTATTCGATTACCACATGTATTACTACTGTGAAGCGCTGTGTACATTAATGGCGCTATATAAATAAAGACATACAATACAATACAATTTTTAAACATCCCTCACCCTAGAACGCCGATCTTTTATCATGTTCCAAAAATACACAAGAGTCTTATAGATCCACCAGGGAGACCAATTGTCTCGGGCATTGACTCAATCACATCGAACCTATCGGAATTCATAGAGTCATTTCTACAAAGCCATGTAAAAAGTCTAAAATCACATCTGAGAGATACAAGACACCTACGAGAATTGATTCAAAACCTCGTGGTCAGAAAACCTTATTTGGGTTACCTGCGATGTGTCGGCCTTATACACATGCATAGAGCATGAAAAGGAGATCACAAATGTATGATATTTTTTTAGAAAAATACTATTTAATGTGCTCAGACCAGATCACTTTTTATCATAAACTGTATTAGATTTATTTTAACCCACAACTATTTTAACTTTAAGGCAAATTTTATCAACAATTATGTGGGACAAGCAATGGGTAAACAAAATTCGCTCCCAGTTTTGCAAAAAATTTTATGGAAAACTGTGAGGAATATAACTTATGGAACAACAACAACAACAACAACAACCCATTTTTAGAGAATATATTATTTTTTAGAAGATTTATAGATGACCTTATTTTTATCTGTAAGGGAGGTCTTTTAAAGAAATGTATTTTATTTTTAAATACAACTGAGATGAATCTAAAGTTTGCAGCAAAATATGATGCTAATTCAATAGACTATCTAGATCTAATTCTTTTTAATGAGGATGTGAACATTTGTACTAAAAAACTAATTTTAAAAACAGTGGATGCAAATTGCTACTTACATTTTAAGAGTAATCATCTTAAACGATGGAAAACAAACATCCCGTGTGGACAGTTTCTAAGATTATGTAGAAACGGTACGAAAGATCAGGACTTTGAGCAGCAGTCACATTTAATGAAGAGAAAATTTGAAGAAAAAGGGTACAGGATAGATTAAGTAGAGGAAGCATTAATTAGAGTACGCAAGCTAAACAGAGGTGCACTAATCAATAGAGGAGAAGAACTAAAGGGAGAGACGTTAGGAAAAGTGTCTATTCACAACAAAATATAACAGGTCAACTAAAAGCATCGAAAAAATTATCAATACGCTTTGGGGAATACTATTAAATGACCAAATTCTAAAGGAGGAGTTAGAAGATAGACCATCAATAATCTTTAAGAAAGCAAGATCACTCAAAAATGTCATTGCACCCAGCATACTACGGAAGGAAAAAAAATGGTTTAGAAACCACACAAGGTATTAGGGATACCTGGCTACCTGTTCGTCCGTTAGGCTGTTACAAATGTGGAAGAAACTAATATCTCACATGTAAACACATTAGGAATAAGGAGATCGAATTCAGATCCAGAGTCACAGAGGAGACATTTAAATTAAAACATTTTATAAACTGCAACACAACTCATGTGGTATATCTCCTTACATGTCCCTGCGGGCAGCAATATGTAGGGCGTACAAAATGGATGCTACGAGAAAGGTTTCTTGAACACCGACGAAACATTGCAAAAGGGTTCATTGAACATGAAGTGTCCAGACATTTTGCCTTTAAACACAATCAGAATCCAGAAGGTTTGGAGCTGTTAGGAATTGAGAGTATAAACATGGATGCCGCAAGAGTGGACAGATTTCTAAAACGGAGATGAAAAGAATCATACGGGATATTTTAACTTCAAACCATGCAACCAGGAGGCCTCAATGAGGAACTAGACTTTCTAGCATACCAGTAGATTTACAAGTCCCACTAGCTTTGAGCAATAAAAATATGTCCAATTCTCAATTTTTAAACATTGAAACTGGAAACAAATGTATATAAGAATACTATATTTAACACCTTTTTTTTAAATTACATTATTTTATAAATTTTTTAACATATTTATATACATTTTATGTTATATGTTTTAGTATATATTTAAATATGTGAATAAATCACACATTATAACAGTGTTTTCCTCTAAGTGTAAAAACATTGTACAAAACATACTATGTGTATTGGATGGAAAGCGGACATGGATACACAGAATCTGTCCAACACCTAAACCATGTGGGATTTCAATGTATTGGAGAAAGTGCTGGAACATGGAACTCCCTTTGGATATACCTTTTAACAACACTAAAAAAAAAAAAAAGCACAGAACCTGGAGGTCAAATAGGAATATACAGAAGTGTAAAAAACCAATAAGGTGCTCTAGAAGAGTTAAGGTAAACTGGAAGAAATTACAATAATGCTACAAGAATGCTAGATTATTGTATTGTTTTTCATGAATTAGAACTAGTAGATAGATATACACATATCATTTACTATGATTAGGTTGAGATGTTATGATTTTATATATATTAATAAAAATGTATTTATCATTGTACTTTTTAATTGAAATGTAGATTAGTGATCAATTGTTATGACATGAACCATATTACACGTTTGGAACACTGTTGGCCCTGCAGACACACATCTTAAGTGGAGAGCAATTTATTCTACAGTAAGTATGCAAACAGATAATCAGACATATGGAGAGTAATTATCTAATCAACTCATTAACCAATCAGAGATTAGGCCAGAAGCACATAGATGTGTAAAAAACAGCGATCCAACAGTGCCACATCATATCCCTGAGGAAGGCACAGTCGTGCTGAAACGTGTATAATCTTTTCATATATAACAAACTGACTTGTTCAAGTCTGCAGTTGTGGACTGTTGGTCAGTAAGAGTTTGCAAGCAAAAAAACGGACACCTGAACTACAGCGGAGTCCGCTCTCACAGCTTTGAGCACTGAATAGCTCCCAAATAGGGGAGACCCAAAGCAGAGGAAACCGGATACATGCAGACACGACGTCACATCCGGTACACCGGTTGTGTTTAGAGCGAGCCGAAGAGACCCAGGACGCCAGCCTCAGCGCGAACGAAGCTCCAGACAGAAGCATCACAACCTCTGAGTAAAGCAACCCAGAGGACAAGTGCTATAGCAGGAGAGAAAGTGCAGCGGTACAACATCGGCTCCAGAGGCGGCCATCAGCCAGTCCTTCAGAGGGTGGCTAACATCATCAAAAAAGGAGGAGAACATTCTTGTAGCAATGACACTATCAACAGATAATGGCCCATTAGCACGCACTAAAGGTCTGTGTATGGGATAGAAACTATACAAGTATGTCGGCACAGAGATAAGTATGTAATGATTAAGGTAATCTTTAGATACATATCTCTGTGCCGAAATACTTGTAAAGTTTCGATCCCATACACAGACCTTTATTGCGTGCTAATGGGCAATTATCTGTTGATAGTGTATTTGCTACAACAGTATTCTCCTCCTTTTTTGCTCTATGTATCAGCCCTAGTGCACCTGTTTATGTGCTAACCTTGGGTCACTCTAGGTAGAGTGGGTTTCTCTTTATCTGTTTCTGAAGGCTAACATCATCCCCTAAACCGGGTAGAGAAGCTTGAACTACTCACAGGCAAAGTTTTTTTGTTTTCCATATTCTTGACAGTAGGTCATTATTTCCAGTCATATAATACACATAATTCGCTACATAAGCGCCCCTGTTTTTTTTTGTCTTGTTGCTATCTCTACCACACGATTGGTTATCTTTTACTTTGGGGAGCTTTACACAGCAGAGTATTTATTTTGAATTGGACAGACTATACAGCAATACATGAGAAAGTACTCCGACGCTGGACACATTGGGGCATAATAACAACCCCTGTTTTATCCATTGACAATGGGAAAAAAAATATTTGTTTTTTATATATCAATTTTATATTAGATTATCTGTGCAAGGTATATATGGTTAATGTAACATAGCCATTATTGTATTGAGACAGAGCACTAAAACATAGGGTTTACAATAGGAATTGTTGCCCCGCATATAGGTTGCATTCAACACGCATTCCATATTTCTAAGGGTAGCCTTTTTCCAATGCAAGCCCCTTTGGAAGTCTGACTGTGCAGGGATTCTTATGTTCAATGGCAGGAAAGCGAGCTGAGTGTAGAACAGGACGAAGGCAGTTTGGGATAAGGGCAGACTTGGCCAAGATGTTTTGATTGGGCAGTAGTGGGATGTGTTGTAATCGTTGGATTTAATGAGAAGCATGCCGTGGGACATAGGGCGAATAATGACCAGATTTAATCAGGTGGTGATAGGCTGTTCAGAAGTATCTTCTAGGTTGTGCTGGCGTGGTACCAGAAACGATGCAGCTGTAGAAAGATCTAGGAGGCAGGAAGATAAATAAGACTATGGCGGCATTCGTGCTGGATTTAGGGGGAATTACAGTAAGGCAGGAGGACCTGGAAGGGTAGCTGAAAGGCTTGTTGAGAGGAGGAGGTCCATTTATTAAATATCGGGAACAATATAGTGATTTTAGCATAGCAAAGTGCTCTAGAAAATGTAGTATTGGCTCCTGGAGGGAGGTCGCAGACCTCGGAAGTATTTTAATTGGGAAAGGCTGTACCATTCCAGGTTGCTGCAGATGGAATGGTGGTGACCTTCCAGGTGGAATTTGTGGAAGGTAGTACCATTCCAGACTAGGCTCGGTTGGTGTGGTAGTGACCTTCCGATGGGGGCTCTGTGCATTCAGACTAAGATACTGAATGGCTAGAGGACCACGAGCTGAGGGTATCCCTCGAACTCTGGTAGATGTGAGCGGAGCAATCTGACTGGGTCCCTAGTTGGGGATGAATATGAGATATTTATCTGTTGTAATAAATAATGCTGTGGCCGTTTCTCCCAAGATGTTGTATGGTGTGTTTATTTGGAATGGGAGAGGGGTCTAGCTCGAGGCATGGGTAAGTCAAGCTTTAGAGACCACTGAAGCACTAAGGCAGACGTACTCAAGCTCAGTCGTTTAGGGCCGTCAAGACACAAGGTTTTCATAATTTCCCGAATCAAAACAACCAATTAGCCGATCCCAAATCATCACTAGGACAGCTTTCTCTTGTTTGTATTGCCTTGAATATCTCTCAAGGACCTGCATTAAGCAGATAGCATAAGACAGATGTATACATTTGTTTTTTAAGATATCAGACAGAAAGACATGGGTGTGTTATGTCTGATATGTCTGAAAGTAAAGTGCCTTGAAGTAAATGCAAGATTTAACAAGATGCCAGTAGCTAAGGAGCAGTTCCATCTAGGATTTCTTTTTTTATCCCTTGGTTTCCACCAATAAGGAGATATCTCCGGAGCTGAACCGACTTAATTCATATCCGGAGACCGCCTGCTTCCTGAGATACATACCAGCGGAGAGTCAGATCATATGATCGCGGTCGTTTCACAGCGACCAAATGGCTGCCGGCGCTTCGTCACAAACAAATGGCCGCCGGAAGCTCCTGCCACTGCCCACTTAGCCGCTAAGGTAAGGGCCTTACCCTAAAAAACCCTACCCTAAATAGTAATTAAACTTACCTTGAAGCAGGCGGTGGGGATTCCCGCAGTGGATAGGCTGCAGCAGCAGGGTGAGTCATGGGAACGGCAGCAACCAAATGTCTGATTCCGTGTGGGCTCTGCCGGTAGCATGCCTTGCTGGGTGAATAATATGGAAGCTTACATCTCCCATAGCGCAGGAGCAAATAGGAAGCCGCCCGTGACGCAGGGGATAAAAACCTCCATGAAGCACTTTTTTTTTTTAACACGGTATGTTGCTTTATGAAGGGTAGAGACCGACAGAAAATTAAGTGGGAGTAAAAGTAAAAGCTTGAGTGCTTAGAATAAATTGCATTTAGCAAGCTGTAAAAAAAAAAAGTTGTAAAAATATAGGTGCTTAAAAGGAATTTTAAGTATCTTAACTTTAAGTATTTCTAACTAATTGTTGATAAATCTTGTGCCCCACAAAGTCAATTCTAGAGAGTTTTTAAAAGACAATAGGATCTTTACACGAGAAACAGCATGTCCCCAAGGGAGCAATTATTTCAGATAGTGATAACGTTGCAAAAAGCACCTCACTAGTTTAATCTGCAGTTCTAAAAGAAATACTCTAACAAATATGCAACCAAACCCAAGGCTACTACATGTACATTGTCATCATTTCAAACAAGATTTTGCACATATAAATTACTAACCTTACTTCTTCACTGTAAGAAATCGGGGAACACGTCCCCTGCGACGTGTTCCCTCCTTACCTATTGCTCCGCACGCCTCCGCGCCCCTTACAGAGCGCGCGCACACATGGAGGCTCTCAGAACATCACCGAGCTTGGCCCCGCTCCGGTCACGCACGCGCAGCGCGCTCACGTGACGTTCGTGCACCGCTTCCCAGCTGCGTGGAAACATTCTTAATAATGCCAACAATGCTCACCTGTCTCCTGCGTCCTCTGTCCAATCCCTGCTTCCGCAGGGGCCGCGCCTCCGCTCCGCCTCTCGCACTCATTGCTCCAGCCTTGCTATAAAATCCCTGCATGCTCAGTCACTCATTGCTGAGCATAAACCCTTGTAGCCTTGTGTTCCTGCTTTGCTGTGCCTTGCCTTGCCTTGTGCTTTGCTATTCTTGCTTCCAGTTGATCTCAAGTGTACCAACCCGGCTTGACTATTGGACCCTCTCTGGATAACGACCCTGGCTTAACTACCCGCACATCTCCATCCCTGACCACGGCTATTGGACACTTTAAAAGAGGGTCCTGTTTACAAGTGTCAGAAGCCATAATTTGAATCCCATCTCCAGCAAAACAGATGCCCTTCTCTCCAGAGCTTCTATCCGGTCCCATACAAGCACAGGCCTGGTTTAGGGTTTAACAAGCCATACAAATATTTATTTGTATTTAAGTCAAACTGTAGCCACATTAACCCCTGAAGCACCAGATGGATTACAATATTTAATATCTCATGATATTATGACACAAGGTTTAATACTTATTTTAATGAGAAATCAAAATCTATACAGTATGAACAGATCAGGATGGCTCATTTGCAAATGGATCATATTAAATACATAAATACTACATGCCAATTAATTTCTTTAAGCAAGTCTGAATAAGAGTAACTTTGCACTTATGATTGTACTTTGAAAACCGGAAGAAATGCACTAGTTTCGCCAGCTTTCAATTATAAGCAAACATTACGTAAAAAACACAGTTTCTTTTAAGAACAGTCTAAGCATTCAGATGTACAGTCTGTCACTTTTTAAATGGGTCTAACACGAATATGGTTAAGAGGGCCCATAAAAATGAAGCCAGTCGCGTTTAATCAACTACAACTCTTACAGACAAGGTTGCCGCCACTCCAGGTTTCACCCAGAGACTACGTGTTTTGGCCTCATATCTTCGGGCTATGGGTTTACTTGGTAAACCTCTGGGTGGTGGCAACCCTGGGTGGGCAGCAGTGACACGGCATGCTCTGGCATTTTCCCCCTGCAACTGTACTCAATATGGCCGCATGATGTCAAATGGTGCTGCGTTGCCATGCCAACGGGAACACAACGTGACATAACCGCGTCATGAGATGCTACGACGTTGCTGCGACAGTGAGGGGGTAACCAAGCCATCAATAAAGGTATTATGCCTGGCTGGTTACCTCTGAGACATATTTGGGGTTTTAGAGTGTCAGCTCTTGAACCTGGTTGTTGTACAAGAAATGTATATGATTGTGTGACAAAGAATTTGTGTGTGTTTTACCTTTCCAGGAGTGCTAACCAGTGGAAATTGAGAGGCTATGCGTGTCAAGGGGGGTTTTGCTGTAAAAGTGTTGTCAGATTGTGTCTAGGCAATCGGGGTCCAGAGTTGCTGGCCACCCCAAAAATGTATCCAGGAACCAGGTCAGATACCCGGGGACATATAGACACACCACCCCGGTCAGGATCCTTCCTTGAAAACAGTTACGCGACTCACCGCCAGGTTTCCCTGCTTCAGCACTGACCAAAAAGGTAAATGGGGGCATAGGAATGTGTATCTCGGGTACAGTCAGGGGTCCCTAGGTTAGTGGGGTTCCCCCTAGGATATGCCCAGATCACCCGGACATGGTACAGGGGTTCCAGGGTGCTCCAACCATCGATAAAGTTGCGTGGTTATTTTTAGTTTAAGTCCAGATTTCAATGTATTTTTAATGTAGCCCTGAAAATGAACCTAAGCGTTATTTCGTTCTACTTAGAAACACTTGTTATAGGAAGGGCTAGGAGGGCTGAAAATGAACGTGTGCGTCTTTTCAGTCAATCGCTGTAACTAAAGGATTTAGAAGAAAAATGTGAAAATATTTGTATTAACATTGTGTGTAAGGGGAAAATGCTTATGCACAGTATATGAGCTGGGGACTTCCAGGTCCATGGCTCAGAGAGACAATGTGGCTACCAAGCTTGGTGCCACCAAGTCTGCTCTGGTCCCGGACATGAAAGCCTCAGGGGTTGCCAAGGTGTGAAAGCCATTTGGGCACCGGAGTTATGCTCAAGTACCCATGTCCTGGGATGAATGGTGGTCCCAGACCACCATTTGCCCCAAGCCAGACTGTGAGGAGCCTAAGGCTGCGCTTATATTGCCGGCGATGGCGCTGCAAAACAAATGCATTGTCGCCATCGTGTGCGCTTATAGTACACGCGAAGGCGGCGGAGCGACAGTGCTACCAAAAATCTGGTAGTCACTGATATTTGATTTTTTCGGCAACGGTCTCCCCTTGCGGCCAATCGGGAGCTTCTCTGTGCCTCTGCCCTCCCCTTTTATAACGTCATCTAGCGACGTCGCCTAAACGTCCAAATACAACTCGTCACAATGGCGACGGCTGACGTCATCGGTCGCATGGCCATCTGTATAAGCGCAGCCTAACTCAGCGGGTGGCTTCTGGCTGACAAGTGGCAGAGGTGCCAAGTTGGTGCATGCCCTTATCAGAATCCGAATCTGTGCTTGCCCGGCGTAGATAGACTGGCAACACTCTGATTGGCTGGTAAGGATTTCTTCCGCGTTCGGATTTGCTGGAGTATTTCATGAATGAAGTTGAAATACTATAAGAAACCCTGCAGCCAATCCGGTGCTGAAATTCTCCAAGATTTAGAGCGCCAAGACAGCAGCGGCAAATTTGAAATCACCAAAAGATGCTCTTTGAAAAATAGACTCGAGCCGGCTTCAGAAATTTCAAGGAGAGAAATTTTGTAAGTCCCACTTTTCGGGGCGAAGTTCTCAGAATAGAACGTAGCGGTCGTGGCTGGGATTGTAAGCCGAAAAGAGTACCGGGATGTTTGGTGCTCACGGTCAAGGGATTTCGGTATCTCCAGAGCGGATACAGCATTGGCGTCAGGAACTTCATGCCGATTTGAGTTCCAGGACACTTCGGGCTAAGTCCCGATCGACACAAACGTTTTATTAACTAGAAAGCTAGGAAAGTCTAGTTTTTTCGCCCAAAGCCCCAGTAAGTGTGTCTCTCTCTTGTATTTTTGGAATCCACTGAGTGTACATCTGTTTCAATGGAATAAATGACAATTTGTTTTACCTTCTTGTTTTGCTCAATGTTATGATCCCGGTAAAAAAAGCTGTAAATGCCAGGTCTCTCGTGACAGTTGTGTAGCGCCATCACGTGTCACCGAGGCGTCCCGTTGTCATGGCAACGTGGCGCCATGCAGCCATATTGAGAAGAGTTGCAGAGGGAAGATGCCAGGAGGACGCCGCTGATAGGTAAGCGCAGCAGTTAAAAAAAAAAAAAATTCTCCGGGGTGGCCTTCAGTAGAAGGTGGCAACCCTGCTTATAGGCCACGCATAATGTTGACAGCAGTACTCTTCGGCAACATGCGTTCTTTACAGTGGAAATAAAAACTAGTGCACTTTATAGTATATTAAAATAAATTGTATTAAAAGCATCAAAAACGTAAACTCAAGTAGTAATGGAAAAGTTTGACCAACATTTCTGGCCTCTAAAAGGTCCAGTCATTAGGGTACGTTTGATATATTGCCTTTACTTTGGAGAGTGATATTGAACTAGCACCAACACATGATCATATAAAATCGATCGCTTATCACAGGGTAGCTCTTCTATACAATGCTAGTCCTTCAGCATTTTCTTAAAATGCTAAAAAAAAACAAAAAAACACAACTTATTTTATGAAAATGTTAACACATTTGGGCTCATATTTACACAACAGTACTTATCCATATAAAACTCATTTTGGCACAAGAAGGCGTTTCTCTAAAGCATCACCGCTTTATAAATACGGGACTATTTTATATGCCCAACGCGCAATTAAACCTACAGTATATAATGAACCAAACCTGTAATATGGTCAATCATGATAACTTTAATGGACATTAAGAGGGAAGTGAAGAGTAATCACTTGACATGTGAGTTTTTTTTAATGAATTGTTCATACTAATGTCCTTTACAGAGTTCTAAATACACGTCTCAAACCTTGCACTCTCTCCACTTACGCTATACACCTATTTAAATCCGTTAGAGACATTCAGATTTGCATTTGTAACACTGTACACCAGAAAATAATAAGAAAATAAATTGTAGTCTGTGCAGTAAATCATAGTGAAATACCAATTTGCAATGATGGCAGAATAAACAGTGAAAAGGCGTGAGACAATATCACATAGGAAATCCATAGAGCGTAACCATTCTTAAGGAAAGAACTGCGCGAGCAGTCATTTTTGTTTGCTTATTTTCAGCTGTGTAGCTGTAATTTCATAGAACGTTCATAAAATAAAGATGTTAGCAGCTGATGGGTAAAATACTGAACAAATTTGCAAGTCATAAATAATTTCTTTATAGATTAACATAAGCCGATGGCAAAGAAAGATGTACTGTAGGTGTGTAAAACGTCAGAAGAAATGTCCGTAAGCATCTAGTTTAGCTAATCGACGGGTTGTATTTAAAATCAGACTCAGTATATTTTCGCTTGCTGCAAGTTTGACATTTTTACTGTAGAATTTTTCATGTTCATTAATTTTAGCAATATTTTAGTGTTTCCATAGAATATACATGCTGAAAATGATCAAGGATTTAAAAAAAAAAAAAAAAAAAGAACTGTGATGTAAATCAATTACTACCTCTGCAGCCCGAGTTAGTGTGTATCTCACGAAAAGCGTAGGGCAATTTGCAACAGAGGCCTGTGTTCCCCGACGGAGCACCCGGAAGTGACATCATCCCCCAGCCGAAACGTGCAAAAGATTGGGAGGTCAGCACAGCCTATAGGGAGAGATGCCCGGGCGGAGTGTACGGAGCATGGCTCCTCTTCGGAAGTCCAAGGAGGACATGCCACAGGCTAGACCGGGCCTGATGTGCTTTTGATCAGAGAATGCAAATGTGAGTGCACTTATTTTAAGTTGATTGTTCATATGTTTAAGAATTAAAAAGTATCTACACTATGAGGTTGGGTCCGGTGTACTTTTTAAAAAATGTTATTTATTTTATTACCTTTGGAAGCATACAGGAAGCTGGGGGATTCTCCCTGAAGGAGCAGCACCAGTAAACCCACCAAGACTTGTTTATACACCTCAGAGACTGGACATTGTTCACCATATAAACCTCTGGTTTAATTCTCCTCATTTATCATTGAGTCTGGGAAGTTCTCTTACACTCATTTGAATTCCTATATATTTACATTGGGTGTCATGGATATGCCATATTAATATAATATCTTGTATTTGTAGCCCTGATTGGTTTTTGGGCTATAGGTCTGCTCTCCTCCTGGCAGCCTAGTAAGGGTAGGTTTGCCAGGAGTAATCATGGGTTTTCCCAACTCATAGCAGTGCATTGAGCCAGGGAAGGTAGTGTAATCCGGCCTTGTGTCCAATCAGAGGCACAGGGGGTGCTTCCTACTGGACTTGTACTTAAGGCACTGCACTTCCGGTATTTAGCCAGTTGCCTCTACCTTTTAGAGAGACTGGTTTACCCAAAATAAGCTGTCAGGGCTCTGGCAGTTTGAGGCCCTTCCTTAGGGGAACGGAGGGAAACCGTTACCTTTTATCCCACCAGGGGATATGGGAAGAGCAAGGACCGCACCTGGTCCCTTTGGCTGGGAGTGAGTCCAGGGACATCCTGAGGGTGGACACCCTACAAGCTACTAATCAACTGGCTGCTGAATACAGAGAGACAATAAAGGACACTGTGTTTTATTATATCTCCTGCCTGAGAGTGAAGTCTATTGGGAGGAGGGGGAACAGATTATTCTGCAGAGACTTCTCCCCATACACCTGGGGGCGGCACGAGATGGAGGCGCTGCACCTGTGAGTACTATTCGGGCAAGACCCGAGAAGCCTGTCCTGTCCTTCGCCTATAACACCATGCGGGAGACTCAGGGCCCCCTGTTACCAGCAGGTTTGCACCACACTATACCATGTAACCAGAGTGAGTTTCCTAGAGATAGGCCCTATGTGAGATTGGGTGGGGGAAACAGGTTTGGGGCTATTATTCTGTCCTCCTCCTGGCAGCAATCCCTGGTAAGGGCAGGTTGCCATGAGTAATCATGGGTTTTCCCCACACACTTGCAGCTCAGTGAGTCAGAGTAGGTAGTGCAATCAGGCCTGCTGTCCAATCAGGGACAGAGGGCTGGTCTTACTGGAACTGACATAATGAGCTGTACTTCCTGATTTAGATCAGTTGTCTCTACCTTTGAGAGAGACTGGTTTACCCAAACCAAGCTGTCAGGGCTCTGGCAGTTTGATGCCCTCCCTTAGGGGAGTGGAGGGAAACCATTACCTCTTATTCCATCAGGGGATAAGAGAAGAGCAAGGACTGCTCCTGGTGGCCAGTGGCTGGGAGTGAGGTCCAGGGACATCCTAAAGGTGAAGACCTGAGTGAGAAGGTATTCAGTGTAAGCTTTGTACTGCTGTGATTCAGAGAAGAAGACTGAATAAAAAGCATCTGTGTTTTATTATACTTCTGGCCTGAGAGTTAAGTCTATTGGGAAGAAGAGAAAGAGATTCTCCTGCAGAGACTGTTCCCCATGCACAAGGGGGCTGCAAGAGATGGAGGCGCTGCACCTGTGAGTACAATTCGGGCAAGACACCAGAAGCCTGTCCTGTCATTCCCCTATAACACCATGTTGGAGACTCATCCCCCTGTTACCCGCAGGTTTGCACCACACTCAGAGAAGTAACCAGAGAAAGTTTCCCCTAGATAGACCCTATGTGAGATTAGAGGGGGGGGGAGGAGAAACAGTGTTACATATTATTGATTGCCTTTAAGCTTTGGCTGTTTGAGCGAGGAGTGGAATTTGTAAACATACACATTACCCTGACCCGAACCTCAGAGTAACAAAAGAGGCAGCACCTCCCACGTAAGTAGAAAACAACTTGTACTGCAATCCCAAAAAAAAAATACATGTTTTGTTTTTGGATTGTAATCCACGATGTTTTCCACTTATCAGCTATGTGCTGCCTCTTTTGTTACTCTGAACCTCGGGTCAGGGTAAAGTGTATGAACAATTTCCAATTTCTAAAAGTCACAAGTTGTTTTAAGAACATTCGCAGGATTCATACCGGCACTAGTTATGACATTTTTTACCTTTCTTTTTAAAACAAGCATTTTGTATATTTTGTATATGGTACAAGCATTTTGTATATGGAAAAAAACAGAGCGATTGAAGTCTATGACAGTTAATGCTGGAAAAGGTGCAATAACCTGTTCCGGCACATCATAAAAATGCCCCAAAGTCTCATATGTCCCAGAGGAACCACAGAAGCCAAGCAACAAGACAAATATCGATAACTCCTTTATCGATATATTTTTAAAAACCATTAGACAAAAGTTCTCAACCTTCTGCTTAAAAGCATAAAAGTCTAAATTAATTTTGTAGGAGATCATAGTTTGAAGGCATCTAGTATCACCACAAACGTTAAAAAGAAACATTACAGATGTTCCCCTTAAAAAAAGGTCGTTAGCTTTCTTACAATCTTTCCCATTCACAAAACGGAGGTTCGACTCCACATGTCGTCAACTAGAGGCAGCTCTTACCTGCACCTCCACTTTCAAGCTCCAATTACCAACAGTACACGTTGTATTTTATTGGACCAGATGGCTCGCTGCATTTTTGTGGTAAACTACTACAAGTGTTCACAGGTAGTGGGGCAGCGTGGGCATAGTTGTTTGCAGGGCCGCCAACAGGGGGGGATAAAGAGCACTGGCGCCCAGGGCCCCGTGGGTGTGGCCGAGAGCCAGTTATTAAAAAAAAAAAAACCGCTGCACCCGGCGTTGGGTCTCCCTGTTGGCAGCGCAGGAAGTAGGTTGGCTTAAGCTTCCGGCGCGCCGGCATGAGAGGGAGCAGCATTGGGAGCCCGCAGCCCCTGCCACCTCCCCCCCCCAAAGCCACCGGGCCAAAACCGCCAGCCACCCCCCCCCCCGCGCGCTGCATCGGGGCACCAAACCCCCTCCCCCCCCGCTGCCACCGAGCCGTTCCGCCACCCCCCTCAGCATCGGTCCCACTCCCATAGCACACCTTCGCGGGAGCAGCAACGTGGGGTGCCTGCATCGGGGCCGGCGGCAACTGATGTGACCAGCCGCCGGGCCCCTTGCACAACGGCCACCCCCCTGCAGGATCGGGCCATCCAGCCACCCCTCGCAGCTGCGGGACACGCCAGTACCTCCCTCCCCACAGCATTTCGCCCCCCACCCCTCCGCAGCACCGCCACGCCGCCCTCCCCTGCAGCCAGCGGCCTGACTGTTTGAAATCCCCAAGGTAAGTCTGATTTTTATATATATATGTATTGGGGGTCTTGGGTATTTTTTAAATGGATTGGGGGTCTTGGGGTATTTTTTACATGGATTGGAGATATATACATACATATACACACAGTGTGTGTATATATATATATATATATATATATATATATGTATCTATATATATATATATATATGTATGTGTATATATGTACATATAGCACAGCATCAAGGAGCATACAGTGTAGTGTGCGACAGGATTGGCGTATCTTGGCGAACGATGAAAAGATCGGCCAGCTGTTCCAGGACCCTCCACTTTTCTGTTTTAGACGTGGACTAATTGTCAATATATGCAGATTGGGCCAACATATTGTCATCCACATAGTGGTGTGCGCATTAAAATTCGGCATCATCTCAACTGTGAGTCAAAATTTATAGTTTATCTGATCAGGTGCCCCTGTGGCCTCTACTATATTGGCAAAACAGCTAGGATGCTGAAAGAGCGCATTGCCATCCACCGGTCCACTATCAGGAAAGCGCTTATGGCTACGGACGATCAGGATTTCAAATGCCTACCGGTTGCTAAGCATTTCAGGGACATGGGGCACTCGCTGGCAACATTCCGTTGCATGCCAATTTTTCAAGTACAAGCATCAACACGGGCATGTGACAGAAACAAGCTTTTGCTGCAGCACGAAGCGAGGCTGATCTTCGAGTTGAAAACCGTTGCCCCATACGGGCTGAACGAGGATCTCAAACTGGGATGTTTCTTGTGACATTTTTTTGTCCATTTTTTGTGACTTTTTTAAGCTTTTTAGCCATTTTTAATTGTTCTTTCTTTAACCCTTATCTAGTTTTTTTTACTACAATTGGACGTACATTTATATATTTTTGTTCTCCATGGCTTTGTTTTTGTTACACTCCCATCACTTTCTTCACTTTACAGTGGGTGTCAATATATGTTTTTATGTTGGTGATGATTGGTGACACGCATATATCTTGTATACATGCCTCAATATATTTATCCTTCATTTCCCCAGGTTCTTTGATGGGCCCTGATAAAATATATGGGGTCATGATTTTACATTATATGTGGTCTGTAGAGACAAATGATTTGTCCACAGACATGATGGGCAGGCACAGTGATGGTGGTGCTCTGTGTATACTGGGCACATGTCCGTGCTGTGGTGGCAGCATTTTTAGTATTTTGTGCTGTACAGTACACCCAGGTACCGCTGAGCATCGCTGCCGCGCATACACTGCCATATGTACAGGCTAGGTGAAACCTCGGTCCGCAATATGCATGCGCGAACACGGCGCACAGTGTGACGTCATGCGACAGCGCCGCAGGTTGGCGCGGCTGCAGGGAAGAGTGAGACACAGTGCCTGCATGCATACATTATGGCAGATGACGCTGTAAGATGGTGGTGCGCTTCACGGATGGATTGCGTGTCACCAACACCACTTGTATGTTTCTGCAGGTTTGCAATTGGTGTTTACACGGGTGAGTTTAATTATATTTAATTGGTTTGGGTATATATGTTGGTTCACTGGCACTCTTTCAATGCACATCCCTGAGGAAGGTCACATGTAGCTGACCGAAACGTCAGATGTAGTGCCTTGGTTTTTGTTACTCCAATATAATTGTCATATCTACCTGGCTGTGTGCTGTCTCTTCTTTCCGGATGAAGTTCTGGTAATACCTGCTGTTTAAGTATGCATATGGGATAAGCATCAGTATATCATTGTTTACAGAGTGCCTGCTGCCTTGTTTTATTTTTATTTATATATATATATATATATATATATATATATATATATATATATATATCACACAGAGTTGGTGTCGCAATCAAAACCATCCCCCATAAATCAAAATAAATCACTAGGCCAGATGTAGGGGTTAAATTTACCCTCTGGCGGTGCTAACAACCCAATATGATATAAGAACACAAAAAGAAAAAAAGAGGGTTTGTTGAAAGCACACGAAAAATATGTGAAAGTACAAAATGGATTTTATTAGCAATACAAAACACAAAAATAATATTAAAATATACCATACATATCAGCCAATCAAAAAAACGATGAGTGCTGTAACATCATCTGTTGCTAGGGCACGGGAGAAGTTTTTAAGAGGGCTCTGAAACTTCATGTAATTCAATAGGATAAACATTTGCCACACTCAGATTTGATTTCTCCCTTGTTTTCTCTGCTGACTCATTGTTTACATTTCAGACTTTGAGGGGACCCCACCTCTGCACATTTTAGACATTTATTTTCTGTCTTTCTCTGGCTCTTTATTATAACTGCCAGGGTTTAGCCACCACCTTCTGACTACACAGCATCTAGGGTATTCATTCATTATATTTTCATTGTTGCTCTTTTTCCTGTGTTTACTTGGGTTTGTGTAGATATTGTTTTTTTTCAGTCATTTGTACTATCAGAGTGTTGCTGATCGGCCGATCTCCATTGCATTTCAAGGGGAAATTACTTTCCCCTGGATTCGCATTATCATACCCATGTATTTTGCATGTTACATATTTTGGGTCCCTACATTTTTATTGTGTATTCTTTGGTTCAGCAGTGTTCATTTAGTATGTGTTTACGTATATTTTAATATTACTTTTGTATTTTGTATTGCTAATAAAATCTATTTTGTACATTCACATATTTTTCGTGCGCTTTCAACAAACCCTCTTTTTTTATTTTTGTGTGCGTATATATATATATATATATATATATATATATATATATGAAAAAGAAAAGGGAGTGAAGTAGCGCCAAATAAGAAGTGTAGAAATAGTGTAAAAATATTATTATTGATCATTTAAATGAATATTTCTAAATAGGCAAAATCACTAAAAATTATAGATGTGTATACTACAATTTAAAATAAATATATATAACATATATTATGTGCTCCTATTTCGTGAAAAACAATTTAAGACAACACTCCAAAAACATGTGATAACATAAAATACAAGCAAAAAGAAAAATTGATATAAAAACCAGTCCTTGAGTGAAAATCCTTAAATAGGAAAAAATAGTCCTGGTATGAGGGGATCTCCGGCAGCTCTCAAATAGGATGAACCACATCCAGATGATACCTATTAGAAAAGAAAAAAGAGAGAGAGCGCACGCCCCATAGCATAATACAGTACATTTATTGGGAAAGGGGAGGGGGGGGGGTAGAAAATCCACTCACAAAGGTAGGTTAAAATCAAGCAGTGTGTGAAATATATCACTGCCAACTCTGGTCACTCAGCCTCCAGACCCTGCAATCCAAATCTCACTTGAAGCTGCTGGTAGATGTTCTCTGGTGCATGAGTAGAAAGGCTCCTTAAAATCAATGATGCAGTCTTTGAGTTTTAGGAAAATCTCCAATCTCTGCTGGCCGCAATGTGTATCAGCGCTCGATACGGCCTGTCATGCGCTTGCGTGATGACGCAGTTCCGTGCCTTTCTACTCATGCACCAGAGAACATCTACCAGCAGCTTCAAGTGAGATTTGGACTGCAGGGTCTGGAGGCTGAGTGGCCAGAGTTGGCGGTGATATATTTCACACACTGCTTGATTTTAACCTACCCTTGTGATTGGAATTTCTAACCCCCCCCCCCCTCTCCCCTTTCCCAATAAATGTACTGTATTATGTATTGGGTAGGTGGGGTTTTTGTATGCATTTGGGGGGGTTTTGTATGCATTTGGGGGGGTATAGATTTGGGGTGGGAAGTTTTTTGGTATATATCTTGTGGGGGGGGGTACGGAATGAGTGAGCGTGGGGTAATTGACAGAGGGAGAGGAGAGAGTGTGAGTGAGGAAAAGTAAGAGTAAGAGTGAAAAGGAGGGAGAGGAGAGAGGGCGTAAGAGTGAGGGAGAGAAATATATGCGAGGAGAAATACATGGGGAGGGGGAAAGAGAGGGGGCTCGTGAGGTGTGAAATGGGGGGAGGGTGGCGGGCAATACTGCCGACACGGGGGGGGGGCTGCTTAAAGTGTTTGTCCCGGGCCCCACGATTTCTGTTGGCGGCCCTGGTTGTTTGGTAGGGGGGCCTGCTGAAGGGAGGTCACCTGGGCCCATTTCACCACTGAGTTCCATCTGTCCTGGTAGGTCCCCCATCAGCGGCCCAGAGTGCTTAAGTATAAACTAGCTCTAATACAGTATAGCAAAATCTAAACAAACGCAAGCTATGTTCAACTGCAACAATATTCGTTTTTTTTTATTTATTTATCAGCTTTTGGTTTAACAAATACTCAGCAATTAGGACTACAGTTTTAAAAACCCTCCCTGAAGATTTGAATAGCTTTAATGCAGTACCTCAGTGCTATCTCGGCAGCACATAAAACTGAAGAGGAAATTGTTTAAGAAAACATATTGTAAAACCAGATTTAAACCAACAGATGTTTCATGCGTCTAAGAAAGGAAATCAAATCTGTAAGTACTAGTGCTAAAAGGACAATTTAATTAGTTTATGCTTTCATGTGTAAAAAAAAGTCAACGTATTTTCTAACGCGGCCCATCAACACGACTCAAACATCCAGTTTTAAGTTTTCAGACATTGGATTCCAGTGAAAGTCAGTGGAGATGTTATGTTCTGTTATGCGGTAGTGCTTATTCTTTTTTTTTTTGCCTAATAAAATTAAAAAAAAAAAATAATTTAAATTGTAAAAAAAAATCTCAGAAGTCTCATCTACGGAAATGATATGGACTAAGAGATGGCACTTACATATTCTATTGTTAATGTTTTACTATTATTTTATTATTATTAGAGATCGGCAAAACAGGGTGGGTGAAATTAGGACCTACCAGAACTTTACAGTCCAAAAACAAAATTAAAAACCCTTAGCATTTTTAAAACCAAAACCTACCAATTAAGAACCAAAAAAAACCCCAGATCATGTGGTCCCCTAGACATTTCTTTCCATTTTTTAAAAATATTATGTTATTTCAGTTATTTTGATTTCCGAATGGATTTTATGGTTATGTAACCCTTATTCTCACCCCCCCCCCCCCCCAATCTCACATAGGGTCTCCTAGGGAATATACTGCTCCGGCTACATGTCTTAGAGTGGTGCATACCTGCTGGCAACAGGGGGACCTGAGTCTCCCGCTTGATGATATAGGGAATGGACAGGACAGGCTTATGGTGTTGTGCCTCAATCTCACTTACTGGTGCAGCGCCTCCATCTCGTGCAGCCCCCAGTTGTATGGGGTGAAGTATCTGCAAAAGAATGATGCTCCCCTCCTTCCAATATACTCCACTCTCAGGCAGGAGGTATAGGTAAAAATGCAGAGTCTCTTTATTGGTCTCTTCTTATAGTCAGCGGCCAGATCACACAGCAGGCTGTCTCCCTCAGGATGTCCCTGAACTCACTCCCAGCCAAGGGCACAGAGAGTGGTTCCTGCTCTTCCCCTATCCTCTGGTAGGATAGGAGGTATATGGTATACCCTCACTCCCCGTAGGGAGGCCTCAAGCCTGCCTGTCCTGGCAGCTTGGTCTGGGTAACCTTGCCCCTTTCACGGTAGGGACAGACTGACTAATTTGGAAGTAGCAATACAATAAGCAGCTCCAACAGGCACCACCCCTATGTCTCTAATTGGACACAGAGCCTGATGACACTGCTTTCACTGACTCATTGTACTGCATGAAGTGGAGAAAACCCATGATTGCTCCTGGCAAACCTGCCCTTACGCAGGTATTACTGCCAGGAGAAGGGCAGACCTACTGTATAGCCCAAACCACACAGGGCTACACTTATGAAGCATTAGTCATGCTTTATTATGCTATTTTAGCATGTCAATACTTATTTTGGAGGGGTTTTTTTTCTTTCCATAATTAAGGAAAAATACAACACTAGAAAAATATTGTAACCACAACACAAGTGAAAGTGCCCAACCTTATATGTATTAAATGACTTTTAGACGTCCGTAACCCATATTTACGACGCATGGCTTTGCCATAAGACCATTCCTTGAGCCAGAAGACACCTGCAACCAATTTAAGTTAATATGCCATTTGTTCTCTTCCTGCAAGGAGTCTTGTGGTATTGTGCCACTTAGTTAATATCAACGGTGGACTCTTTTACTGGTGTTTTTGTTCTAAAATGTTTTGGGTTTGCCAGACCTGGATTGGTTTGGTATTTGTAAAACAAATTGAAATTATTTTCCAAACTATAAACCCCCCCCACTCCCCTCGATCTAGTACCCAGATAAAGACTTCAGTTCTGCAAATCGATCAGATTGCCTGGCAGCTGGGGCAATACCGTTAGCTGCACAAGAGAGAAAAGACCTGCATGTGGGTGAATGGAGCAAGTTGCTGGGACCACTGCAATCCCCGACCATGGGGAAAACTGCCCATTGTTTGAAAATGCAGCCTCTGCACCTTCCCCAGCACTGAAGAAATTGCTTTTGTTCCCAGAAGTGAAGTAGTTAAGATGGGCTTCATCTATATGTTGAGGCACAAGAATTGAAATGTAAAATTATTTCATGATAATTAAGTAATTTGATACAATATATATGTCTATAAACTGTTTTAAAATAGGATAAGGGAATGAACCCAATAGACCTGATGCTGCTAAAGTCTGATATAACTAGAAATGGGAGTAAACCAACAGTCCACTAGAAAGTGTGTGTAGCAGATCACCGTAAGCATCAATCATAAAATAAGAAGCAGTATAAGAACTCACCCTGGGCGGGGGGCCCGTTGTGCAGACTCTGGCCGGGTGCGAAGGATGAAGCATCCAGGGACACTCCACTCGCAGACCTCTTTGCGCCACAGCTGCTGCCCTTGCCCGCCTGGTGTCACTGGTATCTCCGTGTGGTTAACAGTGAGTATGCCACGTTGCAATCTGGGTAACCCGCTGGGGTGCTGTCGATGACGTCGTATCTGTCCTTGCGCGTGCAGTCCGGGTATCCTCCCTCCGTCTTAACGGCTTCACAGGATATTTGTGGGATCCCGCTGAGTAGTCGCGCTCACGCTGTATCCTGCTGATGGAGGAGTGCTGGTGCTGGTGCGTCTCTGCGAACACTGCAACCACTGCGCTCCGGCGTGTCCACGTGGGTGGGAAGGGAGTGATGACGTCAGACCTCCAGACGGGCGAATCTCGCGGTGATATGCCTGCGTGCACCAGCCTTGTAGTAGACAAAGTGAAAGTGGTGGAGAGGCGGTCACAGCAAAAAGTCAGGTTCAGGAACAGTTGAGGTTAAAAACAGCTTTATTAGTACATGCTGTACATCTCAGAAGGGGGCACTTTGACGCGTTTCGTCCCTCTCCGGGACTTTTTCAAAGAGTATACTACCCTTAACACACAGACCCCTTAAATAGGAGGAGACCCACTCTGATTGGTTGATCAAAAGATGACAGAAAATTTCTTTGAGCTCAATCAGGTTAATATTGAACCAGTGTTTGGGTTTAACCCATTAACTGGGTCTGTGTGGAATACATGGTTAAAACATACATATTTACAAAAACGAAAAAATATATATATATAAAATCAATGGTATACAATGGGATGTAGAGCAATGACTGATATGTATTAAAATGATTATTTTCACAACTATGGTGATGTGGAGTATTATTTGTTTAAGTTCTAGTCTAACTTGGATAAGAGTTGATAATGTTGGTCAATATTTCTAAGTAGAATTGCCATTAGTGAATAGAAACAATTTGTTACATGAATATATTTGGATATGGATTAGTACAAAATGTATTACAAACAATATATACTTTTTATGCACATCAACATATTTTGGAGATACACTAGGTACCAAAATTTGGTTGTCAGGGTGTAGTGACAATTTAACTCACAACATGCTGGGTTACAGTTATGTGGACACACACTCTCGATCACCCTCCACCTCACACGGCTACAGGAAATGTTTTAACTCCCAGTCAATGTTAATGCCGTGTGGGTGAAGGGTGTCGAGGGTGTATATCCAGAACATCTCTCGCTGGTTTAGTGTGTTCTCTCTGTTTCCACCTCTAGGGTGGCAGTGTATATGCTCGATAGCAGAAAAGGTGAAGTTCTTAATGCCTCCCTTGAGGCATTGCGTAAAGTGTCTGGATACGGGATGAAGAAGATCACCTTTCCTGATCAAGCGGGCATGTTCTGCCATTCTAGTTTTTAATGGCCTGATTGTGCGACCTACATAACTCAATCCACATTTGCAATTAAGTACATATATGACATAACTGGTGTTACAATTTAGAAAGGTCTTGATTTTATATTCACGTAGATTATATTTACACATGATCTTATTTGTTGGAGATGCGTGTTGGCACATGGTGCAGTTACCACATTTGAAAAATCCCTTAGGAATACTACTGATATGGGAGGGACCACTCTTGCTAACAAACATGCTGGGTGATAGGTGCGATGCCAGTGTTTTCGCCTTCCGGTATGTGAACCTAGGTCCACTTTGGACAATTGGGCGTATATCATTGTCCAATAATAAAGTGTGCCAATGCTTGTGAAAGATGTCACAGATTTGTTTGGACTGTTGGTTGAATGTGGTAATAAAGTAAGGACTTTTTCTTTCACCAGAAGCATTGGCACTCCTTCCACTAGGGACTGATTTTTTCCTTTTGCGGATTAGATTTTTTCGGTCTGTTACATTTGCTTTGTCAAATGCTGCACCAACATCTTTGGCGGAATACCCCCTGGCGAGAAATCTTGTTGACATCTCTCGTGATCGGGACAGAAAAACCTCATCGTCAGAGCACAGCCTTTTGAGTCTCATGAACTGAGCTCCAGGAATATTTCTAATTAGAGATTTTGGGTGACAACTTTGTGCACATAGGAGTGTATTCCTGGAGTTCTCCTTACGGTAAATGTCTGATTGAATTTGCATATTGTTGTCAATGTACAGGACCAGATCCAAGTAGTGAATGTGATTGAGGTTATGTTCAAACGTGAGTTTAATGTTTAAATCATTAGTGTTTAAATAGTCTGTGAAAGAAATTAGTGTGTGTTCATCACCCTTCCAAATTATTATGAGATCGTCAATATACCGCTTGTAGAAGACGATATTTTGACAAAAAGAGTTATCACTGTGAAAAATAAACCGTGCTTCCCAAAAACCCATAAATAAATTTGCGTATGATGGTGCGAAGCTCGTGCCCATTGCGGTACCCAACAACTGTAAATAAAAAAGTGAGTCAAACATAAAATAATTGTGCGTGAGCAAAAATGAAATAGATTCCAATAAGAAAGTGCAATGTGAGAAAGATAGAGTGGAAAGTTCTAAATAATATTCCACGGCAGCTAATCCATGTTTAGTGTTGTATAATAGAATACAGTGAGGCCACATCAAGTGTGACCCACCTGTATTCTTTGTGCCAAGTGAAGTCCTGCAAATTGACAATCAAATCTGCTGTGTCTCTGACATATGAGGGTAACTGTACCACCAGGGGTTGCAGAAATTTGTCAACATATCGTGACAATCCATCTCCCAAAGATCCAATGCTCGCTACTATTGGTCGACCAGGGGGGTCAACCAGCGATTTATGGATCTTTGGGAGATGGTGGAATATGGGGATCACGGGATGTGTACAGTCAAGGAATTCAAATTCCTTACGGCATGCCTCAAGGGAGGCATTAAGAACTTCACCTTTTCTGCTATCGAGCATATACACTGCCACCCCAGAGGTGGAAACAGAGAGAACACACTAAACCAGCGAGAGATGTTCTGGATATACACCCTCGACACCCTTCACCCACACGGCATTAACATTGACTGGGAGTTAAAACATTTCCTGTAGCCGTGTGAGGTGGAGGGTGATCGAGAGTGTGTGTCCACATAACTGTAACCCAGCATGTTGTGAGTTAAATTGTCACTACACCCTGACAACCAAATTTTGGTACCTAGTGTATCTCCAAAATATGTTGATGTGCATAAAAAGTATATATTGTTTGTAATACATTTTGTACTAATCCATATCCAAATATATTCATGTAACAAATTGTTTCTATTCACTAATGGCAATTCTACTTAGAAATATTGACCAACATTATCAACTCTTATCCAAGTTAGACTAGAACTTAAACAAATAATACTCCACATCACCATAGTTGTGAAAATAATCATTTTAATACATATCAGTCATTGCTCTACATCCCATTGTATACCATTGATTTTATATATATATATTTTTTCGTTTTTGTAAATATGTATGTTTTAACCATGTATTCCACACAGACCCAGTTAATGGGTTAAACCCAAACACTGGTTCAATATTAACCTGATTGAGCTCAAAGAAATTTTCTGTCATCTTTTGATCAACCAATCAGAGTGGGTCTCCTCCTATTTAAGGGGTCTGTGTGTTAAGGGTAGTATACTCTTTGAAAAAGTCCCGGAGAGGGACGAAACGCGTCAGAGTGCCCCCTTCTGAGATGTACAGCATGTACTAATAAAGCTGTTTTTAACCTCAACTGTTCCTGAACCTGACTTTTTGCTGTGACCGCCTCTCCACCACTTTCACTTTATAGACTGTTTTAGACATGAATGAGCTCACAAGTGATATTTTTAATTTGCTGTATACAATATATCCAATGTGGTAAATCCAGGCAATACAAACTGGGGTATATTAAATGGGTAAAAAACGTTATCTGCAGTGGATGACGACACTTACTAAAGCCAGACTAAGGGAGAGATCCTCAGCACATATCGAAAAGAGAAATAAAAGAGAACATAGCGTAAAATCATTTACTGATAAAAATAAGTAAAAAAAGGTAAAAAAATAAATTTCACGCACAAGGGTAGGGGAGTATAAAGCCTTTAGAGCATATAGGTTACTCCAAGCCTTCTTTGTGTGCAGTTGAGGTATTGGCGTTCTCCCAGCACTCCACTCCCCGCTCCCACAATCACCTCTACCAGCTCCCTGATCGTCACATGCATGGTCGTCTGCCAGTGTAGATAGAAGGACTCCCTGGTGCTTCCCAAATACAGCTCTTCAAATCGCCAACATTTATTTATAAAATGTTTCACCAGGAAGTAATATGTATTTATGTCCTGGGCACAGAGTTATGACGATGAGTGAAAGGGGTTATACAGTATATTATATACAAGACAATGTATGCACAGTTCAAATATATTATATGCGTATATAATTATATAATTATTTTTTATTCTTGTATAGCGCTGCTAGTTTTTACGTAGCGCTTTACAGAGACATTTTTGCAGACGCCGTCCCTGCCCCATGGAGCTTACAATCTATTGTTTTTTCGTGCCTGAGGCACAGGGAGATAAAGTGACTTGCCCAAGGTCACAAGGAGCCGACACCGGGAATTGAACCAGGTTCCCCTGCTTCAAACTGAGCCAGTCAGTGTCTCACTGAGCCACTCCTTCTCCCTGCATATAACAGGTACAGTATATAAACAGGTACAGTATATAACAGTTTACACATTTGGTGTCATGAGCTCACAGCAATATCAAATTCTTTGAAGGTTTAACTCATCCATGGTCTATTGGACTGCCTTATAAAAACTCTCATACAAGAGCCAAACAACAGCCTTAATGAGAAACCATATAACCTTTGCTGGATGATATTAAACGTAACATGCTGTTCACTACTGCCGGGATGAAGGCATATCTTGGTGGTAAAAAACGTGCCTTTCAAGCAGCTGAGCTCAGTGCAAATACCAGCGAAACCTTTCCTTCTAATAATGGCCAAGTCTTTCAGTTCCTCAAGCACAAGTCGGATTGTAAGCTCTTTGGGGCAGGGACTCAATGGTCTGCAAAATTCTACGTACCGCGTATTATTAGCAAGCAATATTTTTATTTTGAAAGTATTTTTTTTTATGGAACTTCAACAATTCTTCAAAACATTTTTTTATCTTGATTGACCTATAAAACTATTTTTATGCAAGTGGTACCCAGGGAAATCTTTTGTCTGCCACAGTATGTGGTATGTAAGGAACAATGGGTGGGCACCCAAGCACATCAACAAGCCTGTGTTTAGTAACATTAAAAGCTGAAACTTGAAAAGGTAAAATACCAGTATCCTTATTCCAAAACAGAAGGGCAATACAAGTTGTGCGCGTCAACCATTATTTATGGTTTTAAAGACATTTGTTAGGTGAAATCAGGGCAGGAAGAAGAGGATTAGAGATGTACAAAACGTTCACACAGGAACCGCATACGGTGCGAAAATTGCCTTTTTTGGTGACATAAATTTAATGACATTTAATGGGGAAGGCATACTTGTACATTAACATTAGAAATGTTCTATGAAACACAGAGGTGAAGAGGTTCACACTGTACACATACAGTATTGCAAGCGATGTATAAGCTCCAGTTAAATAATCACATGACTAATTATTGCTGCCAGATAAGTCAAATGCTCTGCTGAAAAAGGACAACTTACTAAAATGGAAAAAAAAACCACCCAAATGCCTCTCCCCACTTCCCAAGTCAGCAGGTCCCCTTCATTTTACTGGATATAGATCCAATGTTGATCTTTCTCCCTCCTAATAGAGGTAAATGAGAATTTTAATCCAAATAGAGGTATATTAGTATTTTATCTGGTAGTGTTAGGACCTGTGAACTGGGTCTGCCTTGTCGTGGCTCGCAAGCTTACAACGCTTTGGCCAAAGGGTTAAACTAAATGACCCTTTTTCAAGAGAATATATAAGTATTTTACTGTGTATTTTTGTCATATTGGATGTAGCATTGGGCTTCTCTGTCGCTTGTTCTAAAATGAAACACGCCTTATAAAAGCAAAAAAGTGATACTACTGAAAATTTATACTGCTTGAATAATGAAGAAGATTAAGCTTAGCTCTATGTAGTGCATATTGCTGGCAAGACACAGCTAATTATTCATGAATTAAAGATTCAGCACACCTTGCACAGTGATATACTGCTGGTCAGGGATGCCAACGGAAATCATTGGGCCCAGGAATTTTTTTAGGAGAAAAGTCCCCCGCCCCCGGAGGGGGGTGGGTGCAAAAAAGGTATGGTCTGGGGCGGGTGAATAAGGTATGGTCCGGGGGGAGGGGAGGGGAGAGGAGAAGAGTAGGGTTGCCTGGCAACAATACTGGACACAATGGTGAAATGTGCGACGTGCACGAGACACACACACACACACCCTTCTCCACGCCATGCTGTTTCCTCATCTCCTTTGCACCAGGCTCGACACCTCCACCTGATTGGCTGCTGCCGGGTAATGCACCCAATCAGGATGCAGGAAGCTGCCCAGCGCCCTAGCAGCAGCCCTGCTCAGGGATATCCTGCGGCCCTCCAAGCCAGTCAGGTCGCTATGTCCAGAGGTAATACCGGGCATATACATGTCCAGCATACCTCTATTTTTTTACTAGCCAGTGTCCAAATACAGGACAGTCCAGTTCAATACTGGACACCTGGCAACCCTCGGAGAGAGGGAGGAGACATAAGGGCCTGGGGGGGCCACATTATAGGGCTTACATGCAGGGCCTACTAGAGGTCAGTGAAGGGACCTGTCTGCGGGTACAAGTTGGAGGCCTGCGGAGGGGCCCGTCTGCGGATGTGCCTGCTGGAGGCTCATGGAAAGGCCTTATAAAATAGTCCCTGCTGTACCCCGCTGCCAGCTGCCCTCCTGCTGGTTCCGGCCAGAGCTGATATTGTTCTAAAATATGTCTTTGAAGGATGCTACGTGTCATTTCCAGTTTTAAACTACAGCATTTAATAAATGAGCGAACACGCTGAAAGAGCAGGAAACAAAAACAGATTTGATGTTTTTTTTAAAAGGTTTTTAATTCTATGACATTTAGGAGGGAGGCTTTGTATCTAGCTTAGATTGTCTTAAAATGCATTTCCAGGGACACAAATGGATCTGCATTGAATAAAACAAAGCCTGCATCGCTTATATTTGATACTAAACCAGTAAGTACTGTATCTTAGAAACAAGGGGATCCCTGTAGCTAAAGAAAAGTGTGGTTCCGCACCAGAGGAGCCCCTTGTTTCAATGCTATATAATTATAAAAATGGTGTAAATAGTATTGCTGCTTTAACACTTGACGCTTTTGTGCTTGGTAACATTGTTTTTTTAATTTTATTATAAAAATATTTTATCAGGAAAAATACATTGGGAGTAACCTTTTCGTTTTCAAGGATGTCCTCCTGGAACAAGGTTTTGGGTGAGGTACTGTACATACCAAATCAGTGACGTATGTGTGTACTATATACTGTGTACCAAAAAATCGGGTGTAGGGCTGATCACAGCAAGGGATAGGGCTGGAGGCTGGTGTCCAATAAAAAAGTATTTATTTAAACATCAAAGCAAACAGATACGGGGTCCTCTGATGCGTTTCTCGCCCAAACACATCAGAGGACCCTGTATCTGTTTGCTGTGATGTTTAAATAAATACCTTTTTATTGGACACCAGCCTCCAGCCCTATCCCTTGCTGTGATCAGCCCTACACCCGATTTTTTGCTATATTTACCTCTGGACTGAAGCACGCCATGCCGGGACCTAGCTGACTCCTACGTTGTGCGTTTAATTCATTACTTATTTCTCACGGACTCTCCTCCGGTAACCAGTGTGTTTTCCACATTGCTCCAGCTGCCCAGACTGCCGGGCAGAGACATGTGCTCCAATACAGTGTGAGTGTTGTTTTGTGCATTACTTACTCTCGGCCACTTATTGGTCTTATTCTAAAGGGCTTAATAGTGAGCGGGATCTCTGATTATATACACTGTATTGTGCTATTCAGATGGATTACTGTTACATTTCATATGGGTCCCGGATTTGCTTGTTATACTTTTTCTCCATGCTGTGATATTTTGTAGCACCAGTTAGGGGATTGTTCCTATTTCTCCTATATACTGTGTACACAGACACACACACACACACACACACACACACACTTCAACATAATGAAAATGTATAAATCAAGGTGGGGGGGGGGCTGTATTACCCCCTGCACCTTTAGTTTTAGTCCCTATGATGTCCTCAATACCTACTCATCTATTCTGGGGGATGGAGGGGAGGGGGGGGGGGGGGAGATAATTGTCTGCAGGTCTCTAGATCTTTATTTTCACATGTGATCTCTCGGAAGGCCACTTACTGTATATAAAACGGTTTGTCCAAATTAGCATAAACTAATATACAGGATCCATTTTTCTCCATCACTTAAAAATATTTGACCAGAACTATACTGTAGTTTTCCTAGTGTGTTGTGCACCAAAACAATATGTTACTGTACGGTATGTCATGTTTCCATACACTGTTTTGCTCAAAGGAGAAAAATATCTGAACATTTTTTTTCTAAAACCTTTTCATGTAGAATTGGTTTTGTGAACTAATTTGTGCAAAACTAAAGGGGAAAAAAAAGGAAGAATGGGCCCCAAGATCCTTTGTAAGGATACAGTACATCATAAGAATCACTATACTGAAAAACAAAACAAAAACAAAAAAAGGCGGTTAAAAAAAGTCTTCTAAAAAAATTGCAAAAGTAGCCAGGCTTATCTTCCCTGCCATTTTCCCGCAGCTCCGGAGGTTAAAGCTGGGGGAGGCCACAGGAGGCCATGCATCCCTCTCTGCCCTCACACAATATCAATCCTCAATGCCTAGAAATGCTGCAGGGTTTCCAGTTTCCCAGTCTAAGGCTGATTATATAGTGCCGGGGCGTGCTACGCCGTGCACGCGCACGGCAGTTATAGATGGCTGAGGTCAGCCAGCCCTTCTATACAAGGGCCACGCGCGCGCACGGCAGGGAGCGGGGAGCCGACAGACAGTGGCGAAGACGGTGGGAAGGATGATTTCGCTACCGGCGCTCAAATGTATGTATGTATATGTATATGTGTGTGTATGTGTGGATGTGTGTTTGTATGGATGTGTGTGCGTTAATGAGTGCACAAATAAAAAATAAATATTTATTAAACTTTTTTTTTCTTTAAAAAAATCTTAATTAGGACTTTCTTCACTCACACAAACCATGTGCACACATATATACACACACACACACACACACACACACACCTGTAGCTCCCGGCTCTATAACAGGGGAAAGCATGCGGCACGTGCACGCGCGTTCACACAGGCACGTGCGTGCGCACGGCCACATGTAGTATAGAACGGGCCTAAAGGAGTATAGGTCTGGCTGAATCTGCATGAAAACACCGATGTTGGCTAGTAGTAGGTTTCCCGAATTGTAAGCGGCGTTTAGGTTCTAAAACTTGAGTGGTTTGGTTTTGCCACGACCCGACTGTTTCGCTAAAAAATGAAAAAAAGTTTACATTTGGACACTTCCAAAAATGTGAATTTGTGCGTTCAAAAGTTTGCATCGTTTAAAAAGAGAATAATACATCTGAAGATAAATCGCTCAGGTTTTGGCTTGTATTTCACCTGGATTCGATCAAATGTTTGAATTTCGAGCCTGCCGACCCTTACTCATAATACTGCATTTCAACAATGTTGTTATAGATGCATTTTGACATGTTGGATGATTTGCACTATCTGTAAAGATCCAAATATATATTACTTTTATAATGTAATCCAGGGGTGGATTAAAGACAAATCTGAAGTGAGCTACATATGAACACAATTAAATACCATATGTAAATGTTCCTATTTATGCTCTCAGTATACTACATGAAGCAAAAAAAGAGCTTTAATTAAACATAACGAAATGTGTTTGTGCAAATTATGAATGTTCGCCTTTGAATGCACTATCTTCCATGCAAGACTTGATGAGGCAGTAATGGCCTGTTTATAGGTGTAACATAGATTATCACAAATTTATGTACATATATATATAGCAACTGTAAATATTACTGTATGCTCATGTGCATGTCTTAGATAGGTCTGCAACCCTGTCTTTCCCCATTATCGCCCAGCATACAGCGCTTCCACTGCAGCAAGGGATTCTGGGAAATGACATCCAAATGAGCACTCAGTGCCACCTTTTGCCACCATATATATTAATTTTTACTTTTTGTAGGACAACTAGATATAAATCTAGATAGATAGATAGAGATAGATAGATAGATAGATAGATAGATAGATATAGAGAGAGAGACATATATACAGATATATATGTAGGTATGCTTATATTGGGAAGAAAGTATAAGTTGCAGCGGAAATATAGATAAGAACTGTAACCTACGGCACGCCTAGTACAGTAACATTTGTCACCTGGTGGAAATGGCGCAGAATAAATTCCAATATCTCTGTCCCCGGGCAAACCCTCCACGACGACAGGAAGAAATTTTTCCCGCATCTGCTCCTCCAATGGTGTTAAGATTAGAGATTGGGCTGGCGGCCCACCTCCAGTGCCAGAAGCATGCATCCATTGTGCTTGTATTTTTTTCTTTATGTTTGCCCTGATATCATCAAATCTCTTCCGACAATTCGCCCGGTCCCTGACATGATTCCCACACGCAGACACAGCCAAGGTTATTTGATCCCACATTTATTTTTTTGATGCTGAACTTGTCCGCCCTTGAAATACATACAAAATATATGACGTTAATTATTATTATAAAAACGATCAGTTTCCTAAACTGCTAGCTGTTCCAAGAGGTACCAAACATGCTGATTTAGGTGTAATATGTGTACCACATGAGCATTTACGTGTAAACATACAAATGTAAGGAAGCTTGCATGAATATTGTATGAACTTTGGCAACATTTTTAGACTGATTGTTATGGTCGTTCTAAAGCATGAAGGAATATGTGTGTAACAATTAAGTTTAATTGATAGATATTATAGAATAATATTTTGATATTAAGACATCTCACATGACCTAGGATAACATGTCTTTGAAGAATCAATGCAAAGATAGACTTACCTGGTAAATGCCCATACAGACAGTCATAGTGCTCCAGAATCCCTGTGACAAGAACTGTGTTTTCCTCTTCATTGAACCGAGGATTACGTGGCCGCTCCACACGTTTCTTCCGAATACGTGCAGGCCCGGAGCTTGGCTGCTGCTGACTGGACTCTCCTTCTTCCAATGGAAGAGACTCCAAAAGCGGGCCACCAGCAACCACCCCACCACCAGACACCCCAGCAGCACCAGCAACAGAGCCACCAGCAGCACTCGCACTCCCAGCAACACCATTCGCACTCACAGCAACAGCACTCCCCTGAATCCTACGTTCACTCAGACACGTACTCACACGACTACCAGTGCCACTCACACCTGCATCACTCTTCCCACGCCTTGCGGCCATACCTCTAGCACTCACAAAGAACAGAAAAGAAATTTAAAGACAATCGCACTGAACACTTACAAAGTGAAAACAAGACAAAGATGTAAACAAAACAACACAGGACAAACCTCTCACAATACACCACAACTGTCTCAGTCAATATGAAATATGTAAATCGGCCAGCTCTGTGTGTCTCTCTCTCTCTCCCAACAACACAGAGAATGAATAAATATACACGCTGCCTTTAAATGGGCCGCTCAATCCAAAACATGCTTGCTTCAGCAGATTCAGCAAGAAGTTTAATTGGGGAACCTAACACCACCTCGCCATGCACGCCGATTCACCTGTGTGTGATCGGCAAATCATCGGCAGAGTGGGAGCAAATGTTTTCGGCTTGATTCGGAAGGGATTCAGCACTTATTGCATACGGAGAGGGAAAATCGGCAGAATCATGCCGATAAGGTAACCTTGGCGATTGCACTTTTTCGGCGCTTACTGCATAGAGCCCATAGTTACTCAAATTCAATAGCACATGAAGAACATATTGATCCCTTGGTGAAGGTAGACCCATTCACCTCTCCTTAGGACTTTCCTTAATACATGTGTACTCACTGTCTAGTCCCCTGTGGTCCTCACGCGTGCAACCATGTTCAAGGTCCAAGAATTGACAAAATATATTGTATGGTGCACAGCAACAAAAGAGCTGTGCTCTTGCCGTTTTTTAATGCAATTTCAATAAATTGATTTTTTATTTGCCACAAGGCCTGGTCTTTGTAAAATACACAAAGATTTAACCGTATTCTCAGAAATGCATTAGCATTGTAATATTTAAATCTATAGAATAAATATATGGTGTATAAATGCAGCTGTGAAGCATAGTACAAAACCAAAACCCATTTCCAATTATCAGTTCCGTGCCCTCACCGTCCAAGGAAAAAACTAATTGAGAATCAACTAGTGCCTCCATAAAAATACAATCTATAAATCTTATACAAGATCTTCTCTATGTATATATATATATATATATATTCTAATTTTGACTAGGAAACACGAGTTATATCCCCTGGATGAATTCCATTTGTGAAAGATATCTGACGCTTACATACAGTAATTGTAAAAATAATATATATTTCTCTCATGGATATGTTTCCAGAAGGGAGAAAATGTGTGTTATGCAAATGATCATTGTAACAATATTCTGTTTCCAACTGCAGGTTTTAACAAGCAAACTCTATAACACACTTTTGAGAAAATTGACTATCTGCTAAAAAATATTATTATTTTAGATAGAGACCTACTGGGAAAGAGCAGCCCCAATTACAGTACCAGCAGATGTCTAGGTCATAAATCAGTGAGATTTGGTGGTTCACGTTATTTTTTTATTGAAAATGAGTGACATCTACAGTATCGATGAAGCACCATTAAAGTCTATGAGACTGAGCTAAAAATCAGTAAGACTCTGAAAATCACTGAAGCTAAAATAGTGGGTAAACACAGCCATGCAATGGCTGATCTACCACTTTGTTAGAAATCCACTTATTATATTAAAATGTATGAATGAGAACTTATATCAAGACAATTGCATGGAGAATATGTTTTAGGATTTAGAATTCCTACATAGCCAAAATGGAGAGGTGTGGTTGTATAGCGATTCAGCTGCCGTGAAGAAAAAATATAGAACTGGACTGCCGTCGAGAGTACAATACAAAAAGTTTTATTGGCACATAAGATACAGCGAGGGGTGAACCTCTTAGGCCACGGGCATGGTGCCTCGGGCCGCGCTGAGCCATGCTCCTGCTCTGCCTCGCCTGCTCAAGCTGGTGCTTTTTTGCGTCCTGGCAGTGTTAGTTAACTAACACAATAAGACAATAATACAATTACACACACTTCATAACAAAAATAAAAAGACATCACACAATGATGGTTTCCCCAATGTACTGAGGATGCCCATGGCACCTTAAACCCTGATGTCCGCAGAACAATTCCCACCCCAAAGTGTGTGAAGGTAGCACTACCCTCCCTGAGGTGTGGTTGTGCATGGTGGTTACCTTCCTGGCTACGACCAGGGAATTAGGGGAGTTCTCTGTTAGCAGAGCCTCATCCGTAGTCCCACGATGCGAGGTCTGCAAAATTCCCTTCACGCCTTACAGTTGGTGGTCACGTGTGGTCTCGTCCGAAGGCCGCAGCGTGGGCATCCGTCCGACAGCACAGTGACGCAGGTTGTGGGTCTATCTACAAGGGGGAAGAGTCCCTATCTAGGGCCTTTCCTACAATACTGTGCTCAAACAGCGATTGGGGCCTAACTGGGGCTTGGGGCAAAGTTATGGCCTAGTCCAGGTGCTTATCAGCTCCCTGGACACATCTGTCTTCTTTGCTGCCTCTCTGATGACTGTCACCTCTAGAATTCCGCTGACCGTTCTCTGTTCAAAAGCGACTGCTCACGCCACTTTGACGCAAATCCTTCTGGTTCTTGTAATCTTTTTACCCTCTCCTGAGATGGTCAACGCCCCGGGCGCAACTGCGCATGCGCCCCAAAACAAAAATGGTCGCCGCCACTCCTGCTCGATTGTGCGGAGAAATTCCCTGCTCTAGAGGCGGGGTAGGGGGACTGTAGGGGGCTTCCGCTACATACTCTAAATCTGCAGAGTGTTTTGTATTATTGGAACATTTCTCACAGGAGAGTCTGTATTATAATTATTACATTTCTCACGGGAAAATGGAAAAAAAAAAAGTCTATGATTAAAGACGTGACTACATTAAAATGTTTCACAGCATTGTTTGTACAGGTTTCAACATAAACAAAAATCAAAAGAATGGTTAATAATGGAAGAAGCGGATCAAGTAAGGTCTAAGCTTTTATTTTAGGTGGGCAAAATAGGCCGCCTTGTTGGGCCACGGCATCTGCTGTCAGTTTTTATTCTATGCAAGAAAAGCCAATAATCCTTACAATAATTGGTGCTTATAGCGATGGTCGGACAGTGTGGAGATTGCATTGTAAGATCTGTCAAATTAGCCGAGACATATTTTTTTAAAAGAACAACGCCGAAGTCACAAGCAATTCATCCAGTTTAAAAAAAACAAAAAAACACTTTCATATTCAAGACACAGGGCCATTTGAACTCCACAATAGAACACTCCTGGCAGTATCATAAATGACGTTCACGGCCTGATACATATTATACCCATTTAAGTTATTGTTATACTGTACATTAAAAAAAAAAAAAAAGCTTAATACCTAGAATATGTTCTGACATTTATAGCATCATGCTACACTTTATATGAAAATGCACAATCAAGTCATGATTACATTATCTGTCTGGTATCTGCTTTCAACAGCATTTTGCATGTTTATGAAAAAATATGTAGGAAAATCAAAAAAATGGCAATTCCTATGGGACTTTATTAATCACCAACGGACAAATAGATTTCCATATAAAAAAACAATATTATTGGAGAGAAACGGCTTCTGAACCATTGCTGAATATGCTTAGTAAAGATTAAAGGGAAATAACCTTACTCATCAAACTTCATTTCGAATTTCGCTTCCTTTAATTTAGTAGACATGACAACGATTACATTTATATCAAGCATTGTGAAACCAAACATGGCATGAATATGAAGGTCAGGTTTAGTGGCCATGACAAACACACTATTCATATACCTGTATATTCAGTATATTTGTATTAGTAAAATTATTTCCTATAACAGCCAAGAATTTGCACACATGAATAAAAAAAAAGTTAGCGGTTCGTTCGTGTAAAAAGACTGACAAATACAGTACATATTCAATATGATAATAAATTGGGGTTTTCCGCTGCTAACAATGCTTTAACTTTCATTCAAGTGAAGAGAACTTGATACTTCAATATCTGTGCAGCTTCTCACCATATTAAATAGGGGAAGGTCAGACTCTACCACATACTCTGTTCCCATTCTCACAAAGCTTCAAAATTCTTCTCACATGAGCTGCACCCCATGATTATGACAACCCCTCCCGACCCTGGTGTGGGTTACTAAAGTACTATAAATGAGTTAGTAGTAATCTGTGGCTGATATGCTCCACCATGTGATATATGGAACTACATGACAGGGGGGGTATAAGAGGAGAGGGAATGTTCTGGAGAAGAGATCCCAGCATGGCAGGAGGAGAGGAGCCTTGGGGAGTAGAGGTAGGGTATATGTTCTCACAGTTACAGTATAGATGAGGCCCCCATTGTGTTGTGTTTCAGTTAGGGACAGTGCCCTACATGTTAGGATCCCATAGTATGGCCATAAAAGAAGAGCATGTCCCAGAGAGAGAATGCAGACATGCCAAAAGGGGCAAAGGTCTAAGGATCAGCCATAAAAGCAGATCCCCATCTAAAGTATTTATTACCCCTGAGGAAGTAACAGTTCCACAACAAGGGTGAAGATGAAAAGTAACGTACACAGAATAGGCCAGGATCTCAGCAGGGGTCTGCAGGAAAAGGGACCAATAGGATGTTGATAAGATAAAGGTCGCTACAGTAAAGAAAGAATGTGCCTCCCATGAGTGTTGAGTGGGCACCCAGGGAATAAATGTGCTTAGGGGCCTATTCCAGTAGCTTCGATAACATTCAGCAAGGTTTTTGAGCACTTCCTGAACGATTTTGCAAGGTTGCTATTCAGAAACCTCCGATGACCTGTCAAACTCGTTTGAGAAGTGTATCTCCCCGAGTGGTAGCGTTCCTGCTGAAAACACAAAGAGTGGGAGCTGAAAAACAGCTCCAACTCACATTTTTTATAAAATCACACTCTTCTAGAAGCTTCGATTAAATCATCGGAGCTCTGAACTAGCGAGCTACTCAACAATTTAATCTCGCAACCCCATGGCGAGATGGGATTTGTGAGAAGGTTTAGGGGGAAATGTTTTTTATTTGTATTGCATCGAATTGAAGCCGGGAGTTTCCGGAGCCGATATGCATTAATACTAGCTCCCTCGGCTTCAATCCAATGCAATAAAAAACACATTTACAGGCAGCTTCATTACCTTAGTGGCTAACCGCTAAGGCAATGCAGGGGTTAAATACTACGGTTTATTAGGAGTAGCGGGGGTGGTTGGGTGAAGGTGGTATTTGGATCTTGGTGGGTGTTTAGGCCTTATAGACGGGTTGTGGGAGGAGTTAACCCATTCATTACCTTAGCGGTTAATACCGTTATGGTAATTGAGGGGTTAACCCCTCCCGCTACCCACCCGGTAGGCAAAAACACCCATGACATCACATCCTATAAAAAAAATAATAATAAACCCTGTCACCTGCTACACCAGCCAATCTGATTGGGGGTGTACCATTTAACACTCAAACGTGACTTCACAGGCCTTACATAGGGCATGTCCCGTCTCATTTGAAGGCAAGAAGACGAAGGGACAACATCCACCCCATTGGATTGAATTACAAATAAAGAATAATTTACCGGCTGTTGAGGAGCATTGTGTCAAGTATCAAGAGGTTGCTGCTGGACTGGTATCGGAGGGTGAAGATGTCAATGGTAAGAAAAACATGGATTGTATTTTTTTTCATTGCGTATTTTTTTTTTTAAGTTGCCCATTGACTTCGAATGTGTTATTGATGCCCCTTTCGGACTATAGATAAACACAATGACAAGCAATGCATTTTTTGGCAAAGGCTTGTTTTTATTTAATTGCTATGTAATTTTGTTGCTTCTTTTAATTTATTTGCCCTGTATTTTAGCTGCTTTTTGTTGCCCATTGCCTGCCATAGTGGCAAACCATGCCCATATTATATTGTCATGGTGTACTACTGTGCCAATCAATTTGTTTATTTGTTTTTTTTTATATATAACTTTTGATTGATTTTTGCACCGATAAAACATAACATTTCATCGTCAACTTTCATTCTCCGATGCCAATAATATTAACACAGCAGTTGATAGATAGAGTAAAAGAAATGGGAGAGGTGGGGAAGGGGGAGAAAGAAAAAAGGTGGTTGGGGGGGAGAAATGTCCGGGTGGTCTAATTTTGAATCTCAGGACTCTATGCCTCTTCTTCCTGAGATCCCAGAAATGTTGACTCCCCCATAGTCCTATACAGTATGTTGGAGTTTCCTGTCACTAGTCAAATGAAAACGCATTTGGAGCTATAAAAGCAACACTGTGATGCTATTCACTCCTGGGATGTCTGTCTGGGCCAGCCAGGGAAACCAGAGTTTTTGGAAAGTAAGCTTCCCCATCTGGCACACAAACCAAATTCTGTTTCTAATCTTGGCCACTGTTGGAATCTCGATTTGCTTCCAGTGCTGCAATCTCGCACCTCGTTGCCATTGTAAAATTGGCACTTAAGAGTAGATCTGGAGATGCCCTGGATTGGTCTGTTCAGCAGAAACAATTATGGATCCATAGGGATGTCGAGGCCCAAAATCCTCTGTAGCCAATCTTAAATTTGTTCCCACGGGGGTTTAAGACGAGGGCAAGACCACAGCATGTGCAATAAGTCCGCGGGCTCTCCACATTGTTTAGGGCACAATGGAGAGTAATTTGGGATACATTTAGATAGTTTAAGTGGAGTGAGGTACCACCTCATTAGGACCTATGCATTCTCCTTTAATGTCGTGCAGATTGAGCTTTTTGCAGCCGCTACATATATTTTGTCCCATTATTCCTCATCTAGCTCTTGCCCCAGGTCTGCTTCCCACCTAGATATATATTGGAGCTTCTGTGAATTCTCGGCCCCATAACAGACCACTTCTCTGTACAGGGTTAGTCCCCTTGTATTGGTTTCCAAAATACAGATTTTCTCAAAATTCGTCAATGATGGACAGGGAGAAATTTTATTATAATAGGCCCTGATCTTGAGGTACCGAAAAAATTCAGAATTGGGTGATGTCCTTGTCCGCTTTAAATTTTCTCAAAAGTTTTGATTCCATTCCTACCCTCAAGATCCTTAAGTCTGCTATACCCTTTTTGTGCCCAAGTTTTAAAATCCCGCTATTCAGGCCAGGAGAAAAGTCAGTGTTCTTGAGTAATGGAGACAATTAATTTTTTGAGGTTAGGGAACATCTAAATTTTGAAGCCTCCCAAACAGCTAACGATTTGGATATTGAGGAAAGCGGCTCGTGTATGGATTCAAGCATCCTTTTAGAGTACCAAAATCAGATTCTGTAGAGCTAGTGGTGCGCACACTTTACTCTCTAGAGACACCCATCTTTTAGCAGTGGGGTCTGTGTGCCACTGCGAAATTTGGCATAATTGGGCCGCCTTGTAGAACGACAACAAGCAAGGTACCGCCAACCCTCCACTTAGAATTGGTCTCTTAAGTATTTTATTTCTAAACCTTGGGGTTTTGCCTTTCCACAAAAATTTAGATATCAGCGTCAGCATCGAGCGAACATCCTTCAGAGCCACGGGCACCGGCAGAGTTTGAAATAAGTAAAGGAGGTGAGGTAGAAGATTCATTTTAACACAGTGTATTCCACCCAACCATGATACACTGTAGGATAACCATCGCCCCAGATCTCCTTTTAGAGTTTGTAGCAGTTTAGGATAGTTCACCCCGTACAAAGTCTTGTAATTATTCGTAATGTGGACCCCCATGTATTTAATAGCTTTAGCTTGCCAATTAAAGTTAAAATGTAAGGAAATCAGCTTTTCTACCGCTTTAGGTAGGTTCACATTCTAGGGCTTCAGACTTGATTGGTTAATTTTAAAACCTGAGATTCTATTAAATTTGCCTAGTAAGCTAAAAAGGCTGGGCAGTTAGGGCGAGAGGTTTTGACAACATAAACATGATCTCATCTGCGTATAAAGCTATCGTGTGTCTGATCGATAATTGTAGGCTCCATATATCAGGGTTTTTTCTAATCTGAGCTGCCAGTGGTTCTATGCATAAGGCGAACAATAGTGGCGAGAGCGGGCAACCCTGCCTTGTACCTCTTAACTGGGAAGAGCTCTGATGGGAAGCCCTGTGTTACCTTTGCTGTCGGGAAGGTATACAGCGCTGTGATCGCCTTTAATATTCTACCCCCGAACCCCGTCAACGTGTCTTCGAGGTAAGACCAGTCTATCCTATCAAAGGCTTTTTCGGCGTCTAAACAACATAATTGTGGGAATCTTTATATTATTAGCCAATTCAATCAAATCGACTATACGCCTGCTGTTTTCAGCCGCCTGCCTACCAGTTATAAAGCCCACCTGGTCCGGATGAACCAGTTTGGGTAGGATATTACCCAATATGTTTGCTAATAATTTAGAGTTAATTTTATTGTCCGTATTTATCAGAGAAATTTGTCTATAGCTTTTACAGATTGCCGGGTCTTTGTCTTCCTTTAGTATCAGAGAGATAGAAGCCTGAAGCATGCAGTCCGGGAATGAAGCTCCCGCCAGCACTGCATCATACATTCTCAGTAGATGAGGGGCTAATAATTTATCAATTTTATTTGGAGTACAGATTGGAAAAACCATCAGAGGCTGGAGCTTTAGAGGGTTTAAAAATGTTTAATCACCTCCAACACCTCTTCCAACACCTCTTCAATAGAAAAATCTCTTTGCAGTTGTTCTCTCTCCTCCCTGTCCTACTTCAGGAGGTCTAAATCTCTTAGAAAGTCCCTTAAGGCCACCTCCGTTTTAGAATTATACAATCCTTCGTAATCATTTTTAAATTTCTCTACAATTAGCATTGGGTTGGAGGTCAGAACCCCAGCCTTTCTGCGAATCGTATGTATATTATAATTAGGCATCCTATTTCGAATTTTGTGGGCCAGCATGGTATCTGGCTTGTTTGCTTTTTCAAATATTTCCTCTTTGACCAACTCAGGGATTGCTCCGCCTGGGAGGTAAGTAACATATTTAGTTCTATCCTCACATCTTTTAATTAATTATTTTATGATATCAGCTCTTTTGGTTCGTCTATGTAGCTCAGAGAACTCTTGAAGTTAGCCTGCAACTTAGTCAATTTAGCCTCTCTTTGCTTTTTACGTCCTGCAGATTGACTGATGTGTACCCCCGAGGTTGCCTTATGGACTTCCCAAAGTGTAAGATGTGACTCCAGTGTCTACGTTGATTCTGAAGAATTGCTCTATTTCCACCTTCAGATTCTGTGATACCGCTGGGATTTTGATAATTGACTCATTTAACTTCAAGTTTGCTACTGATCTGTCTAGATTAATTTGGGAGCACCTGAGTTCTGCAGGTGCATAATCTGACCACAAAATATCATGGATCAGAGTTTGAGATCTTCGGGACCAGTCTATTTGACACAAAGAAGTAGTCTATTCTGCTATAGGCATCATGGGGGTGTGAGTAGAATGTAAAACCCTTGTCACTTGGATGAAGCTCCCTCCAGATATCTGATAATTGACTGTCTCTAAGACTATGAAGGAATTTATCCGAGTTTTTTTTATTTTTTACTGGGCCGATCTATCAAGTTCAGGATCTAGCACTAGATTGAAGTCTCCCGCTAGGATTGTGTAACCTTTTGCTACCCTGTCTAGCGTATTGAAGAAAGATGTAAAAAAATTGGAATCATGTTTGCAAGGCACATATATGATGGCCACGGTTAAGTATTGTCCCTGTAGTTTTACCCACTAAAATAAGAAACCTCCCATCCCTATTTCTTTTAACCTGTTCCGTGTCGAAAGAAACCCGTTATTGCGCAATATTGCTACTTCTCTTTTCTTCACACTAGAAGATGAGAGGTACCACTGTCTAAATTGCTTGTCAAAGTATTTCGGGTGGCTTGCCAAACTAAAATGAGTTTCTTGTAAGAGAACATCCGCCTTTTTCCTTTTATAGTATAAGAGCACCAATCTTCTCTTGCCTGGGTTATTTAGGCCTTTAACGTTGTGTGATATAAACACTAAAACCATGTGGGTGAGAGTGTGAGGATGCTTATCCTACCTTCCTCCAGACCAGGACCACACAGGAGCCCCTTCAACCAATCAGCAACTTTTTGACTTCTTGCTTGACCAACCAGACAAACCTGGAGGGGGAGAGGGAGGGGGGGACCAAACAAACGGGAAGGACGGGGAAACAGAAACACGCCAACAGAGTCTGTACAGGTCAATGGTGACCTAGACTCGTATGCCCTTGGGAAAAGACTCCCTCCTGGATCTCGACATAGTAGGACCCAGGGTTCCAGACACAGAGCGTCCGGAGTCCCAAGGAACTTTGTTGGTGCTGAGGGGAGTATCCCCCCCGACCAAATGGATGTGGCAAGGAGACAACCTGAGCAGGGCAGCTCCCACTCCATACCCGGCTTTACAACTCAAAACATACAGTAACTTCTAATATAACGGATTGACATTGTAAACATTGTCATAAGTACCCAAGGCAAACAGTAGATATTGTGAGGATCGGGGAGTCACGCCGCCTCCCTACTCCCTGCACCGGCAGTATGCCTTATCAAAAGTCCTTGCTGGACAAACCCCCATGCTCCTGGTTCCTTATTGGATTCCCCCTTCCATTTATGCCTCACTGGCTCATCGGCTGAGCATAGAACCAGTTCATTGTTCTTGCCTCTCTCTGCCTCCACAGTCTTGCCTTGTCTTGCTGCTCTTCTTTCTATGTACCGACCCGGCTCTCCACCACGATCCTCCACTCTCCAGACCTGACCTCGGCTACCGGACAACGACGATTCTAATCTCTCCAATCCCGGACTCGGCTAACAGTACCTGCAACGTTCCGTACCTCTCCTGCGCTGACCCCGGCAAGTACTGTATATCGACCATCTGTACCTCTCCAATCCCGACCCAGCTACCCGACCAAAGCTACACTCCAGGCGTGCCCCCGTGGCTGTGGGTGGTGTTTTATCCATTCCCACCTCAGCACTGTGGTTCCGCCTTGTTTGTGGTGAGCACAGCGTGACAGATATAAAACAAACCTTTTAAATCCCATCTATAGGGTCTTGCCCCAAAATTACCTCCACCTTGCCAACTAAGACTACCCATTTCTGCTGTCAACATGGTCTAATCATTAGAGTTCAAATTTCTTATCCTCTACCCCTCTAAATTATAGGTTCAAAGGTCCTTTCCATTCTGTTATCTAATAGATCATGATGTTTGACTACTACTTCTTAGACCAACCTCGAGTCTCAGTATGGCCCTGTATTAGGTCTTATCATAACCCTGTGTGGGCTCAAATCGTGAACCCTCTGGTTCCAGCATCAAAGATCTCTCGAAAAAAGGGGTATTGCTCCCCGACCAGCCTTACTCAACGAGCCTCTACCTTTCCTCCCTTGCTGTGTATATGTTTGCTGTCTGTTGATATTTTCATACTTCTGTACAGTATTATACAATATCACTGTATTTTTGTACTTTTGCCCTTTTAATCTTAGATTTAATTTTCCCCTGTACTGCAACTGTGGGATGACTTTAATGACTACTCTATGTGCGCTTATCTTTACTAACTCACCCACCCTATGACTAGTGGGTCCTAACTCTCCTCCACACCCATGGGCCTTTATCCCCCCTCTCATCCTGACCCACTGCCTACTATCAACCCCCCTTCCTAAACCTAATGGGCCCTCTATATTCCCCATTTACTACTATCACCAACCCCTTTCCCCCTTTCCAACCCCTTGGTCCGGCTTAGCGTCTCGGCGGTGACCGAAAAAATTACAGTACCCCCACATGTTTCTAAGTGGGTTTCATCAGCCCGGTGGTACTCGTGTCAGTTCGTGTGAGGTGGTCTGTCCCGCTGCCGCAATGTCCCGCCATTTTAGTCCTTGGCCTTAACCCCCTCTGAAACCACACCTCCGGCCACAGCGTCCACTGACCCTGCAATGTACCTTCATCCGCTTCTGTATGGGGTGGGGAATTCGCGTACTCCCAGCCCAGGAGCCCCTCACCCTCTGCTAGGTCTCCTCTTGTGAAGACTCCGCTTACGTCATCTGCCACGTGTCATCTAGCACAGGGTTCTGCTGAGTCACCTAACTGGTATACACCCGCTTCTCCGGACCTACTTCTTCGGCTGTTTTTATTTTACTGCTAATTCCAGCTATAATAACCGGTCTAGGGGATTTTCGTTCCCGGGTGGGTCCCCCAAACGAACCCCCAACCCAGCATAGGTAATAACTTTTCATTTACTTTACAGGCAGTCCTCGTTTTACAACGCTTCGTCTTACAACGAATGGCTTATCCAACGCTATGCAATGTATACCTATAGTCATTTTTGCAACGCCAAAACGGCTTATCCAACGCTCTTACGACACTATGCAACTTTGTTTATGTGTATGTGTGTATATACACACATACACAACGTTGCAAAGCGTCCTAAGAGCATATATATAATATTATACTATATAATATTATATTATACTATATAATATATTATTTATTATGTTATATTATATATATAATACAGTATATACACTATATAATTTATGTGTGTGCTGCATATCTTATTGCCTGCATAAAATATTTGGTGTATTTTAGTGTTAAACATACCTTCAGGAACGGAACCTTTCATTTAAACAGTGTTCCTATGGGAAAACGTGTTTCGCTTTACAACGTTTCGCTATCCAACGCCATTTTGAGTAACGCATTGTGTTGGATAACCGAGGACTGCCTGTACAGGACAGCACAGAAGACCCGGCTCCGACTCCAGGATAGAGTCGCTCCACGGAGAGAAACAGCAGAAGATCGGTAATGTATCTTTAAAAGTTAATTGGCTGGACATAGTTGCAATCCCGTCTCTCTAGAACCTCAGTTGGACGCCCTGTCTTCACGAACTCGTGCCGAATGCCTCACATCATGCCAGGACGCCTTCGGGGATGGTTCTCCTTCCAAGAGGTGAGTGAAATTTTACTTTATTCCCCATTTTTTTTTTTTTAGGAATTCTGCCCCTTCATCCAGAGAGAGCATGGCTACTGCACAGCCACCCCTGATGACCAGCAGTACGAACAGGAAAGTCCAACGGTAGCGGACGCCATTTTCCCTCAGCATTCTGGTCACTGGCTGGAGCCTGCGCCTGTGATCCAACGTATTTTAGGACAAGTCTTGGAACACCTGCAAGCTTATATCGTCAAAAACTTTAATGGGGGCATTTCTGGTGACTCTGGAGAGAGCTTCCTTTGTTTTATAGAAAGCAGACTATAACATCTCTTGGGGCCTCCTCTGCTTGCGGTCTGGCCCTCAATGCCCTGTGGCAACGTTCTAGCTGGATTGCTGCCTCTGTTTTATCAGGCTGGACTGAATTTAGACATCGAGAAACAGTCTTCAACATCAGAAATCGCTTGGGTATCCCCCTTATTCTATCATTATTTCTTCCGTCCCGATTTTCGGCGTCTTCCTGCCGCTCCATGATGCCTGCTAGCTGCGTCTTTAGGTAAGCTGTAGACTTTTCCTTTTTTTTTATTGCCTTTGCTGTGTCGTCCATTTTCTTTTCCAGCTCGTCGGTCCTGTCCCCGATCTGGTCAATGTCTTTCCTCAATTCTGAGATTTCCGTTTGAAATAATGATTTTAGGTCATTAAATAGGGCTTTCAGGTTGTTCTTTAGGTCACTTCTGGTGACCAGCTTTCTGTCGTCCCCTCTTGCCTTGATTCCATCGCAGAGTCAGAGCCGCCAAATTCTCTTAGTGTCAGACCCCTTCCCGCTCTTGGCAATTCCGATAAGGCAAAAAAGGATTTAAAGATCTTTGGAACTCTTTTTTTTTTATTTAGCATGTTCTTCTATAGTGCTGCTAGTTTTACGTAGCGCTTTACAGAGACATTTTGCAGGTATAGGTCCCTGCCCCGTTGAGCTCGAGTTGCCATCTCTGGGTATTCAGATGTGGGATTCTGTGTTTTGATGAGGTTTTTGGGTGCTTTTTAGCATAAGTTATATCTTTATTGCGCTGGGTATCGGCAGAGCTTAAGAGCTAAGCTGCCATACTCTGTCGCCGGGCATGCGTCTCCAGAAACGTGTTTTATTAATGAGATTTGCTGCATGTCATGCATATACCCCCCAATTGGTGTTTTGATATAATAGAAACTTTTCAATGGGATAAAGTTAGCTAGTTAGATGGTGCTTCTTGGGGATTGCTCCAGTTGCAAGTACTGCCTGGCAGGGGGGGTGGGGTGGGTAATCGCAGCAGTGTGTCAATGTAAATGTCTATGCTGCTTGATTTCTTGCAACTCAAGGGGGGGGGAAGGGCGTTATGTTTCTCTATGTCTGGCCCAGGCAGTTATTCAAGTCAATCTAAAAGTCACCCCACAGCTCCTTAAAGGCCCTCGATGGCCATCTTGTCCTCAGACTCTCCAATGCCCCTATTCATTCCCTCCACAAGGTTCCTGTATCACTCACCAATAGGAGCTCCAACCTCACAGCCAGGCACTCTCAGGCGCTCCTCTGCAGGGGACTTGTGCAGGGGAATCAGCCGCACTCCCAATTGCCAGGCCCTCTCCTCCACTCTCCAGTCGCACCATGACTCACTGGAGCAGCAGACCTCCTCTTTCCAATGTTTCAGTGATCTGGTCCCTCTAGTGGATTGGCACCCCCCCGCTCCGACAGGATCTCCCTCCTGTGAGTCTCCGCCGGCACCCCAACCACCCACCAGGGCTAAGCTGGTGTGTATATCTGTGTTTTAGCCCTGTTAAGCAGATCCGGCAGCCATTTTGGGGGTTCGTAGCGGGAACTCGTGATCCGATCCCAGCCCCTCATTTCTGCCCGGGTAGTCGCAGCACGCAGCCAGGGGTAGGCGTCTCGTCCAGCCTCGTAAGCTCAGTGGAGGGTCCCAGCCTGCAGGGCGAGTAATCTCACCACTCCAATTGCTCTTCGGCTGCTATAGTTTGTTATTCTCTTAAAGATCGGTGGGTCTTTGCTGCTTGGCAGCCATTTATATAGTGAGTGTGGGAATGTCAGGACTTGGTCCAGTGCTTCAAAATCAGCCTCTTATCCGCCCGAATAAAGTCTCCTGCATCTGTGTGAAGCTTTCCCCTATCCAGCTTTATATTTTTCTGAACAAATGGACGATTTTTACTACTACTTCCCCCTTCTCTAAGGCCCTTGGGACGGAGCTCCCTTGCTACACGTCCACCACGGTTGGTGTCTTGGCCACGCCCCTTTGCTTTTTTTCATGACATCTAATGTATTTTATTTGGTGCTTGTTTCTTTATTGGTAGATTGCCCATTCATCGCCATAGTGGCAAAACATGCTCATATTATGGGCATTGTTTACCACTGTGCCAATCAATGGGTAAAGGGGGGGAGGGTGGAGGTAGTTGCCACAGGAAGATTGGTTAGGCATCCCAGGTGGGTAGAGTACGAGGGGGGGTTAACTCTTCAATTACTATAGCGGTTACTAACCGCTAAGGTGATTAAGGGGTTAGTGGCCATTAGTTTGTTTTTTATTGTTATGTTGCTGCCCACGGAGGATGGAGAGGACAGGGAGGAAGACGAGGACGGCCTTCATCCTGGCAGGGGTAAGTAGAACTTTAATTTACTTTTTTGCTGGCTGGATAATTTTTTATTTTTAATAGGCAAATGCGCTATTATCCAGATTTGGATAATAGTAATTTTGCCCATTATTGTACTGTATGTATTGGGGGGCGGGGGGGTTGATGGGGGTAGAAGAGGTGGGTAGTAGGGTTCTTGTATTTAAATGTTTCTTGGGGGTAAAAGGGATTGGGAAAAGGTGGTAGATGCCTGAGGGTAGGCGGTTAGGCCTACATTTTGGGTAGCGGAGGTGGTTAACCCCTTCATTACCATAGGAGATATCACCACTATATGGTAGTGAAGGGTTTATCTGCTATGGTAGTGAAGGGGTTAACTCCTCCCACAACCTTCCCGGCAGCTCTAACCACCCACCCTGGGGCAACTACCCCCTTTACCCCCAAGAAACCACGTACCGGTAAGGTAATGAAGCTGTTTTTATTTACATTTTATTAACAGTGTACTGTAGCAGGGTGTCTCCACAGCAGGCCTGCATTGATCTCAGCCCCGGGGACCCCCTGCTTCCCGAGTTACAGGAGCCGGTATGGGTTGTCGGTATCCCTCGGCCTTGTTTATATCTCCCGCGTCACGTGACTGGGACATTTAAACACACAGGAGATAACGGCAACCCATACCGGGGCCTGTATCTCAGGAAGTCCCCGGACCTGAAATGAATACGGTTCTGCTCTAGAGACCCCCTGCTACACTGTTATTAAAATAAAAACACTGATCGCCTGTAAGAGCTTTGCAGGGAGATGAGGCCCTCTCTGTGCAGCTCTTACAGACTGTGGTCAGATCGCACGGGGGAGAACTGAGAAAAAGGCTCAGATCACATCACTGCTGTCCCGTACGATATTGGCATTTTCCTACCTGATGGGTTGTGAATTGTGGTAATTGGTTTCAGATTCTTTCTGAATACTGTGATACCACAAATGACAAACCGATCGGTGGGAACATGCCGAACCATTCGAGATGGCAGCAAAGTTATTGAAGCTATTAGAATAGGCCCATTAGAGCGGTAGCGGTATGGATGAGAAAAATATACTATCATGTCAATCTAATTGTAACTGTGACTGCAGTGTTCCCAAGCATGGGAACATGAATAAAAAGATTGAAGTTGTACTATAAAAACTCCTGGCGCCCATCTCTTCCCATCGCTCAGCCGACAACGGGCAAAACCCTGAGATAAAGTAACTATGCAGATGTTCAAAACACAACTACATCGATGTAACCTCCCTAAGGAGCCAGGTAGGGAGGGTTACAGGGATATAACCACCAATTCCAAAGAGCAGTACAGTAAATGCAAAGCTTTTTAAAAAGTCCCACAAACTGTCCACCCAACAAGTAATTTAAAAAAAAGGTTTTATCCATATCTGAAATCCCATCACCAATATACTGTATATTTGGAGCAGCAGCACAATCTCAAAGCAATAACAGATGAGTTATTTAGGTTGGACTACTGCTTTAATAATTCGTAATTACATGAATAGATTACACAGGAAAGTATGTAATCGCCATTCAATTTATTTTACGATACCAAGCATTACAAAATACATGTTAACATCATTTAAAAAAAATGTTACTACAAGCCAATTTGTGTTGCTAGGATGCTCATAAAATACATCTTAAAACATATTGTTTAACATTCTCAAGTGCTTTTATTTTCTCTTTGCCAAGCTAGGTCTCTGCTTCAAGGAAATTATGTTTGTATTAGCAGATGGAAAAAAAAAAATAGCAAAATAAAAGATGGCTGACAGTCATCCAATATCATGCACCAATGACACTGCAGCTTTTTATTGACTATATGGATGTTCCAAAAAGGGGGGGGGGAACAGCAAATACAAATGTATTGTTCTGTGGGTACCAGGAGCTGAAAAGAACGTGGTTAATGTGGTTCAGCTTATAGAGATATTCCTTTTCAAATAATAATAAACATCGTTTTTGTTGAAGTTCATATAACAAGCAGGTAGACAAACGGCTTCTTTAAAAGCCAAATTATTTGACCGCTCAAAACATTGTAGAAACATTTCAATGTTTCTTTTCTGGTGAGAGATTTTAATTAAATAACTAAACATTTAAACGAAATCTAGGAGTGAACGTACTTAAGAAACGCCTTGTAAAAAATTAGGTACAGCTCAACCCCCTTATAACGCTGGGCTTGGGGTCCAAAGAATCACATCGCGTTATAAGCGGATCGCGTTAGAAATAATGTACAATTGTATGCATCTATCTATCTATATATTTTTGAAACCATTGTATGTCCCTGTGTCTAGGGACAATCTGATTGGTCCGTCGGTCCGTCACTCCGCCTCGGGCCAATCTGATTGCTCCCTCTGGCCGGCCGCCCTCCCACGGCTCTCATTGGCTCACCCCCCCCCCCCCCCTGTGTCCCACCCCCCACGGCTCTCATTGGCCGTGGGGGCCTCGCCCCCCCCCCCCCCGTGTGTCCCGCCCTCCACGGCTACACCGCGTGCCCCTCTGAGCACAGTGCAGCCACAGATTCTCCTCCTCACCAAGCGCCGCTGTAACCCCCCCCAGCCGCACCTCACACCCGGCCCGCCATCTGCCGCTGAAACCCACCAGCCACACCCTACACCCGGGCCGCAACCTCCATCCGCATCCCCGACGGATCAGTCCCTCACACCGCCGCCTCACATACACCCGCATTACCACAACCACTCGAACCGCACCATCAGCCCCTCTCACCGCCGCCTCACATACACCGCCTACGGCCCCCGCATCACCAGTCCCTCACACCACCACTCCAAGCCCGCCGCATCTCCGCCCGCTATCACGCCCGCCCGTCGCCTCTCTCCCTACCGCCTCTCTCCCGCCCGCACGCCGCACACTCCAGGCCATCGCCTCTCGCCCGCTGCCACCTCAAGCACGCACGCCCGCTCCTGCCTTTCACCCCCCCCGCTCTTGCCTTTCACCCCCCCCGCCGCTCTTGCCATTCACCCCCCACTCTTGCCTATCACCCCCCCGCTCTTGCCTTTTACCCCCCCGCTCTTGCCTTTTACCCCCCCGCTCTTGCCTTTCACCCCCCCGCTCTTGCCTTTCATCCCCCCGCCTCTTGCCTTTCACCCCCCACTCTTGCCTTTCACCCCCCCACTCTTGCCTATCACCTCCCCGCTCTTGCCTTTTACCCCCCCACTCTTGCCTTTTACCCCCCCCCGCTCTTGCCTTTCATCCCCCCCGCCTCTTGCCTTTCACCCCCCCCGCTCTTGCCTTTCACCCCCCCCGCTCTTGCCTTTCACCCCCCCCCACTCTTGCCTTTCACCCCCCCCCACTCTTGCCTTTCACCCCCCCCACTCTTGCCTTTCACCCCCCCCACTCTTGCCTTTCACCCCCCCCACTCTTGCCTTTCACCCCCCGCTCTTGCCTTTCACCCCCCCCCGCTTGCCTTCCAGTCACTCAGTCACCAACCCACTCACTCAGTCACTGAGTCACCCGCCCACGCAGTCACCCGCCCACTCAGTCACGCACCCACTCAGTCACACACCCACTGTCAAGTCACTGTCACCCACTCTGTCACCTGTCTTTTGTGGAAAATATAAAAAGAAACAGGTTGCATTGTAATCTTTTTTCGGTATGACAATAAAAAAACAGTTACGGGGGGGGGGGGAATCACAACCCTCCCGCCCCCCCAGTGACCCACTGCTGCTGAGCTCTGAAGGGGGGGGGAAGTGTAGAAAATCACTAACCAAAGGTGAGCCACCGCCGCTAACCTCTGAAGGGGGGGGGATTCCAACCCGCCCACCCAGGGAGACGCCGCCTAGCTGTGAAAGGGGCGGGGCGGGGGAATCCCAACCTTCATAGCTTGGCGGCGGCGGGTCACTGGGGGGGAAATTGGAGATGTGAAGGGGGGGAAATCGGAACTGGGAAGGGGGGGGGAAATGGAGATGTGAAAGGGGGGTGAGCGTAGAGCGAGGGGGAGCGGGAAAATATTATCCCGGGCAACGCCGGGTATATCAGCTAGTTGTGTGCTAAAAAATATTTTACCCTGGTAGGTGCGCTATGGGTTGGGGGGGGAGGCCCTGCTCCTTTCATTTGTCCTGAGCCCCATGCTTTCTGTTGACGACCCTGCTCCCGCCCGCCACCGCAGCGGACACCCCGCCCCATAGTAAGTCCGCTGCCGCCACCCCCCCGTCACACCCCCTGAAACGCTATGTACATTAATGGCGCTATATAAATAAAGACATACAATACACACCGCACCCAAAGTCAGCCGCCGCAGAGATACCCGCAGGGTGCCGCCGCACCCTGTCACTAACCCACCTGCAGTGAGCCGCACAACCCTCCCGCAGCGACTGGGGGGGGGGGGGAATCACAACCCTCCCGCCCCCCCAGTGACCCACTGCTGCTGAGCTCTGAAGGGGGGGGGGAAGTGTAGAAAATCACTAACCAAAGGTGAGCCACCGCCGCTAACCTCTGAAGGGGGGGGGGATTCCAACCCGCCCACCCAGGGAGAAGCCGCCTAGCTGTGAAAGGGGCGGGGCGGGGGAATCCCAACCTTCATAGCTTGGCGGCGGCGGGTCACTGGGGGGGAAATTGGAGATGTGAAGGGGGGGAAATCGGAACTGGGAAGGGGGGGGGAAATGGAGATGTGAAAGGGGGGTGAGCGTAGAGCGAGGGGGAGCGGGAAAATGTTATCCCGGGCAACGCCGGGTATATCAGCTAGTTGTACAATAAAGTATTTAAGATACCAATAATCGTGTTGTAAAGTATCCATAAATACGAAAATTGGGAGCCACGCTTACATCGCGTTATAAGCGAATTCGCGTTGTAACGGATCGCGCTATAACGGGGTTGAGCTGTACCACCTTAGCAACATCATTTATGATCAAGCTAATTCTCAAATTGCTTATGTAGATACTAGCTCTTCCATTAAAGTATGAGTGGGCGTTTCTTCACAAAATCCTTCTACATGTAATGCCTTCAAGCATTGTATCAGCACAATGAAAATCAAATCAGTTCTCAATCCCACTAAAAATACCTAGCTCTACCAATCTACAGTAATTTATATTTTATAAGCTTGAGAGATTCTAAAATATCTACATGTTGAGGTTAGTGGCTGTATAGAATGTGTTAAGTTTGTTAGTCTGTTTCTAAGGGGAGCAAAAGGTCCATCCGTTTTCCCATTTCCTCACTCAGAAATAGAAAATGTTATCTGATTGGTGTTTACATCCTTTCCCCTAAAGTACCATTTTATACTGTAGATGGGGTTAAGAATTTCATTGATAAATAATACATGCTCTACAGACATTGAGTTGATGGGTCTCTGTGATGGTAGGGGTAGCCAGTCTTCATACTAAGGCCGCGCGTATAGTGCCCGCGACCGGCGACGTCACCCGTCACCGCTAGAGAAAGTTATATTTCGCTTTGCGGCAGCGTCGCGGGCTTCTGGGCATTTGATTTGTTCAGGGGCTGTCACATGAGGCGACAGCCCTTGAAAAATCAAATATTCCCGTCTTCCAAAGTCCGCGACATCGCTCCGACCCATTGCTGTCGTCGCGCTTACTATAAGCGCACGCGGCAGCAATGTATTTGTTTTTGGGCGGCGTTGCCGGTCGCGGGCACTATACGCACGGCCTAAAAGGTGAAGCCCGACTGGTTACCCCTGTAAACCGTTGGTCCCCGGTTTGTGTGTGTGTTATAAACCTGCCCTGTTGTGATATAACATTTCCTGTATTTTAACAAACCTGGGATTTCGGGAGCGGGAGTTTAAAGGGTGGATATTTGGGTGGAAATGTGATTAAAACATATGTACAGGGTCGGGGAGTAAAGTTAACGGTTGTCCCCCCATTCTGCATATTGTCCCCCTTATATCTTCCCCTTAGAGAATGGTATATTAAGCCCGCAATGCTTATTGTAACAGTTGCATTCCCGAGCCCAGATTGGTCACCAGCCCCATCTCCATGTTGAACATAGACCTCGCTGTTCTATGTAAGGGAACTGGCTGATCAGAATACCAGATGATCTCGGCCTTGTGTCGATGAGGCGCTGGTGGGCTTTTCTAAAGTGCTTTGCTCCGAATAGCAAAGCACTCAGCACGGAGTTTGCCAGAGAAGCCTGCCTAGATGAGACCAAGTTCTGAGTATGCGGCCAAGTTCCAGCTTTTGCCTTGCTCACAGTTAGCGGGTATAGCCAGGTATCTTCCCAGAGTAAGGTACCGTGAAATTTCTGGACGATGAGTTAACAGGGTAAGCATACTGAAGCAGGTGCCCTACTGTGAGGATTCGCCAATCCGGCGGTTCTGTCCTCTTAACCCTCACCTGTCCATCAGGCTCCAGAAGCAATCCTAAGGGCATCCCAGCGGTGGTTCTCATGCGCGGCGCACGGGCAGTGCGCGGTCTCTTTCGGTCCCTGCGTCCAGGGTAAACTATCCCTCCGGCAGCAGTGACGTGCGACGCATGCACAGTACGCATTCTCTCCAGCGTTCCGTGGCCTTCGTTCCCTGACTCCGCCTCTGTTCTGACGACAGAGGTACGCGGCGCAGCAGCCGCACACGCTCCTCCCCCCTCACATCGGGTCCCGCCTCCGGTCTCCGCCCCCACACTGACGCGGGTGCGTGATGCGCGCGAGTGGTGCGTGACCAGGACGCCAATGTGATGCACTGGTTATGCACGGGGCGTGCGCGCTCTCTCTCTCCAGATGTACCACCCCCACTCCTAATCGGCTGCACAATATGACGCACCTGCACGATCCAGCAGCCTATCAGTGAGGGCTCCTTCACTTCCTGGTTGTCTACCATTGGAGGGAGGCCCTATTTATATCCTGTCAGTACTCTTTTGCATTGCCGAGCATAACTCCGGTTTGTGACGCTGAACCTCGCTACTCCTGTCTGTCTGCCTTACCTTGCTGTCTGACCTTGCCTTGTTCCTGGATATCGTGATACTCGCCTGCACTGACCCTGGATTTGGATATGACGACGCTGCTCTCTCCTACACGGACCCTGGCTTTGGCCCTACGACTACTCTGCTCTCTCCAATCCTGACTCCGGTAAGGTACCCCAACGATCTGCTACTCTACACTCCTAGATCCGGCAAGAACCACGTTTATGCTGTTCTCTATTCTGATCCGGCCTGCAAGAGTATCCTACATTCTAGACGCGCCCTCGCGGTTGGGGTCGGCATTCTGTACCAATCCCTACCTCAGCCCCGCTGTCACGCCTCGTTTGTGGTTAGCTAAGCGTTACACCTACACGTAGTTGAGGCTAGAGACCCCCCCTAGACCCCAGTTAAGTGTGTATTCTTCTTGTATTTTGTGTATCATTGTGTGTCTGCAGAATAAACCTCATTTTATTCCACTACCTTGTTCTGCCTAGTGAATTGATCCCTAAAGGTACTAAAAGTACTGGTCTCCCATGACAGTCTTCCTGGAATATGAAGTTGGCTTCACCTAAATGCACAAGTTTACTTCCTCAAACTCCAGTCCCATTTAAAATGGTTTGCAATATACTTTAGTTTTAAAACAAAACTTCCTTCACTGTAAATTACTTCCTGATTACATACAGCTACATCACTTAAATCATACAGCACATTACATCCTGAAGACATACGATGTAACAAAAATAAAAACAAAAAAAAAACACATAACAAAAAAAAAGAAAAAGAAGAAAAAGAAGATGCTCAAATTGCATTTTTCTTGGAACTTTTCTATAAATGCAGTGCTGATCATTTCCGCTATGGAAATGCTGCCGCATCCCTTATATAGGTACTGTATGAGCCTAAATGAGTCCCTAAAGGAAAGCTACTGGTTCTGTACATCCCATTATGTTTTTTTTAAAATCTTTTTCAAAATGGAAGCGGAGGAGATACACATTTAAAGTCCCTAGTCAGTGTACTGTAAAAAGGTCTTCTCCACATGTCATCTCCACTCCATTCATCAGGGCTTCACTGAAATGGGGAAGACTTCACAGCATACAAGATAAGGCTTCTAGCTTAAGTGCTTCAGCTTGATTACAACAGGTGTTTTAAAGCAGTTGGCCAATCATACATAACCAAGTGTCCATACAGTACATAACCAAGTGGACAGTAACCAACAAATACTTCCTAAAATGGTACTAACTGCAATGAGAAGTTGCAATACCAAGGAAAGCTTTTCTGACTACCCAAATGAGACAGCATCTTATCTAAAGCTTTGTGCCTCAAACACCAGTATATAAACTTATTTTTTTCCCCTAAGGCAGCAGCCACCTCCTTTCACCGTATCTTTCCTATTACTGTAGTTCAATTCGAACATGTGTGGGAATGCATATATAGAAGGGCACTTCCACGTAGTGTGCTAGACACAAGAAATAAAAACAACTTACTAGTGCAATTGGCATCCTTGTAAATAAAAGCTTTACTAATGACTACTACAAATTATGAATGGCCTAGATTCGCCAAAGGACGATAAATGGAATAATTGGCATTATTAGTGTTGAACGTCAATTTAATTTATAGATCTATTTACTAAAGCTGCCTTAAAAGTGATAAAGGTTTTTTTTTTTTTGCGGCTGTGATGTTGTATTAAAAATAACGCACTTCTTAAAATGCGCAGTAAACACAAAATTACGTGCTCTTCAATAAAATTCAATACCTGGCAATAATTTTGCTGACATAAAAAAATTAAATTGCCAATGTTGATCATCTACTCCAAGCTGGCTTTAGGACTATTTTGCCTATGTATATAATAGCTACCACATCCCTAAGACAAACAAGAGTAGCCAACCTAGAATAGGTGATAACGTAGAACACATTAATATATTAACACCATAGAAGCACAAAAGGTAGTCTACTGAACCCAGCTAGTCATGCTCTATGCCACTTGGGCTATTAAAGGCTTAATATTTGCACGTGTTACACTTTTCCAATTTTATTTGTTGGATGTTAATGTTGTATGTCAGTGTTTTTCAGCCAGTGTTCCTAGGAATCCATGGGTTCCCCGAGCATCCCTACAATTTGCATGCAATTTAAAAATTGTACTAAATGCAGAAGAATTTACAATGCATCTTATCACAGATTTGCTATTACTGTGGGTTCTGGTTCCTTACAATGCATCTGATCTCAGATGCGCTGTTAGAGAGGGTTGGGGTTCCTTACAATGCACCTGATCTCAGACGTGCTATTAGAGAGGGTTGGGGTTCCTTACAATGCATCTGATCTAAGACACACTATTAGAGAAGCAAAACATACAGGACCCCTATAAACTCATATTGAACCCCCAAAATAACCACTATATATATATATATATATATACAAATGTAAATACAACTGTATGCTCATCTGCATGTCTTAGGCAGGTCTGCAACCCCGCCTTTCACCATTATCACCCAGCACACAGCAACTTCCACTGCAGCAAGGGATTCTGGGACATGACATGCAAATGAGCACACAGTGCCACTATTTGCTTCAAAAAACATTTTTAACATGGTGCCCTATAGGCTTAAGCGTATATGGCTACGTTCTATGCAGTCTATCACAGAATGGGATTACATTATTCTAAACCGACCAGAGGCTGCAAAGCCACCAAGACCCTGCCACGCATACAACACTTGTAAGGTTCCCTTGACGTCCTGGTGTGCCTTTATAGCACAGCACCCTGCAATGGTTTATTTTATTCTCACTGTATACAGTATATGTATTAACATCATAATTGTATATATTTATTGCTGCCCATCTATTTTAGTGTATCCCAATAAAATGTATGTTTTAACACATTCATTGACCTCATTATTAGCTTGTATTGGGGGCTTCATTAATATATATTAGTCACTCCGGTATTGGGGCTCAACATCTCATCTACCTCTTGGCAGTATCCTTGGCCACTTAGTCCTGTTGCATCCTACACCAGAGCTCAATTCTTTGAGACAGATACACATTTCGTGAATGTGATCAATACCAATAAGTGCACACACACTTGGGGGCCTGCTTTGCCTGTCTCCAAATTCTCTCTGGCTCAGATTTTCTCCCTACCATGTTTACTTCCCCTAGTGCACATACAGTACCTATTTCACACTACTGAAGCCGAGCAGGTATCCCCTTCTGTTGATTAATGAGAAGACAAGAAATAAAGTAATCCCAGACGCAAGAACGAGAAAAAAAAAAGGGGAGGGGGGATTGAATAAACAGAGTTGTGCAAGACAATCCACAAAATGTATACCTGAAGATGTAAGAGAATGTAACTGTGATATGGTGAATAAGACTATTGAAGATAACAGAAACTTAAAGTCGACAAAAGAAGCAACTTGCTGTGTGGTTTGAAAGAAGCAAATCATTGCACTGAAACAAGAAGATGGGTCAAAAATAAAAAACTGCATTTATAAAAATAGAGAGGAGTTGAGGACTTCTACATAACATTGTACATGAACATAGGGCATAATTCGAATGGTGAACCATGCATCCTTCCAGAAGTGTCAACAGCCATAAAATCTATGAAGAATGGGAAGGCTCCTTGGGAAGATTGAATTACAACATAAAGCTTGAAAGTAGCAGTGGAAGTAGAACAATTCCTTGCAAAATGCTTCACATGCTGCTTGAAGAACAGAAAAATGATTGGACAATTGAGTAAAGCCATAGTTATCCTCATCCACAAGGAGACAAAGATGAGCTGAATAACTACAACCCAAATCAGTCTACTTCCAATCACTTACAAAAGTTTTACAAATCTTACTATTCGATATCAGACCCTGGACTTTGCCCAGCATAGAGAAGAAGTGGGATGTTGCACTGGATACAACACAATGTATGACATCCAAGTCGTACAAGTAGTGACTTCACGAAATAATGAACACGAGCTGCCACCCAACATAGGATTCATAGATTACGAGAATCATTTGTTTCTGTCTACACCTTAGCGGCTCTAGATTAATTAATATGACAACATTTTGAAGAAGCATACCGATTTAAATAACATTTACAAGAAAGCCACATCAACCATTGGATTACATGAAGATAAAATATAAGGACAATCAAGGGGGTGCAGCATTGAGACACCATATCACCAAGAGCTTTCAACAATTAATATTTGAGCCACCTAGGATCTGCAGATTACATTGCTATTTTTGCCACACTTTCAGAAGAGTTCCAGGAACAAATTGGAGAACTCGCCAAAGCAAGTAAGAATGTAGGCCTCCGTATGAATCTCAGTAAGACCAAAGTGATGTTCAACAAAATGTGCCAAATCTGCAAAGAATGAAATAAATTAATATAACTAGAAGTCGAAGACTATATCAACCTTCGTCAGCCAATGACAATGGTTAGGCACCTTTAGAATGAAAGCAACAGGAGAATGAAGATGGGATCGAACGCGTATGGAAGAAACAAGACAATATTTAAAGGGAACATTCCTCTGTGCCTCAAGAGGAAAGTTTTCAACCAGTTTATTCGGCCCATGTTGCCGTATGGATGTGAAACTTGGACCCTGAATGCGAAGACAATTCAGATTTAACAAAATTAAGTATGGAGAGGTGGTGTAACGGAAGAGGCAGCAAGGCTCATTTAAAATAAAAGGTTACAGTAAGCCCAGCCTCCCAACTCTTTGCCACGTCAGGTACTATCAATATAGAGCGTAATGTGAGCTTTCATTCAACAGTGTATAGGTCTCTGAGTGTTGCTCTGGTTATTGGGGTGTTGGGGTAAAGGGAAGTACCTTATGGTCTTTTCAGACCTGAGGGAACGGGCCTTAGGAAGTGGTGTCCCCCCGAAACGTTGCCCCCCTGATAACCCTACCCCTATATGTGTTTTGTCCCCACTGTTTGTTCCCTTATATTGTTGCATTCCCTTTTCCCCATTGTGTTCACCCCAATCACCACTTGATTATATGTTTATTTGTTTACAACTGCATTTGTTTACAACTGTGCTGCATTACTCCCTGTACTATCTTGTGTGTACATTAAATCATTTTTTCTTGTGGCATAATCCGTAGTGCTATATTATCATATAGTCAGTGAGTGTTGGAACTTTTGATTGTGATTATTGGTTAGGGGGGATTTGGGACCTCCTAGTTCCGTTGCACCCTGCAGGTTCATTACCGTAGTCTTGGGAGTGCTGTCCACTCAATATACATATGCTTAATATTTAAAGGGAACATTCCACTGTGCCTCAAGAGGAAAGTTTTTTTTCTGAAGCCAGGGTCACGTGTGATGTGTGAATGGCCCCAGATAGCATTAACTCAGTTCCCTTTTAAATCACTCCAAGCCCTGTAATATTTCCTCCACTTTATTGGGAAAAGCAGCAGAATACAGATACTTGTGGATGGTATGTAGTGGTGATTATTAGTTAGAAACCGGTAAAAAGAGATGGCCTCACCATGGGAGATGAACAGAGAAGGGTTCTGCACTCACTGTCTCCAGGGTGGAAAAGGAAGTGAGGGGCAGTGTGGGTAAAGGGAATAGTCTTGGGGCAGACTATCTCTGAACAAACAGGATGGGGGGCAGACTAGCCCATTCTGGTGAGGATCTCAGAAACTGCAGTAGCAGCTCACTGATTTCATGCCCAGAGGCAAGAAATGCAACATTGTTGCAAGTTACACAGGCACAGTATGTGTGTGCAAACTCCATGCAGCTGGGAATAAGATCTGACAGGCAGAAGCTGCAAAGGAGAGGGGGGATGAGTCAGAAATGTAGTTCTTGTTCCATTACAGTTTTCAACCAGTGTATTCTGCCCATGTTGCCATATGGATGTGAAACTTGGACCCTGAATGTGAAGACAATTCAGATTTAACAAAATTAAGTATGGAGAGGTGTATGCTGGTGTAACGGAAGAGGCAGCAAGGCTCATTTAAAATAAAAGGTTAAGCCCAGCCTCCCAACTCTTTGCCACGTCAGGTACTATCAATATAGATCGTAATAAGTCAAATTTGCCATAGCGTACAGCTATTTAATATACTGTATACCCTCCCCTTCTGGTCACAGCCACCAAAGGCCCCCTGTGGTCCCTCTGTCCGGTTACTGTCTGAGGTGTCAAACTGTCCCAGAAGGTGTATATTGGGGGGTGCCTGAGCTGGATGACTCCTCCTGAGATTAGGCTTTTGGTGCTAGGAGACCCCTTCATACAATCTCAGACAAACTGGCACCCTTGGTTGGGAATCATTAACCCCTTCGACCAAAAACCTCCAAAATGTCCCCGATATGTTAATCAGGTTTTTAGGATATCCCTGATTTAGAACAGGTAGCTCAATCAAAATGAATTTGCCACCTGTTCTTAAGCAGTGACATCCTTAAAACCTGACCTGATGGTGGGATTTGAGAACCACTGCCAAAGCAGATCAAAACAGTGCAACCTCTCTCCAACCTACACAGACTCCCATAGTGCAAGGGTGCACAAACTTCCCCCGCTGTGCCCCCCTGCCTGGTCTTCCCCACTCCTTACCTTGTCTTTGGTGTCAAGTGCCGTCACGTGACACAGCGTTGCCGAAGACAAGGTAAGGGACGTTGCAGAGGCCTCACGCGATCCCCTGGCATTTAAATGCCTTGGGGAAGAGCGCAGGGCCTCTGAAACCGCCGTGCCCCTCCCTGTTTGCGCACCCCATAATAGAAAATGTGGTGATCTGTTTGGATGCATAATACAAGACAATACTTTTGACCATGTAACTTGCAGTGCTGTGCCTCGCTCTTCAAACTGTGTTTGGGCCATATAGATATAGGACAGACACCCGTATCTGTTCAACAAAATATATGGCATTCTAATTACTTTACAAAGAAGAAGGGGGGGGGAAAAAATCTAATTCTGAATGAAGATTGACACCAAGAGAGATTAGATAAAACGGACTGCAACAACCACCCAAAAGCACTTTTTCTTACCAAATAAACAAATATACTGTACATACTTTTACTTCAGTATTTTTAATGTATTTGTAAAGGTGCCAATACCCTACATGTAACCTATTAAGCATGCCACTGCCCTACACTCTGGTCCTAGAAGGCACTTCCCCTTTAAAATCTTGGTATTTTATTTAAAACGGATCATCATTCAGTCCTTGGCTATAAAACAGATATGAGAGTATATTCAGTTAGCTAACCAAGCTCCAAATGAAGAATATACCATGAACAGCATCATGCAGCCCTGGGCTGTGAAAATTAGGTCTAAGAGTGTATTCAATTAGCTAGCCAAATCAAATAAAACAATATGCCTTGCACTTTCAGGGGCCCATTTATTAGTGCACTTGCTAAAAAAACAAAAAACCTGGTGCAAAGTAAAACATATCTTAAATAAATTCCTGGCAGAGGAGTTAACTTATTTATTAAATTGCAAGCTCTTTGAGGCAAGACACGCTTACATTTTTAATCAGCACTTAACTCTGTATTGTCTTGTGTATTTCATTTAGTGCAGCACTTGGTACAGATTCAATAAGCAAGGACTGTCAACAGATTCCCCGGGGTCCAGGACTAGCGTTTCGCCCGGGGCCCCACCCGTGCAAGCACTGTATTTCTCTCCACCGCTCTGTCAGTCACACCCACTCTACCCCCTCCCCTATCACTCAATCCCGCTCCCTCAATCCCCTCCTCACACTCATTTCCCTCCCCACACACACACCCCCAATATAGTCACCTCTATCCCCCCAGATACAAACAGCACTAAACACCCTCACCAAATACAATTACCACCCCCCCCCCCAAATCCAATTACCACACTCCCTCTTCCCACGCCTGGCCAGCCTCTCTCCCGCTAGAAACTGGGCCTGACTTCCAGGTGCACCGGCAGGAGAGAGAGGACGGCGTGGGAAGAGGCAGACAGCAGTTGTGGAAGAGACAGGAGCTGGGGCCCGGCAGCAGCAACCAGAGTCCCGGCAGCACAGCCTCCAGGCTCTCCAACCCCCCCCCCCGCCCCCGTCGGTGGTCTGGTTGTAGGCATTATAGCAAAACATGATAAATCTGACCCACATATTGCTTCATTTATGCCTCTATTTCAGATGGTAGATTACATATAAAGAATTTGGGAGATATTTATCATCATAATGTACTGTTGTTAGGGTTGGGCACCCGAGCCGCCCTAAAATGGACGGCCCTTCGTTTGCTGAGCACTTTTTACACCTGCAGCCTGTCCTCTGGTGGGTCCCGCCTTGCACACACCTCCAGGTCCCTGCCTGTTCATTGGATCCCGTTCCCTATTTTACCCTACTGCCTCACTTGCTATTCGGCTGAGCATAGAACCAGTTGCTGTTCTGATCATTCTCTGCCTCCCTAGTCCTGTCTTGTAGTTCTCCTTCTGTGTACCGACCCGGCTTCCTCTTCGACTACTCCGAACTCTTGGCTTCAGACCTCGGCTACGGCAAACGACCACCCCGCTCTCCGCACCTGACCTTGGCTTACGTTAATAAGACTATGTTCCCCTCTCCAACCCCGGACTCGGCTAACAGAAACCTTAACTATCCATACCTCTCCAAACCGGACCCGGCTATCCAGACCAACCTACACTCAAGACGTGCCCTCGTGGCTGCGGGTGGCGACATATCCATTCCCACCTCAGCACCGGGGTCCCGCCTAGTTTGTGGTGATCACAGCGTGACAACAGTACTACAACATCCACAATATAATCTTTAATTTTTGTGTCGCTATATGCAATGTATAATTCTTGCTGTACTGTATGAATCTGAAATATGACATTTAAAAAAAACAAATGAAATGTACAAAAAAAAAAAAAATCTAATCTAGTGATAATTTATTCAGCGGTGCATTAACTATCAACACAACATAATCAACACACAGCTTTGTACAATATACTGTATACAAGACATCCTTTAACACATTGCATTATGTAGCGGGCTACCCCCTGGCTACTATTCTACACACTGGGCTGGCAGTAAACCCTGGTATTTACAGGCTTGCCAGTAGTTGGTATGGGGTTTTCCCCTTCACCTTTGGTACTGCATTTGAGTGACAGCAGAGGATGGTACATCCTGTTGTAGCTGGGACAACGGGTGCCCGCCTTCTGGCTGTACTTAAGGGCACGACCACCCTAAATTTGTAGGTCATTCCTTCCCTAGGAGAAAGACAGGTCACACGTCTGGGATCTCGAGATTGGGGCCTACCCATGTGCTCTTCCCTGCGGGGAGGAGTGTGATTATACCTGCCTCCGCTAGGGAGGTGAGGAAAAGTTAGGACGGCTGCGGGAGCCTTTGGCCTGTAGTGACGGTCCAGGGATCATCTCCAGTGATAGCTGAGAGTAAAGAGACTGTATCCGTCAGATGACTGCCGGAGTAGCTGTGTATTACTGCAAAGACTATAGCAATAAGCCATTCCTGTTTGCAATATACCTTCGGCCTGGTGTGTGATCTAACTGGGGGGAGAGTACAAGTTCTACCGTGGGAGATCACCTCGTTATATCCCTGGAGCCTACAGCAGATGGAGGCGCTGCACTGCTAAGTAATATCTGGGGTATGGACCCCAGAAGCCTGTTCCTGTGACTCAAAGCCATCGCGGACGACTCAGCCCTCTTGGTTACCAGCAGGTATTGTCCTGGAATAGGATTACACATTTTCTGTCTCCCTTTGCAGTTGACAATTCCTGTCTCCCTTGTTCAGCTTCCTGTAATTCTCCCTGTTCCAAGCAGCTAGCTGCATGTGTAAAGGCAACATTATTGCTACATATGTCCCTTACACAGCCTTAGTTGGTTGCCCTGGCAACCTTCCAATCTCCTTAGCTAGAAAAGTGGTTTAGTCCAGCTTGCTCCCCTGCCTTTATAGCAGTTACTTTGGTCCTTAGACCTCTCCTGCTTGTCACAGGAACATGTGCTTTTAGATCTAACTAGCTGGCTTAGTGAGTACATGCTTCCTCCATTTCACCCCTGCAAAGACCATCCCTTTTTGCCGTCCCCCCATAACATAGCACCTTCACATAGAGAAGCACTCTCTCACCACACATTACCATCTGCAAGCACCCTTTATATTTGTTTTTGACTCCCCCATTAAAGTTGAAGAAAATAAAAGGACTCTGTGTGCTCTCAAAAAGGGGATGAGTTAAACCACTGGACTCATTCACATCCCACATGTGATCCTGGTTCCAGAAGGGGTATGCACCACATACTCCCTGTAATGGCCCGTATCTGCGATTTAAGTTTATTGTTTAATTAGCAAGGCATACAGTGTTCATTAAGCAATCATCCCACCTAGCAATAAACATGGTTTAGAGGTGTACATAATGCAGAAGGTAAAACCCCCATGAAAAGCATACAAAAGTGAGCAATATGATGTACCACATGGCCCAGGTTGTCGCCAAGACATTTGACTTTTCAAACGTGAACAACGTTTACGGAATTTAACGATAATATTAATTGTGTGAATTACACACGTGGAAACTAGTCAACAGCTGACAAAATTATGCACTACCAAAACTCATCTGAAAAAACACATTATGCCCATTGTGATAAAAAGGTGGTTCGAGTCTGTCCCTACTGCATGTGTTGCATTCATTATGTCTCAAGGACAGCAAGTCTATCAAGGGAATGTATATCCAGTGTGTTTAGTTGCTCATCCTCAAAAAGAGGGAGAACGCCAATGTGGTACGATCATGTACCACAGATTATATACTAACAGCAGATATGCATTTTAGATCATGGTAGTGAATTGCTTGCTTCCAAAAGGTGTACTGTACAATGTATTAAACATATCTATCTAACCCCAATACAGCTGGAAGTGCCTGAGAACACACTGCTCTTCAAAATAAGATTAAGAACTGCAGTTCTTCAGTGAAAATGAGAAGCAACAACAATGTTATAACATCCATGCAAAGACTTAAGTGGACAACAGGATATTTTGTAAAGAGTGTAACATTCATTCCAACAAAATGAATGACCAGCACCTTTAAAACTGCAAACCATGCATGGCTCAGAATATAACTACAGTAGGTTGAATTGTTTCCCCATATTTCTTGAATATGTGGACACTGTACAGTATATACAGTAGTCACAGATCACATTTTGTTAACTGGGAGTTTTGTCTCCTTGTAAAAAAAAGATTGTGTGTTCTTCCATCCAAGCCCAATCCATTAGTTTTGACTCTTTGGTTTGTTGGAGGGACAGCACGGTACTGTACTGCTGGGCAGTGTATCACAGCCCGCTCAGGCAGCCATGAGGTTAAGGAACTAGGACCAATGAATTGAAACAGGTTAGGTGAAAAACTCGACAATTTAAAATAAATAAATGGATGAGATTCCCCATTAAGAATGCCTGAATCCGAACCTACTAGACTACACCATCACTAGCTCAAGGAAAGAAATACATGCTTCCCTTGCACTACCAACCAGTTAAATACAAGTCAGGTTTACATTCAGGTTGGTTTCTTTTTCAGTCAGCTGCAACCTTCTTGGTGAGATTTTACAGCAAAGGAAAATAAAATGAATTGTAGAGGAACACAGCACATACACATATTTAGTAACAAATTACATGTTGAAACAGCTAGGCAGAGTCTACTACAGAATAGCTATCTTGGGCATAACACAAATAACCAATGGAACAGGGATGCATGAATCATTTTCCCCCTTCAGTTTTGGAAAACCCTGCAAAGCATTTGTAATTACAGTGGCAGGCTATTACAGCAGCGAGAGTGTTAAAACACCACAACATAAAACAGTTGACATCTTGCTCAAACCTTAAAAAAAAAGGACAAGTGAATCTAGAGAGGCGCTTTATAGTTTACTGCACCGACACACTTTATTCGAGCAAATACCCAGTATGTACCTGGCAGATACCTGGAATGCGCCGCTCCTCACCTCTGACAAGCCCCGTTGCGTTTGCCTTCCCAGCCTGGGTTCATGCCTGGCTGATGGGCGGCTGATCTGTTAAATGATAATGATTAGGATTTAATAGGCTGCAATGCTTCGCGTGTCTACCAGATGGCATAAATTCATGAATTGTAATGCAGTATATATATATATACTGTGCAGTATTGCAGCCAGCGGGAATAAAATGCTTCAATCCCTGCCTGAAAAATAACCCAATGCACTCGGGCAGAAAACAGTCACAAACCTCAATACACCCGGGTATACCCGAATTCGTGGGACTAGCCGAGCTCGAATAAAGTGTGTCGCCAGTGTACATTAACCTTAATTAGATCATAGAAGTCTTGTTGAAAGGACTAGAATATCAATACTTCACAGAACCATGTCAGCCCAAAGAAGACATTTGTCATTGACCTATTTTCATAGAATACGAATAAATCTAATTAACATGGTGTATCCAGATCTAGAGCTGCACAGTATATGCAATACATTATAGAAGTGGCCAACTCCAGTGCTCAAGGGCCACCAATTGGTCAGGTTTTAAGGATATCCCTGCTTCAGCACAGGTGGCTCAATCAGAATGACTGATCCACCTGTGCTGAAGCAGGGATAGCCTTAAAACCTAACCTGCTGTTGGCACTTGGGGACTTGAGTTAGCCACCCCTGCATTAGAGAATCACCTGCCAAGCTCAGGGAACTTAAATTAATGAGCTGCTGCCACCAGCAACTTCAGTGATCAACTACCTGCTCCAGATGCTTGCACTGTAAAGAAAATAAACCTCACATTGAGCATTTTCGGAGATTTCAAGCGTCTGGATGATTCAATTTGCTGGTGAACTATTGAAACACAAAGGCAAAGGGTGTATTGCTTTCAAATGCAAACCAATCATTACCCCCCATAAACGTGAACATATTTGCCCATCGCCTCCACATCTGTTTGGCAGCAGATGATTGAATAAACTAAGGAAAGAGGACTTTAAAACCGCAGAGCTTTTGATAAAGAAGAAAACATTACCTTAGGTGGCTGAAAATATAATTCACAAAAATGGATGATCTTTGCCACTTTAAACACATTTATTCAATACAGGTCTAGAATGTGTGAGATGGGAGCCCTGAATCACATGGCTATGCAATAAGTAGCAAGTCTCTCCAGCACTGAAGAGGGGAATAAAGAGTTAATGTGCAATCAGATCGTTTTTGATTACCTTTCATCCAATCCACCACTTGACTCGGAGACCACTTACTCACGGGTTCCATAATCAGAGCCATCTCAAACTTTATCAGATCTTGACAACCCCACAAATAAAAGATATAATAACCAAGCCTTGTAAGATCTTCTCCTCCGTTTTATCCCCCTGGCTGTAGGGTTGCCAGAAGCACAAGAGCAAGCTTTGTTTCAGCAGGCAGTTCAGTGCCTGAAAGAGGCAGCTGTGGAGCTCAGCAATGCTGAGACGTCGCTGTCCAGTCCTTCTCAGTACATGTTTCCATAGTCAGCTTCAGTTCTCAGGCTGCTGAACAGAGCCCGCCTCTCCAGAGGCTTCACACAATACTGCTTCAGACCAGCACCAGTCACTCACACCAACGACTGTTTTCTCTTCAGTCTCCTTTTCCCCACCTATCATCACTTCCCATTATGACATCATCCCTCCTCCCCCAGTTCAGAAACAGCAAGGATTCCAACGAGGAAACACGTCTTTGAACACTTCTCCTCTAGTGCAGGGTGCAGATGCAAAAAGGTTGAACGACATGAAGATATTGGGTCAATGGTTCAATTCTGCTAAGCCCACTAAAATAAAGTGTTATATTAATAATATTTCAAATATAGTCTCTCTGCAATAATAGGTAAAATACAATTTAGTTATTTTGTCAATGCACATACAATTTAAAATAAGCAAGGATAATTTGACCAATAAAACACTTGTATTCCTGGAATTATTCATATATAATAATACAGGGCTTCTCAACCAGTGCACCAAAAGGGCCAGATTAGGAAACATTTAGGAGTGGAAGGGCCACAGAGTTATTATAATGTAATTCTAGATTATTATACATTATCTAAAGAGGCGGATTTCTCACAAGGCTGACTAGGCTATAGCCTAGGGTGGCAATTTTTGGGGGGAGACAATTTGTGTGTGTATGTGTTGAGAGGGGGTCTTACCTTCTCGGGAGTGGCCCCCTCCTGTAGCTTTGCGCTGTAATGGCGACCTGACAATGCATTGCCATGGCAATGCGGCATCACATGCCGCTGTGATGTCATGATGCCGCTATGCTGCGGAGGAGGGCCTTCCTGGAGCCTGTAGGCAGCAAAAAGGTAAGTCTGCCCCTGATTATATTATACATTATAAAGTTCACAATTATATGTCACTGTACCATATATATATATACACAGGCAGTCCTCGTTTTACAACGCTTCGATTTACAACGAATGGCTTATCCAACGCTATGCAATGCATACCTATATTCATTTTTACAACGCCAAAATGGCTTATCCAACGCTCTTACGACGCTTTGCAACGTTGTGTATGTGTATATATATACACATTCACATAAACAACGTTGCAAAGCGTCGTAAGAGCGTATATATATATTATACTCTATAATATTATATTATACTATATAATATATTATTTATTATGTTATATTATATATATATAATACAGTATATACACTATATAATTTATGTGTGTGCTGCGTATATTATTGCCTGCATAAAATATTTGGTGTATTTTAGTGTTAAAAATGTCTTCAGGAACAGAACCTTTCATTTAAACAGTGTTCCTATGGGAAAACGTGTTTCGCTTTACAACGCCATTTTGAGTAACGCATTGTGTCGGATAACCGAGGACTGCCTGTATATATATATATATATATATATATTTACATGACCTCAACTAACAAGTCCGTTGTAGTGTGAAAAATTGCACTTTGCACCTGTTCATTTCATACTAGTTGCTTGGGAAACTGAGGGCGATCTTTAGAGCTCAATCAGGGTGTCAGCGCCTGCAGCCATAGCGGGCTCCAGGGTTCCCGGAGACAGTCCCCACCATGGCAGACTTCAGAGTATACACCTACCCAATAGACTGTAGACTCAGGCAGGGGTATATAAAAGGGTTGCTTTATTTGTACATCCACTGTGATTGCCATACAGCGGATGCAGGATAGATTGAGATGGATCCCAGGCCCCTGGATGATGCTTGGCCCCCTGATAATATTGAGGCCATGCTCTCAGTTCTGATCTCTCTCTCTCAGTCAACCCAGGAGGGACTGACTGGCATGTCTCACCCCCAGCTGGGAGGAAACTGCACACACCGCCTCTCCCTAGGAGGGGGGGAAGAGAACGCTCTATAGTTTAGCACTTCCTCTCTGAGACACCAGAAGGGGTGGGCACAAGGTCTGCACCATTATTGGCTATACACAGACCTTGTGTCACCACTACTCCTGCCACTCAGATAGTCAGCATGAGGGAGGGTCAATGCCCCTAGGATTGCCTGCCGCAGCCTGTAGCTACTAAGGACTTACGTGACATGGGGCAGAGAGGCAGGCTGGACCAGCCATGGCTAAATAGCATTAAATCGGGTCTCCGGAGCTGAACCTCATTCATTTTAGCTCCGGGGCTCCTGCTTCCGGAGATATATACCTCTGTAGAAGGTGCCGGTAGCCGCTCTCCTTGGCTACCAGGGATCACATAATGGCCGCTGTTCAAAGCTCCCGCACCCTGGAGTCCTTAAGGAAGCCATGACATCCTCGGTGCAGCTTTTTATTAACCCATGTGACAGAGCTTCAAACTTTAAAGCCCAGCTAGCTGAGCCAAGCGGCTACTGGCACCTACTATGGAGGTAAGTATCTCCGGAAGCAAGGGGTCAGTGGAGCTGAAATTATTGGGGATCAGATCCGGAGACCCCCTGCTTGAATACATATGTAACCCCTCTTTATTGTATCTCAGATTACTGCACCGACACACTTTATTCGAGCAAATACCCAGTATGTACCTGGCAGATACCTGGAATGCGCCGCTCCTCACCTCTGACAAGCCCCGTTGCGTTTGCCTTCCCAGCCTGGGTTCATGCCTGGCTGACGGGCGGCTGATCTTTTAAATGATAATGATTAGGATTTAATAGGCTGCAATGCTTCGCGTGTCTACCAGATGGCATAAATTCATGAATTGTAATGCAGTATATATATATATACTGTGCAGTATTGCAGCCAGCGGGAATAAAATGCTTCAATCCCTGCCTGGAAAATAACCCAATGCACTCGGGCAGAAAACAGTCACAAAACTCAATACACCCGGGTATACCCGAATTCGTGGGACTAGCCGAGCTCGAATAAAGTGTGTCGCCAGTGTATATGGCCTATAACTGAGGTGGGAGCCTGAGTCCTGTGGGTTACTGTTTAATTCTTATGGTGTGTGGTACAGGTTGTGTGAGATTGTAGGGACTAGACTCAACACAGCTATAATGTATTATAACAAGCTTTATCTAATATAGCTATAATTTGTGGTGTTACATAACTCATATGAATCTGTATGGTGACTCTTAATCTCAGAATCACTCCATACACATATATACTTAAACAAACTACACCAACAGTGTGAACGCTGCGCAAACAATTACTAACTTTTATCTCTGTCCGGCCTCCCAGTCCTGGGTGTACTGGCCTGTAGATCCTGGTGTGCTATCACAATCGGAGCTCACAAACTGTGTGTGTTGCAGGCCTGGTGCTTCACAAAGATCAAACTGTGATAGCAATATAACTGCAGCTTATATCCTTTTTGGGTTAGCTCACCCACTCCAACCGGGTGTAAATCCTGCACAGCTGGGCTCCCTAATCACTCTCTGCAGTAGTCTCTGTGTGCCCTGCTTCCCTCTGCACTGTCAGGTCCTGGTCTCTGCTGGGACCTGCTTCCTGCACTGGTCCAGTGGGACAACTCTCTCTCTCTCTCTGCAGTTCCCTCTCTCTTAGGGGCCCTGCATTCCACTGGCTAAGCACAGTCACATGGTCCAGTGGAATGTAATTCTTAAAGGTGCCATGTCCTGTGCTGATATATACACACACACGTACTGTAGCCTGGGTCCCCCTGGGTCCCTGTTTGTCCCCTGACCTTTCCATAGGCAACGGAGGCTGGGGGGGATGCGCAGTAGCAAGCGCAAGCTGCGGCCATTAGGAGTATAGCACAGACCACATGTTGCCTGGCAACCAATAGGGCTAAGAGATGCATGACAGTTAGAATTCTGACAGTTGGGGTTCTGACATTTAGGTGGACTGACAGTTGGAGCCAGAACAGAGAAAGGGAAGGTAGGGTCTGGGTATCAGTGGCAACCAGACTCGGTCAGATTAACCCTTTAGGTCCAAAATAGGCCCCACTCACCTAATCAGATTGTGGCTGCTACAGCCACAGCTAGGGACATTTCCCCTGTAGCTGTATACAGTTAGTATATAGTGCCATTTCAAGGCACCGCACAGCGATTTGCGGACTGTGGTCTGGGGCAGGACCACCACTGCACTATCATAGACTATCAAAGGTGAGACCCTCCGACCAGAGTTCACCCCACGCAGAGGTGGAGGCTTCATTGACATCGACATCGCTGGATCAATTGATCCCTTTTGCTTTTCGGCCATACCCGGGTGCTGGAGCACCTGGGCAGGTAGCTCACAACGTGCATCAACTATAATACTTTCAGTTACTGTGGGCAGCGTTCTCACACATTGGGTGGGTTGGCTCTTGTGGACACCAGGGAGGTTGGGTGCCCAGGGATCCCTTAGTACTTTGGGGAAATCACATCAGGGGTGGACACAACGGTTGGAGGGCACAGTGGGGCTACGGCTGTGCGAGGCCTATATTGTATGTGGGTTAATGATATACTGTATCTAGTTGTACCTGTGGCCAGTAAACTATTATTGTAAGGATCGGGGAGTCATGCCACCCTCGACGCGCTCCCCGCTTACCTTCCCCCACTGCCGGGAATTCCGGTTCCCTCGCTCCTAACGCCGATCCTGCTCTCTCTACTCCGGGAGACAATAGGAAAAAACCTGGCGCTTACCTTAAGCTTAATATACAGGATGTGCTTACAATGTGGCAGTTAGTTAAACCACGGCTCTTTGGCAGATGCTTTGAGCCAGCATGAAGTTCCCTTCTGCTTCAACCCCAGGAAAGGGTTAATCCAGAGCCCTTACAAAGATACAGAAACATACAAGCAATAGGGGAGCGTGGGATTAGAAAAACATACAAGAATAATAAAAGAACAATAAAATTACTGTGGTTACAACAATATTGCTGGGGGTTGGTGAAATTACTGAATACACTTACACGGCCATGTGCAAGTGGACACGGTATATGGTTTCTTTAAGCAATTCCAGTCACTTCCAACATCAGGTTATGGTGGTTCAGAGGGTTTTGAAATAAATATATAAATATATCTGTACTCACACGGCCGAGTGTGAGTCCTTGCAGGAAATTGGTAACTTTGGGGTTAAATTAACCCATCCGCATCTCCCCTCAGTGTGGACTCTTCTTCAATTGCAACCAGCATGGGGTTCTAACCCCGGTCTTGGGCATCAGATGGGGACTCTCCCCAGTGGTGGTAATAGGGGAGGGTAGTTGGAGAAAGTGAGGCACGTTGTCAGTGGGGTTTAAAACACATTTATTAGTTTAAAAGCAATTGATAAAACAGGACTCACATACATACATAGAGGTTGGACTAATAAATGTGTTTTAAACCCCACTGACAACGTGCCAATTGAAGAAGAGTCCACACTGAGGGGAGATGCGGATGGGTTAATTTAACCCCAAAGTTACCAATTTCCTGCAAGGACTCACACTCGGCCGTGTGAGTACAGATATATTTATATATTTATTTCAAAACCCTCTGAACCACCATAACCTGATGTTGGAAGTGACTGGAATTGCTTAAAGAAACCATATACCGTGTCCACTTGCACATGGCCGTGTAAGTGTATTCAGTAATTTCACCAACCCCCAGCAATATTGTTGTAACCACAGTAATTTTATTGTTCTTTTATTATTCTTGTATGTTTTTCTAATCCCACGCTCCCCCATTGCTTGTATGTTTCTCTCTCTCTACTCCGGGGACTGCCCGCCATGCGGGGCTTGCACCCTGCTCGAAACTTTGTGCGTCTGGACTCCGCCCACATTGTCCGTCTGCGGGGCGCAACGGACACGCACAGCGCGCGATCTGCATGCACAGGAGACGTGCCATCTTTAATCTACCTAGGCGCCTCCCCACACCTGTTCCATTCCACAGAGCAGGCAATGATGATCACCATTGCTAATACATCCTATCTCATTGGTTGTCCTCTCCTTTATATGCTCAGCTGTGCCACTGGCACATTGACTGAGCATAAACCTATGTTTCATAGTGTTCACTGCTGCTTGCCTCCAAAGTCTTGTCTTGCTCTTGTTTTTCCTAGTTCTCCGTTCCTGACCCCGGCTTTCTATTGGACTCCGCTCTTCTCTACTCCTCACCCCGGCTACTCTCGACGATCCGCACCTCTCCAACCTCAACCTTGGCAACGTACCATGACTACTCTCTACTCTCCAATCCAGACCACAGCTCATAGTACCTGCAACCTTCCGCTACTCTCCAACCCCGACCTCGGCAAGTATTACGACTCTCCTTACCTCTCCAATCCTGACCCAGCTACCTCGACAATCCTACTTTCCAGACGCGCCCTCGCGGCTGTGGGTATCATTTATATCTACCCCCATCTCGGCCTTGCAGTCCGCCTTGTTTGTGGTGAGCACTGTGTTACAGTTATTAAATACAAGTGTGTGATCTTATTGCATTGGGTCCTGTGAATGGGGTTATCCGGCGCTGTCAGGATCCCTCACAGGAGGAGGCGCTATCACCAGACGGATCAGGTACACCTCAAGCTCCCAACAGCGGAGGTTCAGGCCTCCGGTGAGCCACAGGTAAAGTACCACACACTCCGTAGCCGCCACATTTCACATAGGGTGGGGGAAAAAGTGCTATACTGGATATATAAATATTAACAAAACACAAAACCCCAGCAAGCTCTTTTTGGAAACCCATGGGCCCCCACAAAATATATATATATATATATATATATATATATATGTATATAAGTGTCAAAATGGAGTGCTGTTGAGCGTGGCATATGTATACAACAGACGACAGAGAAGCCCAATGCTACATCCAACATGACAAAAATACACATTAAAATAGCTATATATATATATATATATACAAATACAACTGTATGCTCATCTACATGTCTTAGGCAGGTCTGCGACCCCGCCTTTCCCCATCATCACCCAGCATACAGCACTTCCACTGCAGCAAGGGATTCTGGGAAATGACATGCAAATGAGCACACTGTGTCACTTTTTGCCTCAAAAACCATTTTTAACATGGTTCCCTATAGGCTTAAGCTTGCTGCATGGTCACAGCTTTGAGCACAGCCAGGGTTAAGGTGCATACCCAGAAAACCACCCACAGACAGCTTTTTTTTGTTTTTGTAGCCCGGGTGGTGAAAAAGTGATTTCACCTCTAAAAACCGTGCTCATGGTCAAGTGAGACCAGGTGCGCAAAACTTGTGACTATAGGCTACCGGAGAGCTGCAAGTCCATGACATGGTCAGTCCTCTTCAGCCACGAGGGCCAGGAAAAGTCCTGATGTTACACCGACGTCGTCATTCGAAGAATCCGACGTCCATCCTGTTCCCTCCTAATGCAGCAGACGCCGCAGGAGGGTCCAAGTCTTTAGGGCTTTCGGCTCACACCTACTCGCCCACCGCAGTCTTCTCCCAAGGGAATGGCGACCACCGACCAGCACACGGTCTTGCATTCTCCGAAGAAAATTAGGTGACTGATAACCCAAAAATAAAAAAACACAATCCATGGTGCGAGTGCTCCAGTGCGCTGTGCAATGCAGTGCAGGAAGTGCTCAGACGAAACAACAAAATGTGCACAAGTGCACGCCAGACCCGGAAGCCTGGCGGGTAAAAAAAATAGTGGCGAACCCCTCAGCGGAAGGCAATAAGGGGTGCCAGTGCAGAAAATGTAGGGGTGTGCAAATTATCCGTGCAAAAGTCGAAGTGCGTGTGGCAACACTTGACTCCACCAGGTTAACCACTCCTGGGGTGCCGTGATAAAATAGCCCGGGCTACATATCCGCCTTCTCAGCCCATGACCAGACCAAGTGATGCAACTAGTGCCATCCTTCACAGGACAGACACTACACTTGATCTTAGCCAAAAGGCAGAGAAGCTGTTTCGACCTTGATGGGTCTCATCAGTGTGGGGTTGATTTTATCTGGATATGCATGAGAGGCTATGGGATAGGCTATACCATAATACTGAGTTAAGTTATGGTGAGTGAAAAAAGTGACAAAAACCCTCCACAGGAAAGCAAATATGCAAATACAACTGTATGCTCATCTGCATGTCTTAGGCAGGTTTGCAACCCCGCCTTTCCCCATCATCACCCAGCATACAGCACTTCCACTGCAGCAAGGGATTCTGGGAAATGACATGACACCTCTCCCCCCTCCCTGCTCCAAATCACCTCTCCCCCTCCCCCTGTGTGTGTGTGTGTGTGTGTGTGTGTGTGTCACTTTCCACTGCCCCCCCCTCCTGTCCACTGCCCCCCCCTCCTGTCCACTGCCCCCCCTCCTGTCCACTGCCCCCCCCTCCTGTCCACTGCCCCCCCTCCTGTCCACTGCCCCCCCCTCCTGTCCACTGCCCCCCCTCCTGTCCACTGCCCCCCCTCCTGTCCACTGCCCCCCATTCCTGTCCACTGCCCCCCACTCCTGTCCACTGCCCCCCCCCTCCTGTCCACTGCCCCCCCCTCCTGTCCACTGCCCCCCCTCCTGTCCACTGCCCCCCCCTCCTGTCCACTGCCCCCCTCCTGTCCACTGCCCCCCCTCCTGTCCACTGCCCCCCCCTCCTGTCCACTGCCCCCCCCCTCCTGTCCACTGCCCCCCTCCTGTCCACTGCCTCCCCCCTCCTGTCCACTGCCTCCCCCTCCTGTCCACTGCCCCCCCTCCTGTCCACTGCCCCCCCTCCTGTCCACTGCCTCTCCCTCCTGTCCACTGCCCCCCCCCTCCTGTCCACTGCCCCCCCTCCTGTCCACTGCCCCCCCCTCCTGTCCACTGCCCCCCTCCTGTCCACTGCCCCCCTCCTGTCCACTGCCCCCTTCCTGTCCACCGCCCCCCCCTCCTGTCCACCTCCCCCCCTCCTGTCCACCTCCCCCCCTCTCCTGTCCACTGCCCCCCCTCCTGTCCACTGCCCCCTCCTGTCCACCACCCCCCCTCCTGTCCACCTCCCCCCCTCCTGTCCATCTCCCCCCCCTCTCCTGTCCACTGCCCCCCCTCCTGTCCACCCCTCCCTCCTGTCCACTGCCCCCCCTCCTGTCCACTGCCCCCCCTCCTGTCCACTGCCCCCCCTCCTGTCCACTGCCCCCCCTCCTGTCCACTGCCCCCCCTTCCTGTCCACTGCCCCCCTCCTGTCCACTGCCCCCTTCCTGTCCACTGCCCCCCCCTCCTGTCCACCTCCCCCTCTCCTGTCCACCTCCCTCCCCCTCCTGTCCACCTCCCCCCCCTCCTGTCCACCTCCCCCCCTCCTGTCCACTGCCCCCCCTCCTGTCCACTGCCCCCCCTTCCTGTCCACTGCCCCCCTCCTGTCCACTGCCCCCTCCTGTCCACCGCCCCCCCCTCCTGTCCACCTCCCCCCCCTCCTGTCCACCTCCCCCCCTCTCCTGTCCACTGCTCCCCCTCCTGTCCATTGCCCCCCCTCCTGTCCACTGTCTGTCCCTCCTGTCCACTGTCCGTCCCTCCTGTCCACTGTCCGTCCCCCCCTCCTGCCCCCCCCCTCCTGTCCACTGTCCGTCCCTCCTGTCCACTGTCCCCCCATCCTGTCCACTGTCCGTCCCCCCCCTCCTGTCCACTGTCCGTCCCCACCCCCTCCTGTCCACTGTTCATCCCCCCCCTCCTGTCCACTGTTCGTCCCTCCCCTCTTGGGAACACAGAGAAAGAGGGGGAGAGAAGGGAGCGGGAAATTTTACTCACGGCCAACGCCAGGTCTCTCTCCCCCTCGCCGCTACAACTCACCTCTCTCCCTCCCTGCCGACGCTCCAACTGGAACAGATGGCGGCGCCCGGAAGGACCCCCTTCCTCCCTCGCGGCGCCCAGTGAGAAGATGGCGGCGCCCAGAAGTACAGGTAGGTGTCGCGTGTGTCGCTCCCCCACTTCCCCACCCCCCCACTTCTCCCCCCCCCACCCCACCTACCCCCCCACCTCCCAGAGCATGCTCTCTACGGCTCAACATCCCCGAGGAGCAGGAGGAGGGCGGCAGGGACTTAATGCTGCTAGGTGAGGAAATGCAGGGGGAGGAATCCATGCCTTTGAGGCGCCCCCCCCCCCCCTGCCTTTGACGCCCCCCCTGCCTTTGACGCCACCCTCCCCTCTCCCTTTGACGCCCCCCCTCCCTTTGATGCCCCCCCCCCTCCCTTTGACACCCCCCCTCCCTTTGACGCCCCCCCCCTCCCTTTGACGCCCCCCCCCTGCCTTTGACGCCCCCCCGCCTGCCTCCGGGCAATGCCGGGTATACACACACCTCTCCTCCCCCCCATCACACTCACCTCCCTCTCCGGCACTGACTCACCTCCCCTCCCCGGCGCTCACTCCCCCTGCCTTTCACGCCCCCCCTCCCTGCCTCCGGCCAACGCCGGGTATACACACACACCTCCTACACCCCCATCACACTCACCTCCCTCCCCGCCGCTCATTCACCTCCCTGGTGCTGACCCACCTCCCCTCCCCGCCGCTGACTCACCTCCGCTCCCCTGACTCCCCTCCCTGGTGCTCCCCTCCCCGGCGCTCCACTCACATCACCTCCCACACACTGACTGACACACACAACTTACTGACACACACACACGCTGACTGACGCACACACACACGCACACTAACTGACGCGCGCACACACACTGACTGACACACACACACTGACTGACACACACACACACTGACTGACACACACACACTGACTGACACACACACACTGACTCACACACACACACTAACTGACGCGCGCACACACACACACACTGACTGACACACACACTGACTCACACACACACTGACTGACACACACACTGACTGACACACACACACCGACTGACACACACACACCGACTGACACACACACACCGACTGACGCGCGCGCACACACACCCACACACACTGACTGCCGCACGCGCACACACACCCCCACACACACACACTGACTGCTGCACGCGCACACACACACTGACTGACTGCCGTACGCACACACTGACTGACGCGCACACAAACCCTGACTGACGCATGCACGCACACACTGACTGAGGCACACACACACTGTGTGTGCGTCAGTCAGTCTGTGTGTGTTTGTGTTTCTGCCTCAGACTCACTGACGCACGTGCAAACACACAGTGACTGACGCACAGACGCTACATGAAGCTTTAAAGGAGGGGGGGGGACTGGATTGATGTGAATGGGGGACAAACAGAGAGAGGGGGGAGGAGAGAGAGAGGAACGGGAACATTACATCCCGGGCAACGCCGGGTCTCTCAGCTAGTATATATATATATATATATATATATATAAATATATATAAACTTAGCATCAAAATCGCCGGCATGAATTGCTCCTTTAAGCTGCTGTAATTAGCTAAAGGATCTGAGCATCAGCCACTGGTGCGACTGCACATGGCCCCACTCTCACAGACGCCCCACGCTTTTCCACGGCTATCTTCAGTAATCACAGTTTAATGTTGCGGTGGTTAATTTAACTTTTAAACTGTGATTGCCAGAGCCAGAGGAGCGTGCGGAGCCTCTGTAAGTGCCGGCATCTCCTCCTATCATGTGACGACGCGTTGCGTGATGTAACATGGCTCAAGGGCGGGTAAGAGGTCCTACGCATCAGCGTGATGTCATCTGCATTGGGCCCCACAAAAACTCCTTGCCGGCCTTGTCGGTAGACATACTGTAGGTACAATAGGTACAGCTGTTTTTGATATAACATATACTGCTCCTGATGAAGCTGACGCCAGTCAGCGAAACGCGTAGAGCTTCCATTTCCTGCGCAGTAATCCCCGTTCCAGAGGAGAGGAGACCGCTGTACTACGTACCTGTTCCTTCCCCCGCATTACCGGAAGCTGTCAAGCCCCAAACGGATGTGACGTCAGACGCCGCTCGAACACTGTCTGACTGCGGGAGAATTGGAGAGACGGTCCGGTCACCACTTCTCTAGCGTGAGATCTACTGCTTCACTATTTTATGTGCTTATTTTACTTGTACACATTGTGAGTACACTCCTTACCTTTTATTGCGATATAAACCTTTTTGTTGGTCTGCGCTATGGTCTCTTTTCTGCTGTGTTTCCTCATGAGTTGATCCAGAGTGCAAGCCCTCTCGAGTTCCTGCAACCCTGTTCCCTGTTACATGCTGATTCTTCACCCACTTTCTGTAAGTACTGTAGGTAATTTATATGAGCCAAGTTTTTCTTTTTGCCCATTTTTTGTGATTTTATTGCACCATATATGTTTACTCTTTTTTTGGGGTGTTCCTGATTTATCGCTCCCTTCCTACCCTGGATGTACGTTTGATAGGTACAGGGCATGACAAAAAATAGATATCATACCTGCTTTATAAGTACAAGGGTATGAAAATAGCCATTCTTTCAGCACAGAAAAACAAAAATGGAAGGCATTAAAAAGCGTTATTCTCCCAAGCACTATGGCTGATCTATGTGTACAGTGAAAAATAACCAACTTTAGGTGAATATGATTAAAGTAAAACAGAAATAGCACAGCACACTATGATAAACTTGCATTAAAAATAAATTGTACAAATGTGGAATCATTGGGTCCTGTTTTTACTTTGTTTTAGACGTTAATATAATAACATTACAGGTACTTTGCAACCTAATTATAGCATGCTATAGTGTTGCTTACTTTATTTAATTAGCATTTTGAATATAGATTGTAGATTTGTAAATGAAGAGGCATGGTAGTTAATATTAGAGAATGCCATCCCACTTTTACAGCTGCAAGATATATTTTATAGCTAACTCTACTTCATGGAAAGGGTACTGTTATAGTTTTATAGCTTGCACACAGATTTCACCAACAAAAGTGAAAATATCTTAAAGGTGCTGTTCTCCTGTTATAGAGAACATCCTTTCTTATCATTCTGATTAAATGCAGTCATTATGAACAGTGTCAGATTTGCCATTAGGCCCGTTAGGCACAGGACTAAGGCGGCAGAATTTGGGGGCGGCACATTTTCCCTGCATCATGATGTCACAGACATAGTCCTTAGGCTCACTGCCTCTCCCAAGCCTGGATAGGAGGAGCCATCTGAATGGGCGGGACTGCAAGCAACTGCACAGTGCGGGAACAATGTTTCAATTCTCTCTGAGCTATGCTGTGCAGCTGCTGCCTGCGTGAGCAGGGAGAAGAGACCAAGTGTAACAGGGGAGCTATCCCTGTTCAGGAAATGTGCCTCTAATCCAGCAGTGGGGTGGTTAACTGCTGGTAGTCAATTAACCAACACCACCTGGCTGATTAGATTTCTTAGACAAGCCTGTCTTTGAGACAGGAAGAGAGATTGTTCCTGAGTATCACAAGTTGTGGGACTGAGCCTGCCAGAAGAAACTGAGCCTGCCAGAAGAAACTGCACGCTGCTTGCAAGACACAGGGGAAAGCACTTCTGAACCTGAATGCTGATATTGCCTGAGGAAAAAGGCAGCAACCCAGGAACAGAGAAGACTTTCCCTCCAACTACAAGAAAACAGATAAGACTTTCCTTTATAAGACTTTGTAACTGCACATATCAAGATATATGTTTGGGGCTGGGAGACATGCTAATCTAAAGGGAGTTGTGGACTGCATAGGTTTTACTAGACATACTCCCAAGTGGAACAGAAGCTTTGTTTGACCCCTTATTTGAATATGTTTGGATGATTTCTTATGTTAAGGAAACAGGCACAATAAAAGCCTGATTTAATTTCACCTTAACACGTCTCCCTTGCATACCTCTGCGCACGCCCTTCTACACAAAGCAGCAACTACGGCCGAGTTCAGGGTGCATGCTGCGGCTGAATGCTCCCGTGCATGCCTCCACCACACGCTCCTGCAGCCCAGCAATCTGTGTTCAGGCTGCAGGAGTCGGGTTGTGGTGTTTGGGGGCGTGGCCAACGTGTCACAGAGCTGGATCGCTGAACCAGCTCACGTGACGCGACTGCCGCCCCAAAAAAATCAATTTTGGTTGTAGAGGCAAAATGTAGCAGCGACAACGCTGTACTTTGTCGCCACATGGAATTGCAACCTGACATGGTTCATTGAAAACCATGTCATTGTTCCGATCGTGCACGCGCACATCATGTAGTAAGCACCCTGAACTCGGCCTTAGGTGAGTGAGTGAGGGGAGGAGGCAGATTCCGTTTTGTGGGGGGGGGGGGCAAATTCTGTTTTGGTGGGGGCACACAGATTCTGTTTTGTGAGGAGACACACAGATTCTGTTTTGTAGGGGGGGCACATATTCTGTTTTTTGAGGGGCACAGATTCTGTTTTGTTGGGGGAACAGATTCTGTTTTTGGGGAGGGGGCAGATTCTGTTTTGTGGGGAGGGCAGATTCTGTTTTAGGAGGGGACAGATTCTGTTTTGTGGGGGGGGCACAGATTCTGTTTTGTGGGGGGGGTGGATTGATTCTTTTTTTTGGGGTGCGAAGGGCAGTTTCTGTTTTGTGGGGTGCGGGGGTCAGATTCTGTTTTGTGGTTGGTGGGATTCTGTTTTGTGAGGGCGAGGGTTCTGTTTTGGTGTGTGTAGGAGGGTGCCATTTTGTGTGTGCTGCGGGGTGGGGGTACCATATTGTATGTGTGTGTGCTGCAGTGGGTGCGATGTTTGTTTGTGTGTGTGTGCGTTGTGGTGTGCCATTTTGGTTGTTTGTATGTGTTGCACAGGAGGGGGGTGCCATTTTGTATGGTCTACAGACATGACAACGAGTATTCTAAAGCTTGCCTTAAACTAGCCCGGTTACATTCTGGGTATGTGCTGGGTGTAACCTGGCTAGTTTAAGGCAAGTTTAAGGCATTTCTGCATTGACTAATGACCCATCGGATTAACACAGCGGGGGTCCCTGGCAGTCCCATTCAGTTTGAATGGGACTGCCAGGGACCCCCGCTGTTAATCTGATGGGCCATTAGTCAATGTAGAAATGCCTTAAACTTGCCTTAAACTAGACCCACCATGTACCTGGGTCTTTTTGGCGATTGCCACTGGTTTGTGTTAGAATAACCGTCGGCACTACAGTACGTGAGGGGCGGGGGGGGGGGGTGATGATTACATTTAGTGTATTGAGGAGAGGGCAGTATTATGCTTAGGCTGAGTCCATAGAGACTGCAGCTGTGCGGAGGCGCGCGGAGGCTGAGGGAAAGTGGGTGCTTTCCCTGGCCTTACTACGCACGCCATATGGGGGCGTGTCTATGGGCGGGCCAGTGACGTCACGGAGCTGGTTCGCCCTCATTGGGCGAACCGCTCACGTGACCGGCCCTCCGCTCCCCTCAGCGCTGAAATGAAAAAAAATGTGTCTGCTACGCCTCTGTGAGCGCGGCTCAGCCGCGGCCTTATTAAGGAGAGGGCGAGACGAAAAATTTAGGAGCGGCAAAAAGGTATGGCCATAAGGGCGGCAAAATTGTAAATTCGCCACTGATTCTGAAACAATTAAGCATTTTTCTGTTTCATAAATTTCAAACATTCTTCTGGGAACTCTAATGTCTGTAATTTGATTTTCTAACAGCTGCTCTATAAATCTTGAAACAGAATAAAAAGGCAACAAAAACAACCCCTGTACGTTTCACACATATAGTGCTTTGTCAGGGGAATGAGTAGGGATTGTTTTCAGAGGATCTGTTCCGGTAGATCTTTCTTTCCCGTTGAGTTCTGGTAACAGGTGCAATGTGCTGTCAACTTTAATTTCATTTTATTTTGACCAGTTTTTCCAGTTCATTTGAACTCCAAGACTTTTTCATTCTGTGAACTGTATGTACTGTATATTCAAATGGACACTTTGCTTTGGAACACTTATTTGTGATTTGACAGGCTTAATGTACACTTTTTTTTATATTATTGGCAGCACAGAGCTCCACACTGTTTTTCTTTTTTCAACTTTACTTTGTGCCCAGGACATACTGGAAAAGGAGAGATAACTCTTGAATGTAGTTCTTTCCTGGTAAAATATTTTATAAAGAAATAAAATAAATAACGCAAGTGGGACTCCCAGTGTATTGCATGTGGAGCCTACGTTTTTATGATGAATTGTAAGTTTGGATATTGCTTTTATGGTATAGAAAGTTATGGAATACTGACCTCGGTGCGCTCTTAATTTGCCGTGTTGTTATTGTTCGAGGTGGTGACTATAGAGGACTGGGATTGCTCTATATAAGAAGAGCTGCAACAAAAATCTTCAGTGTTATATTTTTCTAGTTGCAGAAGAGCTATTTGTGCTGTGCACTCTTTTGCCTTTCCACTCTGTACATCTTCCCTGATCTCTGCTTCTTACTGCTGAGTTGTTTTCTTAATTAGTTAAAAGCCACTAACTATGCCCTAACACAGCGGTGCACAAAATGGGGGAGACCCGCTGCGGGCGGACGTGGGGTTTACAGGGGCCCCCACACGCTTCCCGAATACATTTAAATTAATGCCGGGGGAGCTGCAGGGCTTCTGTAAACTTCTACTTACCTTGTTTCAAACGCTCCTGGTCACGTGTCGTCATGGCAGCGTGGCGTCAAATGACGCCACAGGTCATGTGACGTCGCATTGACGTGACGTCCTGACGCCAGGACGTCTGAAGCAAGGTAAGCAGGGGGGGCGCAAGGAGAGGGGGACAGACGGCAGGGGGGCACAGGGAATAAAGATTGCGCTCCCCTGCCCTAACAAAATCAGTATATATTGTGTAGTTCATGACATTTTATGTTTTGCTCCTAGCAGCCAGGCTTTCGGATCTATTGAATACTTTTTCCATAATTCTATAGAAACCACATACATTCTTGAAAGAACTGTTAAAATAATAGACCGTTTGCATAGAACAGTGCTTTTACTCTATTTCAGTTCCAGTATACTGTTTGTTTCTAGCTTATGAGAAACATAGCAGACTAAAGAATCTACAGTATTTATCAAAGATTCTCTCAGCTACTAAACGTTGACAAAATGGGGGCACAGACAGAACCAAGAAGGGAAGGAATCCCATTGCACGTTTTCTTTTTATAAATCCGGCAACGGTTTTCTGTGTAGAGAAGTATTTTCCATGCAGTACCCATGTATTTAGGTAGAATATGCTTTGAAGTATTATAGTGGAATAAAAGAAACCCTAAACATTGCTTATATAATGTGTGAATGGGAAGGTAATCGAAAATAAAACAATACACAGTAATAATATTATTTATTGTGTGGGGAATAACCTATTCACCAAGTGCTGCTAACGAAAGTGAGGTGTCTCAAAGTCCTCTTTGTAAAGTAAAGTCCAAAATCCAGCGCAGAGGGAGAGTTAGGCATGGAAGACAAAACATACACCAGAAGAGAGGTGTATAGTGTATCGAGCCGCAGAGGGTGTATATGAAAACCTGGGTGTATTGTATATAAAATTTGAGGATGCAGAAAGAAGTTCTGGGAAAGCGTACTGTGGACTTCCGGTTACAGCAGAAGAGGTATCACAATTAGGAATTGATGATGAATGGAGGGGGTGCTCCGGAAAAGATAGGGCTCTCTATCACACGCATACACTAATTTTCTCCCCCAAAAATTGCCACACTACTGTAGGCCGAATGAGAATTCCACCCTGGAGGGGAACACTGCAAATGTTATTTGAACGCATATACGTGTAACTGCAACACTTTGGAGTAACATGGCTGAATACATTTATACTTCATGAATGCTCGTTATGACCAACTCTTCTTACCTTCTCTGTATGAATAAAACGCTCATAGTGTAGTATATAAAAAATAGTGTTCATGTAAAAAGGTAAATATGCACGTACAGAATAGAAAATCAAGTAAGCGTGTAGGTATAAAAGCCAATAAAGGACAGTATGCTTCTCTGTCTGCTGCACAGGATCCATTTTTTTTATCCATTTAGCTGGCGTTACCCTGACCTCAGCTTTTCCAGTGTAGCTGCAGACCCTCTACTTACAAAGAAGTTTTTTCAATATTTTTTGCACTGTGGTGTTAATTCATTTATATCACTCTTATGGTTGAAAACTCACAAATATATGTCAAACAGTATTCGTTTTTGTTTTACACGGTATATATTTTTATTATAGGTCTATTATGACCATATAGTCACAATTTATATCACACACAATTATTGATGCGCTTGGACATTTTTTCTATGGCTTCTCTGTATGAACCAACAGACAGAGCAATCTTAAAAGGTGGGAGCACTGAATCTGCTCTGGTTTTGCAGCGGAGACACATTGACACATAATCATAACTTTTTTTTTCTGTGGCAGGTTCCAGTTTGAGCTTTTGGTTACATTTCTGAAATAACATTTTTTTGTGGAACAATAATACATTTACAGGTTGGATTATCGAAGTTCTCAGACGTGCTCTGATAAATGTTCCTCATATATACTGTACCTTATGAGTTGAATAACAGCAGCACTGACTGGATTTCTTTCCCATGCACATCCATGGGACCAGATTACCAAGTATGGTTGCCTTTATTGTATAAGACTTTTGTATAACTCCTGTCTCTTTGGTTTCCCTTCATGTGATACCATTTATAATGCCTTTACCCACTATGTACAAGCATACCCTGCATTAACGTACACAATGGGACCGGAGCATGTATGTAAAGCAAAAATGTACTTAAAGTGAAGCACTACCTTTTTCCCACTTATCGATGCTTGTACTGTTCTGCAATCATCATATATGTGCATAACTGATATAAATAACGCATTTGTAACAGGCTTTATAGAATCCCCGCTTGCGCACAGCTTCGGTACAGGTAGGGAGCCGATATTGCTTTTCAGGACGTGCTGACAGGCGCATGCGTGAGATGCCGTTTGCCTATTGGGTGATATGTTCTTACTCGCGAGTGTACTTAAACTGGGGTATTACCGTATGTTTCTTGATGCTTCTAAATTCCTAAAGAGCTGTTGTATTTTTCATATCCTTCTGTCCTGTGCTACCACTGGTATTCACATTCAGTGTGCTCTTATGAAAGTCCATAACCAGAATCTGAATATTTGCAGATGATGCTGTTTCTGATGTTAGCTGTTCATATACTTAGGAGTGTTTCTTTTGTCTTTGCTTCTATTCAATGTCCTGTTTTATTCATCTCAAATACATTGGTTTGGTCTGCTGACATTTCTTTCTGATGTCTGTTCTTGTTGTGTCATTCTTGATGTAATCAGGCGATCCCTCACCCACTACACTCCATGTGCATTCATGCTTCCAACATCCTTTGTCTAACTTGATTACTGAAAATGCATCTTCTTTTATGATGGACAATGCAGCCTTTGTAATTTATTTTGTCTGATATTTTGCATCCTCTCCAGTTTATCTTTGTAAATCCCCTTTGCATCCAGTATTTGCTTTTCTATTTAATACAGTTAGCACACAGTTTCGCATTTTCCCTTGCTGCCCATGCCAAGTTTCATCTGCTTCCCAAAATGCCTGATAATAATATTGATGGTGTTCTCAAATCTTCTAGTGCCTCAAGTCTCTAAAGTTGCTGCTGCACATACAAGTTTATAGAAGCAACTAGAAAAACACATATCTGAGGCTTTCTGATGGCATTCATAAAATGCCCGGCAGATGATAATTTGAAAAGAAGGTAGTTGTTTGCAGTAATCTGGTCATCAAATGTCGAATCATGTTTAGCTCTGGAGCTGTCAGCATATTAGTGGTTCTATTGATCTGACTGCTTTCAAAGATAGATTCCACGGCAAATGAAGGTAAAGGAGATACTGTATCTCTGTGCTGAAGAATTGATGAGTTTTATTGAAAATCTTCTCAAGAGCAGGGAAGCAACTTCACAGCATTTTGAGTAAGGAGCTTAGTTATTGATGTGAGAAAACAGAAAAAAAATGGTGTGAGACAAGCACGCATTTTAAGTGAAACTTCTTTGTGTTTTGTCACTGAAATTGTAATTATACTCTCAAAAGCTTTTCATTCAATCAAAAACATCAAAATACAATTTCAGTGACAAAACACACAGAAGTTTCACTTAGAACGTGCTTACTGTTTTAACGTTTCCCTTTTAAAATCTACCAGCGATTATCTACTATTAACCGGTTCGAATATAGAAATGCTGCCTTAATCCGACCTAACAAATTGCTCCTGTAAACTTTCAAAACTTGACACACTAATCTTTGTTATTGAAGACCAATAAGAAAGATTTTTGTGTCAAGTTGTGAAAGTTGCTGTGCTCATATTTACTCATCATTGGTTTTACTTTTTGCTTAGGTAATGCAATAATTGGAAAGGACTTGGATACATGTAAATTGCCTGTTAAAGTCTTAACTATCTACTACAGGGTTTCCCAAACTTTTTTTTCCATGACCCGGTTATTTTTTAACTTCTTTTTCGTGACCCACTAAAAATTTTATCGCCTATACTGGCCTATAGGGCCTGCACAGACACACACACAGCCACTGATATACACACACACACACACACACAGCCACTGATATACACACACACACACTGCCACTGATACACACACAGACACACACACAGCCGCTGATACACACACATACACAGCCATTGATACACACATACACAGCCACTGACACACGCAGCCACTGACACACACACTGATACACACACGCAGCCACTGACACACACCCAGCCACTGACACACACGCAGCCACACAGACACTGCTACACACACACACACACTGATACACACACACACACTGATACACACACAGAGACACTGCTACACACACACACACACACACACTGATACACACACACTTACACTGATACTGATACACACAGACACTGATTCACACACAGACACACACACACACACACACACTGATACAGATACACACAGATACACACACACACAGAGACACTGATACACACACACACACTCGCTCTCCCCTATACGCACACAGACACAAACAGTGAATTACAGGCAACGACGGATGTGAGTGACTGTAGGGGGGGGCCAGGGACACTTGGGTGGGTGGGAGGGGGCCAGGGACACTTGGGTGGGTGGGAGGGGGCCAGGGACACTTGGGTGGGTGGGAGGGGGCCAGGGAGCTGGTACTTCCACCCTCCCCCATGTAACGTGCGGGCCGCAGAGCTGGTACTTCCACCCTCCCCCATGTAACGTGCGGCCGCAGAGCTGGTACTTCCACCCTCCCCCATGTAACGTGCGGCCGCAGAGGGGCTGGTACTTCCTCCTCCGTCCCACGTTGGGAGCGGGGGGGAGGAAGGGAGCGGGCCCTGCTTGCCCTGCGCAAGCGCGCGGGACAGCGGGGGGAATCGCCGCCATTGTTTTTTAACTTGAGCGGGGGGGGCGGGGGGCCAGGCTCGCTGCGACCCGGCAATTTTGGTGCCGTGGCCCGGTGCCGGGTCGCGACCCACCATTTGGGAAACGCTGATCTACTAGAAACGTTTAATATGTTTTCTTGTCCTCTACATACAATAATTAATTACAATCTAAGTCGCTAGGTTCCAATATATATGAATCATCTCTTTTTAATTGCAGATTGCCTTTCTTTATTTTTATTGACATAATGCTATTATACATTTACAAGAAATGTTCATGTTTTGTTCTTTCTGTGTGTGTCCTTGGTTGTGTGCGCGCGCGCGTGTCCCCTTGCTTGTTAGCATGGGCGCCGTGGACCGGAAGCTTGTGCGCATGCACGCCGCGTGCCGAAGGCTTGTGGGCGCCGCACGCCTCTGCACATGCACGCCGGATGCATCTGCGCATGCGCAGCCAACACAGGCCACCCACGTCACTTCCGTTTCACTATGAAGGAGATTTGTGCTAGGAAAAAGTTACTAGGTGCCAGCAAAGAAGTTTCACTTCAAAAACCATTCAGCTTTACGGGGTAAACAGAGAGCAAAATACGGGGTGAATATATACGTTAAAAAGAATAAACGATCACATAGAATAGGTAGCAGGAAGTATAGAGAAGAGTTTTGAACATGTAAAATAGCAAAGAGTACTACTAAGGGACTGAACTTTTGTGGCAACTCCAATACTGTATATGTTCCCAAAGTCATCAGTTCAAATAAGGAATAGTTTACTTGTCTTTGAACCCCACTAGCAGATTGAATAAGAAATATATGACACACATATTTCAGAGTCCTGATAATCCTTTACAATAAGATGTGTTACAGATTTAGCTAGATTGATTGTCTTCGGTGTCATGCAAAACATAGTGTAAATTCCCGGCATGTATTTGCATGTTGCGGCACCCCCGCGACCGCGACACTGCCACGGCTACAAAATTCTCTGCAGTAACGATAGGCGGTTTATGCGTTTAATCCAATTGCAATGTAACCCACCCCTTCTTCCCATAAAAAAACTTCAGATGGCTAGAAAGTATTTTTAAAGTATGGCATTTTTATTAGAGTCAAGTACAGCTCAGAGATAAATAACCAAGACTTTGTGACATAATACTATCTTCTTACTATAATATAATCTTCTTCAACCAACATCTTCTTCTGGCTGTCTCTTGTATAGTTTCACCTGTAAAATAATTGTGAGATTGTTATTTATTAATAATAGAGAATAAATAGATGCATTAATTACACTCCTCTGTGTCATTGATCAGTCTGCCAAATCTGCAAAACAAAAGATGAAAACAAAAATTAAACGAGGAGAATTTTTTTACTGTATTAAAAACTGTATGTGTTCAAAAATTACATTTTTAGTCATCAGTTTCATTCACTGATTAGTCCAGCCCACAGTCACTGGCTAGAAGTCTGCAGTAGCGCATTTATACTGCTTCCCATGTTCATCTAAAATAGCTCTCCTCATTGTTAGGAATAGCCTTTTTATCCTGGAGCCGTCAAAGTCACATGTCTGGTCCACTCAGCATAACGTTCAAAAGTCACACAGTCTTGGAAGGTTAGCTGGGCAAATCGACTCTGCTGTGTGAAACCTAGCTTTGCAAAGTTTCACCTGGTATTATTGAAACTGGGATCTACTGGATCTCCACGGAACAGTGATACCAATGCATCTCTGCCTCTGTGGTGCCGCAAGTGTACTTGGAAAACAGGCACAGGTAACTGCTCCAGGATGCCACTATCCTGCAGGTCGCTCCCTGTAGCATGGGGGCTCATAACCACAAAGTCATCATGTCTGTTGGTGGCCTGTCCCATCTCATTTGAGATTAAGAAGACGACGGGACAACATCCACCCCATTGGATTACAAGTATAGAAGACAATAACTTACCAGAAGACCATCGGTTGTTGAGGAGAATTGTGTCGAGGATCTATAGGTTCCTGCTGCAGTCAGAATTGGAGGGTGAAGACACCAAAGGTAAGAAAAACATTGATTGTATGTTATTTTTGGTATTTTTATTGTATTTTTTTTAAAAAAAATTTAGGTTGCTATTTGACAGCCAATGTGTTTATCTATGCCCCTTTCGAGCTATAAATAAGCACAATGACAAGCAATGCATTTGTCAGGGTCTCCTAGACATCCTGCTCCTAGCGATAGTTCCTTTCTCTGTACACAGGGTGTGCTGCTGGTTTCTGTCTGCTCTGGGGTTCATCTATCTGTCTCCTCTTGTTCCTCCTGTCCTCTGTCCTTATAGTTTCCTGTTCCTCCCTTGCCTTTGTTATGTGTCCAGACTCCCTCTGCCCTGATCTGTTTATGTTCCTGTTTTGAGTCCTGTTCATATTAAAGACCCTTGCTATTGATCTAGATTGCCCCAGTCTGTTTCCTGCTAGCTAATCCCAGTCCTGTTCCTGCACCCTATTCTCAGTTCTTGTGACCACGATGATCCTGCTTGCTGCCTGCCACAGAACCCTGCTTGTGACCCCAACAATCCTTTCCTGCTCCCACTGTTCCGGCCACCGAGGTCCTACCTGCTCCAAGAGTCTCCCCCGACAGCATTTTTGGCATATGTTGGTTTTTATTTATTTGTTATGTTTTATATTTTTGGTGCTTGTTTTGGTTTAATTGTTTTTGTATTTTTTTGGATTGTTTTTTTTTTTTTTGGGTTGCCATTGACTGCCATAGTGGCAAACCATGCCCATATTATGCCCATGGGTATGGTTGACCGCTGTGTCAATCAATTGGTGTAAGGAATCCGCTCCTCGGTTTAATGTTTGCCTTACCTTGCAGGTTGTGCAGTCCCGGAACACTTCCCCTGATATTTACTGCAGCCTGGATTCACTCACCAAGGAACTGCTCGTTTACGGATCCCCTTTCCGCCTAAAAAACTTTAGGAACAACTCGATGTCCCCGAGACCCATGGATGGCCCTAGCTGGCCGCAGTTCTCTCCGGGGGGTGGGGGTACACAAAGGAGTGACCACGAGTCTCTGAACCATGACTCTAACACCAATCCTAGACGGTTCTGGAACAACTCCTGGTCCACCAACTCTATGAGTGCTCTTGTTCGCCCGGAGGTCTCACGTGAAGAGGGGGGTACTGTAAGGAATCCGCTCCTCGGTTTAATGTTTGCCTTACCTTGCAGACATGTGCAGTCCCGGAACACTTCCCCTGATATTTACTGCAGCCTGGATTCACTCACCAAAGCAATACTGCCACACGCCCCTTCTGCCATTGGTTCTCTGACCTTTAAATGTTGCCTTCCCACAATGCTCCCTGCCGAGCATAGTCCTTCCTGGATGTCTCTGTGTTCTGCCATAAGCCTTGTCTTGTCTGTCTCCTTGGTTCCTGAGACCGGCTGCTAGTGTCACGCAGCGGTCCGTTCCTGTGCTGAAGCGGAGTACTCTCCTTGTTACTTCAGCTCCTTGTTTCCTGTGACTGGCTGCTATATTCATGCAGCGGTCTGTTCCTGGTTTCCTGCACTGAAGCGGAGGTTTCCCTGTGTATCTTCAGCTTCCTGGTTCCTGGGGCCTACTCTTTCCCTAATCTAGAGAGGCCGTGTCCTGGTTCCTGCGCTGAAACGGAGGATTCCCCAGCCCGCTCAGAACTCTTGCGCTGAAGCACTGGTTTACCAGTGCAGCTAGGCGTTGTGCTACTCTGGTCTGTCTACCACCTCCTGAGACCAGTACCATAGGCCATGGTCGCCGCACGCGCAGAGGCCACTCCCGCGCTCCTAAGCTGAAGCGGGGCTCTCCTGACTACCTGTTGCCGAACTCCTGCTTGAACAACGTTTACCCTGATGTCTCCAGTCCTGACCCTGTCGTGTCCACCGACGATGCTGTCTTCTCCTATCCTGATCCTGCTACGTACGACTACGAACTGCGCAATCCGGATCAGCCTGCTTTTACAACCCCACCTCAGCCACGCGGTCCGACCCAGGTTTGTGGCGAGCACAGTCGTGACAGTATGCTCGGCCCCACAAACTCGGACCGCCCTGTGGTGAGGGTTGGTATGTTTCTGTCTGAAATCCTGTCCCGGCCTGTAGACCAGTCCCAGTTTGAAAACCAGTATCTGTGCGAAATACTACCCCTGATTGAAGATCAGATTATGTATGAAGGTTTAACCCCGTTGCAAAGACAATGCCGTAACGATCTCATTAGTAAGGCTTATTGCCTCAAGGACTTAAAACAGTCTCTGGCCGATTGTGTTTGCTCCTCTGGTTCCCCTTTAACCTGGGACAATGTGCATCCTATCAAACTTGCCAACGCCCGAAATGCACTCCTTGCCTTGGCCTTATCATTGGACATTCACCTAGTACAACAGGACCCTCTCTTCATGGTGGTTCATGCTCAAGACACACTCCGTGTACTTTCCCTGACTTTGGACATTTGCATAAAGGAACAGGACCCTCTCCTCGCCAGCTACGCTGCCTCTTGGCAGTCCACCTGTGCTGCCAGTCCTGTCGCTAAACCTGGGGACGTATCTCCCTCTCCAGGAAATGACCAAACTGACCCACTATCACTGCCCCCTAACATAAATGCTGCCACGGTCCCTAGCCCTGATGGTACACCCGGGTACTCTGACACCAATGATACGTCTACGTTATCCCCTGCGGCTTCCCCACCTCGCTAATGGGTCCTTCCCTTTCTCCCTGCGCTTGTGAGGAGAGCACAAGCGTGACAATTGGTTTGTTGGCATTTTCTTTATTTTATTGCACTGTTATTAATTTTATTTGGTGCTTGTTTTTTTCTTTGTAGCTTGCCCATTCATTGCCATAGTGGCAAACCATGTCCATATTATATGGGCATGATGTACCACTGTGCCAATCAATGGATTTATTGGCAAATGCTTGTTTGATTTAAATGAATGTGTTTTATATTGTGCCTGTTTTTGTTTTAGATTGCCCATTCATTCTCAGTGTGGCAATCCATGCCCATGTGGGTGGCACAGTGGTAAACCATGCCCATCAATGGGTAGTGTGGGGGGGGGGTAGTTGCACTGGGGATGGTGGTCAGGCTGCCTGGGTGGTTAGAGGGGAAGGGGGGGTTAACCCCTTAATTACTATAGCGGTTACAAATCGCTAAAATGATTAAAGGATTAGTGGCCAGTAGTTTGTTTTTTAATGTAATGCTGCTGCCAACAGAGGACTGTGATGAGGATGAGGAAGAAGACAATGGACGACCTTCCTCCTGGCAGGGGTAAGTAGAACTTTAATTTACTTTATGCTGGCTGGTTTTATTTTTAGTGGGCAAATGCACTATTATCCATATCTGGATAATAGTAATGTTGCCCATTACTGTACTGTATGTGTTGGGGGAGGGTGGGTTGTTGGGGGTACAGGGGCTGACTTGGTCAGTTGTTTATTGGTAGGTAGTAGGTATTTTAATGTTTATTGGGGGAAGAGGGATTGGGTGAAGGGGGTACTTGGCCCAGGGTGGGTGGTTAGGGTGAGAGGTTAACCCCTTCATTACCATAGCGGTTACCACCGCTATGGTAATGAAGTGGTTAACTCCTCCCGCAACCTTCCCAATAGGCCTAACCACCCACCCTGGGCGAAGTACCCCTTTCACTCACCCCCTCTGCCCCTAATAAATCTGCTACTGTGCCTTAAATCCTTCATTGCCTTAGCGGCTAGCCTTGACGAAGCACCTTAGTGGCGTGAAACACGTAGGAGGGAGATTTTGGACATTGCTGTTCAATTTTTGCACAGTTAAAGCCACTCTCTTTTTCTGACCTTGGGTTATCTGTTACTCATTTCCAACGTTGCTGCCGCTCCTGATATCCTTCTTTTTTTCTATTTGCATTATTCATCGATATCCTGGAGGTACGCACCACAGGGAGAGTGGGAGTCCAGATCCACGCTGAAGACGCTGCTTGCACGCAGCCGACAGGACCGGCACAGCGATTATCGGACACTCGCCAGATCAAGCAATACCGCAGAGGGGTGGCTGGTCACAGAGATAAAATGCTATATTTCCTTACCTCTGAGTCCCCCTGCTCAAGCTAGGTGTTACTCCACACGCTTATCTCCCTTATTCACGGCATTAACATACCCTGATAAGACTCTATGCAAGCATCACACCAGAGCGCAAGACAGCATCATACTCACATTGCAGTTTAAAAAAATGTTCCTGCACTCGTTCCTCTGAGTGCCTCTGGAGGAAAGCTCACACTCTCGCAGATTTCCTTCACTACAAATTTATGTTATCCTGTTTCAACTCTGCTCTCTCTCATGCTAAACAAACCTACTTTTAACTAATCCCTACTCAGACCACCCTCGGCTGCCTGTTCTTCTTCCTCCATCTCACCTCAGGACTTTGATGACTATTTCATGGAAAAGGTGGAATCCATACATCAGGACATCCCCTCTATCCTCTTCCCATCCTATGCCTCTTCCTAACTCTCCTCCTGCCTTTCTTGACACTCTTTCTGCTGTCACAGAGGAGGATGTGTCATTGCTGATCTCCTCTTCTCCTTCCACCTGTTCTCTTGACCCCATTCCCTCCCATCTCCTAAAACCTCTTGCTCCTACTATAATCCCTACACTCACATTTTTAACTCCTTATACTCTGGTACCTTTCCCTCCTCCTTCAAAAATGCAACAGTAATACTATTACTCAAAAATTGCAATAGCATGCCTTTTGCCTCTAAACTCCTTGAACGTCTTGTATTCTCTTGCTTGCTCCATTTTCTCAACACCTATTCTCTCCTAGATCCTCTACAATCTTGCTTCCGCCCTGCTCACTCCACTGAAACAGTCCTCACTAAAATAACTAATGGCCTCCATGCTGCCAAAGACAGAAGTCATTACGCTCTGCTCATATTACTCGACCTCTGCAGCATTTGGTACTGTGGACCATCCTCTTCTCCTTCACATTATCCATACTCTTGGTATTCGTAACAAAGCTCTATCCTGGATCTACTCTTACTTCTCCTATTGTATGTTGTGTCTCTTTTGCTAACATCTCCTCCTCTATCGTTCTCTCTGTGGGGGTACCCCAGAGCTCTGTCCTGGGACTGCTTCTCTTTACACACTCTCTCCTAGGTGACTTAATCGCATCTCTTGGGTTCAAATATCACCTTTATGCTGATGACACACACATTTACTTTTCAACCCTTGACCTTACACTTGCTGTACAGACCAAAGTTTCTGTATGTCTCTCTGCTATATCTTCCTGGTTTGCTCTCTGCCGACTTAAATTTAACATGTCAAAAACAGAGCTCCTCACATATCTTCCAAACCTGGCCCTACAACCTCTTTCCACATTACTGTTGGAAGTACTATCTTACACCCACTAGCACAAGCACTCTGCCTAGGGGTCACACTCGACTCCTCTCTCACATTCTCCTCTCACATTCAAAAGGTAGCTAAAACCTGTGTTTTTTCCTCCGCAATATTACAAAGATACGCCCTTTCCTCTGTTGCACGATTGCTAAAACCCTGACACATACTGCTGCGGCCGAGTTTATTCGAGCATTTGCCCGTTCTCGGCCGCAGCAGTAACCTGGCGCGCGCCGGAGGGTGCCGGGCGCGCGCCGAAGCCTCGGAGGAAAGGCCCGCCGATCGGGGATTCCCCCTCTCCTCACCGGGTCCGCCGGGTCCCCCGGAACGTCCCGCCGCCGTCCTCACATCCGCGCGACACCAGGGCTCCCTCGGGGAGCCCTGGGCACGCGTACAGGCGGCACAGGCACCCGATGACGCGTGACCGCGCATCACGCTGAGGGAGTGCGGCTAGCAAGCCGGGACATATCCCGGCTTGCGGAATGAGCCGTACTCAAATAAAGTGTGCCGCCTGTGTATCCTCATTCTCTCCCGTCTCGATTACTGTAACCTCCTGCTGTCTGGTCTTCCTGCCTCTCACCTGTCTCCCCTACAATATATCTTAAACGCTGCTGCTAGAATCACTCTACTCTTTCCTAAATCTGTCTCAGCGTCTCCCCTGCTGAAATCCTTCTCCTGGCTTCCTATAAAATCCCGTATCACACACTCAATTCTCCTCCCTTTAACACTCTTCTGCTCCTCCTTACATCTCAGCCCTTATTTCTCGCTATCCACCATCCCGATATATATATATATATATCTTTTCTCTACCCCTTTTGTATCTAAAGTCCTCTCCCGCCTTAAACCTTTCTCACTGACTGCCCCACACCTCTGGAATGCCCTTTCTCTCAATATCCGACTAGCACCCTCTCTATCCACCTTTAAGACCCACCTTAAAACACACCTGCTTAAGGAAGCATATGAGTAGCTCCATGGCTGATACTTTAAACCTCATACATAAACCTTGCCCCCTTGCAGACGCACTTACCAGAACGCCCATCTACTTGCTCTGTACATTCTTCCTAACTGCCAATTAGATTGTAAGCTCTTCGGAGCAGGGACTCCTTTTCCTAAATGGTACTTTGGTGTCTGAAGCACTTCTTCGCATTGTGTTATATGTATTATTTGTTATTTATATGATTGCCACGTGTATTACTGCTGTGAAGCGCTATGTACATTAATGGCGCTATATAAATAAAGACATACATACATACATACAACTCATTTGAATACAATGTGTACTATTGTGCATGTTTAATATTGCACATGCATTTGTAACTTAAAGAATTTTTGTTTCGATTTTCTTAGTATAGTATGCTATTTCTTTGAATAAGAAATTCTGATCTGTTTTTTTTTTTACTACTGTATGTGCAAATATGACATATTTACTTAAACCTCTTGGGCTTTGCATGCTTTTCTGTACAGTGTGTCAGAGGCAAAATGTTAGTTTGAAAGCTTTTGGGGGCAATTATTTATTGTACCACTCCTGTGTACAGTGCATGTTGCATTACACTATATGGAAAACATGGTCTTTTGAGATGGTTATAGTTAACAGGGCTATTGCAGGTGGAATAAACAGGTACGAGTGAAAGAAGGAGTCAGAAAAGAATACAGAACAAAACGGCTGAAAAAGAATCAATCAGTAGGACGTCGGTAGCACTACACATCAATGAAAACTAAGTTTAAGACAAGGGAGAGTTAGAGCACAGAGGAAATAATGCATTATGTTAGTATAAATATATAGTTAATTGTAGGGTGGAATTGGTTTAATTTTGAAAGTTATTTATTACAATATGATGCTCATTAACATAATTTAAGTTTTACTTTACCCATATAAAAAAAGCTTCTATAACGATTGACAATTGTTTGAAAAAGTTATTGTCACATTTCTGCACAATAAAAATCTATGTATACAGTTACATGTGTGTATGATATACATTTCTATAATGTGAGAGGGACAAAAATGACAACATTTATTATTAGTATTATTGATTGTTAATAACTATATATTTTACTTTTATTGAAACAAATAGCAACCCCGCACTCAAAAATATTTAAGTCAGAAATAATTCAAAATAGTATATTTTACTCCTAAATATGAGAATAAAGGTGAATTACTGTGCTATGTAAGCATACAGATACCAGAGCAATCAGATATAGTGTGAACAGGAAGGACAAATAAATAGGGAAAAATAAGGGGGGGGGGGGAATAAGAACAAATAACACAATAATATTCACAAGGCAACATTAACATTTCAGGGTAATAAACCCTTTCTTCTGGCCCATTCCTAAATGCATAACATGTAGTACTTCCCTCAATCAGATCAGCATACAAGCCAGATGTGTGGGGAACAGCGTAGCGCCTTAATATGTGGTACCTTCTGCCTGAAGCACTAGAAATACGCCTAAGTATCAGTACTTCCTCTTTTGAAACTCCGGATTGGTTAACACACACATTCCCAGCTAGCTCAAACTCCCACACCTACCACATCCGGATTGGACTTTGTTTGATCATTTTGCTAGCTAATTTTTTGATCTGATTGAGGGGAGTACTACATGTTATGCATGCAGGAATGGGCCAGAAGAAAGGTTTTTTTCCCCTTATTTTTCCCTATCCGTTTGTCCTTCCTGTTCACACTACTGTATGTTTGATTGCTCTGTTATCTGTATGCTTACATTGTACAGTATTTCACTTTTATGAGGAAAATATACTATTTTTAAGTATTTTTGACTTAAGTATTTTTGAGTGCGGGGTTGCCATTTGTTTCAATATATTACCCTTTTGGAGTTGATGGAGACTCCTTCTCTCCCTGGGCCTTATTCAGAGAGGGTTCATAAAAAAAATCGCCAGGGAATTTAAAATGTTTTTTTTTTGGGCGTTGCTATCACGGTATTCAGAAAGGCTCGAATACCAAAGATAGCAAAATGCCCAAAACGGGCGAGTTGTTGCCAGCGAGAGCATCGAGCCTCTGAAAAGGCAAAAACCAGCGATTCATTTCTGCTGCAGAGAGAGCTGCTCTGAGAGAGCCGCCTCTCGCAGCTGAAATGTCGCCCGAAAATTATTTATTTAAATATACATTTCTTTAATAGTGTAGAGGTGCAGGGGGTCTCCGGAGCTGAACCACGTTGGTTTTATGTCCGGGGACCCCCTGCTTCCCGAGATACAGGCCTCTTTATGGGGTGCCGGTATCTCCTATGCAAGGAAATGTCCCGGTCACGTGACGCGGGACATTTCAATGCAGAGGGATACCGGCACCCCATAAAGGGGCCTGCATCTCGGGAAGCAGGGGGTCCCCGGACATAAAACCAACGTGGTTCAACTCCGGAGACCCCCTGCACCTCTACACTATTAAAGAAATATATATTTAAATAAATATTTAAAAACAGATCAATACACGCCCCCCCCCTCCACCCAAACCCATACAGTACAGTAATGGGCAAAATAACTATTATCCAGATATGGATAATAGATTATTTGCCCATTATTAAACCCTGCATTAGCATACATAAATCAAATAAATAAATACAGTTATACTTACCACGATAGCAGGTCCCTCTGTCCTCCGTTGCCAGAAAGCATATACAGGCATACCCCGCATTAAGTACACTCACTTTAAGTACACTCGCGAGTAAGTACATATCGCCCAATAGGCAAACGCCAGCTCACGCATGCGCCTGTCAGCACGTCCTGAACAGTAATACCGGCTCTCTACCTGTACCGAAGCTGTGCGCAAGCGGGGAGACTATAGAGCTGTTACAAATGCGTTTACATCAGTTATGCACGTATATGACGTTTGCAGTACAGTACATGCATCAATAAGTGGGGAAAAGGTAGTGCTTCACTTTAAGTACATTTTCGCTTTACATACATGCTCCGGTCCCATTGCGTACGTTAATGCGGGGTATGCCTGTATAGAAAATTAATACATTCTAATGGTCCCTAAACCCTTAATCACCTTAGCGGTTCCTAACCACTATAGTTATTAAGGGGTTACCCCACCCAGACCCGGGAGGCCTAAGCACCCACCCCAGACTGACTATACCCACCCTATACCCATTGAGTAGTATAGTGGTACATCATACCCATATAATAATAATATGGGCATGATAAGCCTCTATAGCACTCAATAGGCACCCTAAAAAAAATACAGTAATACATAAGACACACAATAAGAAAAGGAAACTAAACTACCAAAAAAGACACTTCACGTGACGCCTCATTTGAGCTCAAGAAGACGACGAGACAGCATCGGCTGGGATTTAACATGGGGTTTTTTTGATTGACAGATGAAGAAAGAAGATAAAGAAGAACAAGAAATGGTGACAGATGAAGATAGAAGACGGTGAGTAAAGAAAGAAAAAAGAAGATTGCGGTACCTGAGCAGGATCTTCATGGCGGATGGCATCGGATGCTGTTGGAGGCCTTCAAGGTACGTGAGCTTCCTGTTACCCCGGGAGTCGGAGGGCCACCGCTTCTAATGGTAAGTAAGATATTCAATGTTTGTAAATGTCTCTTTTTACAGGTGTATTCTTTGGGTTTTTATTTTTGGGGGGAGGCACATTGACTGGTAATATATTAATCTGTACCTCTTTAGGGTACAGATTAATACATTATTATGCCAATATTTGGGGGGCATTTCTCACTTGTTATTGCAGTTATTGATGTGGATGTGATTGTTTGTTTATGGTTAATGTAATAAAAGGTTTGCGATTGGTGTTCGCTTGTACTTAATGTTATATTATGTTAGCTCATGTGTTTTATGGATACTTCAGAGATTGTTTTAATTTATTTCTTTGTCTTTTAATGGTTACATTCATTAATGTTGGATTAATTAAGTGTTTACATTGGTTAGTGTTACTATTCATTTTGAGTTGGTTTAGGGATTAATTGGTTTGATTGGGTAATGCTTGAATTAATTCATTGTTGATGTTGTAATTGCTTCTATTGATTGGATTAGCTGGCTACTGTTTTTATTTAGTGAATTGTGTTTTTTTGGAGTTTAGTTACGTTTTATTACTGTGTGTCTTGTGTATTACTGTATTTTTATTAGGGTGCTCATTGAGTGCTATAGAGGCTTATCATGCCCATATTATTATTATATGGGTATGATGTACCACTATACTACTCAATGGGTATAGGGTAGGTATAGTCAGTCCGGGGTGGGTGCTTAGGCCTCACGGGTGGGTGAAGGGGGTATTAGCCCTAAGGATGGGTGTTTAGATCTTGCGGGTGGGTAACGGGTGGGTAGCGGTTGGGTTAACCCCTTTATTACCTTAGCGGTATTAACCGCCAAGGTAATAAAGGGGTTAACTCCACCCGCAACCCCCCCGCAATGCTTAAACAGCCACTAAGGGCCAAATTCCCCCTTCACCCACCCCCGCTAGCCACAGTATTGTATTGTATTGTATGTTTCTTACTGTATGCTTGGCACGGGTGTTTAACCCCTTCATTGCCTTAGCGGTTAGGCGCTATGGTAATGAACTTGCTGTACATGCATGTTTCCTGCCTCGGATGCATGCCGGGGGGGTCCGGAGCTGCTATTAATGGCTATCAGCTCCGGAGACCCCCGGCATCAATCCGAGGCAGGAAAGGGGCCTGATTTCTCCTAAGTCCCGACACATCGCAGCTCATCGAGGCTATCTCCCCACCAATTGACCAACAATTTTGTGGGGAATTGGATTTGGGGAGAAAATCGTTTTTTAGGCCTGCGATGGGCTGCGATAGGCCGCGACAGCCGACTCGCGGGTCTCTGAATAGCGCGAGTTTATCAACCATCTGAAAATGGTCGATAAGGGGCTAATCGCTGCTCAGTCAGCGATTTTCGGATGGAGATAAAATTTTGCGTCGATACAGGCCGTTATCGAGCACTTATCGAGGCTATCTGAATACGAGTGCCCATTTTGGGCGATAAGTGCTCGATAAGGGCCTTATCGAGGCTTTCTGAATAAGGCCCCCTGCGCCTTATCTATATTAGCCGTATTGGGTGTTATTATCCATTTAGGTGGTGCTGTTTGTCTTATTTTTTATACACATATTTTACTTTTATTTGGGCAGCTGTGGTAGAGGAGGTGAGGGAGCAGAACCGATCCAGATAAAGAAAATCTGGAGAACCAATATAAATTGTCGCTATGTACAGTACAATACAGTATTTAGGTATTTTAATGCTAATTCTAAAAACAATCTCATTTACTAATTTATTGTATATTGTTTCAGTATATCTAAAAGAAATAGATTTAAAATCAAATGGCCACTCTGGTTTTTGGGTAGTACTGCTCTGTCTCTCAGGCCGCCTGCTATTCAGAACAAATGCTGAGACTAGACATACCAGTAATAAGGCTAGTTAAGATGCCTTACAGTAAACACTGTCCCTTTTTTCTCCCTGCTTCACAGGGTTCATCATTATTTCCACATGGGCCAAGTATGAAAGTAGTGCATTGGACCACACACACTACTCGTTCCTTATTGGCATGATTAATGTCTTTGTCTTACTGTTTGCTATCTATTGAGGTTGTTAGTTTCTCATGAATGAATTTGAATCTGAGGCCAATGTTGTGTAACGTGGCGCAAATGTGAGACTAGTCGACGCTCCTCTCGAAAGCAATAATAATAGCTACACTACTTCTGTGTTTCTTCAAGATTGCCCATGACATTGTGCTCACACTGTCTCATACATGCTGTATAAAATAATGAGCTGTGGAATGAATGATTCGCACAACTGGATACAAATGCAATGACTACATTCTTATTAAATGTCCTCAGTCTGTTTTGTTGTCCCAATTGTGAGAAAACTAGATTGGGTACAAGCAAATTCTCTCCACTACTGTCGTGGTTCTCAAAAGCTCAGCTGGCTTCTTACTATGACACTTTTGGTAATTTGCATGCAATTAAGAAGAAGCCGATACAAAAGATTACAATTGAGCATATAAATGACAGACATACAAGTACCATTAGTGTATTTTGTTAGGCAAATGTAAAACAAAAAATGTATTTAGCATTTTTCAAAACTTTATTTATAAATAGCCCCTGGACTTATGTGTCTGAAATTTTGACCAGAATTTATCAAGCCGCAATTGATTTGAATGGCAGCTACCACCAGATCAGAATAACGCAGAATAATAATGTATGGGGGGGGGGCGCACCTTCCGTGGGTTACTACCGACCTTATAGCGCTCTACCATCTTAGGTATGCCTTGTGGAAAAGCTACGAAGTAACTGGCACTACCAAGGATCTTAATAACTACAGATGCCTGCGAAATATGTGCACAAGGCAAACATGACATGTAAAAACTACAATACTACTCTCACAATCTTCACCAGAATACATCAAATCCAGCTAACTCCTGGAAAGTCATCAACAATATATTCCAGCCTTCAAGCCATCAACAACCATGTAATATCACTAAGGGGGATATTACTCTGACAAATCCCACTGACATTGCAAATGCATTCAATTAATACTTTGTGGGGTGTGCTACTAACTTATTAGCGAAACGCAACCCGAACTGCAAACATGAACCTCAATCTCCCAACACTGCCCACAATTTTCAATTTGTCCCAGTATCTGAAGAGGAGAATACACAACTGCTCCTCAAATTAAAACTAAGCAGCCAATGTGGACCTGATTTACTGCAATCTAAGTTCCTATGACTTGGTGCCCCAGCTATTGCCAAACCGCTTGCTTCCCTAGTCAACTCTATTCTGTCTGCCGGCCATATCCCCAAGACCTGGAAAATTGCCAGAATTGTCCCAATCTTCAAAAGTGGGGACAAAAACACTGTCTCAAACTACAGGCCAATCTCTCTTTTCCCAATACTATACAAAGTCATGGAAAAATGTGTTCACTCCCAATTAAGCGATTACTATACCAAGTCAAATTTCCCTAGCCAATTCCAATCTGACTTCGCCCCAAACACTCCATGGTAACTACCCTCCTAAAAGTTTGTAATGAGATCCAGTGTGGAATGGAACAGGGACAACTTACTGGTGCAATATTCCTAGATTTTGCAAAGGCTTTTGATACTGTTGATCATGTTATCTTCCTAAACAAACTCCAGTGCTCTAGTATAGGAAAACATGCTTTAAAATGGTTTAATTCCGACCTATCAGGTAGATCCCAACATGTGTCTATCTCAGGCTCTAACTCCAACCCCTTGGATATCACCTGTGGTATCTCGCAAGGCTCTGTTCTGGGGCCCCTACTCTTCTCAGTGTTCATCAATGATCTTCCTACAGCTTGTAAGGGAGCTTCAATACACATGTATACAGATGACACAATCTTATATGCACATAGCCCAAGCCTCTACGACCTTGGACCCGTACTTCAATCTGACATTTTGAGACTTGAAAATTGGATTTCCCAAAACAAACTGTTTTTAAACACTGTCAAGACTGTGAAGTGGTATTTGAAGCCAAGGCTACATTTGTAAAGCTTCCAATAAATGAGCTCCAGATCAGAACCAATGCCAATACCACCATAGCCCCTGTTACTAGTTTTAAATACTTGGATATGGTTTGACTCCGATTTTACATTTGGGTTACAGATTAATACACTGACATCCAATACCGATGCCAAACTAGGTGTACTTTATAGGAACAAATCCTCCCTAAGTCTGCTGGTCAGAAAGCGCATTGCACAGCAGATGCTAATGCCAATTATAGACTACTAGCTGATATACTCGGCATTGCCCGTGATTTAGCCCCCTTCACAGCTTGCTGGCCCCCATGTTCACAACTCCGTTTCCCTTTCACAGCTCCCCCCCCTTCACTGCTCCGCCCCCCCTCCTTCACAGCTGTGGTGTCCCCTTCCTGCCCCCCACATCATTCACCACCCCCCCTGGCCCCCACATCTCTGTCCCCCGCCTTGAACGTCACATAAGTATCCCCCCTTTCACATCACATCACTCTCCCCCCCTTACACCTCACATCACTCTCCCCCCCTTGCACGTCACATCACTGTCACCTAACTCTCCCCCCCCTTGCATGCCACATCACTCTCCCCCCCTTGCACGTCACATGACTCTACCCCCCTTGCACCTCACATCACTCTCAGCCCCCTTGCACCTCACATCACTCTCCTCCCCCTTGCACGTCAGATGACTCTCCCCCCTTGCACCTCACATCACTGTACCCTCCCTTTCCCCTCACATTACTGGCCTCCCCCTGCATCACACCCTGGCCCCCACCACACAGACTGTCTCACACACACACACACACACACACACACACACACACACACACACACACACACACACACACACACACACACACACACACTGTCTCACACATACACACCACCACACTCCTCACACAGTATCTCCCATACATACCCACACACACAGGAGTAAGAGGCGCAAGTTTGGAGGTGAGTGCCGGTGGGGAGAGGAGGGGGGCTGGGGGGAGGAAAGGCGCCGATCGTAGCAGGAGGCTCCCCACCGGCCACCCCAGGGGACAGTCAGCTGCGCCGCGCCCGCCACTGCCCTGCTCCCCCCCCTCTCGCCCCGCCCGGCCAACCAGGGGAAAGTGTGCAGCGAGGGGGAAGGGCGCGCCGAGGGGGAAGCTACTGTAGCGCTGAGGGGGAATGGACCGCCCGCCCCAGGGGACAGTCAGTCGCGCCCGCTACTGGCCTGTTCCCCCTCGACCCCCCCCGCCCATCTCACGACCCGCGCGTGCAACCAGGGGCAAGGGCGCGCTGAGGGGGAACTGAGCAGCCGCCCCAGGGGACAGTCAGCCACGCCCATCACTGCCTTGCTCCCCCCCCCCCCGCGCCCATCTGCCACACGGGCAACCAGAGGCAAGGGCGCGCTGAGGGGGAGGAAAGGTAGCGCCGTGGTGCCGGTGGAGCCACGCGGCACCACAACGCGCGGGGAGTGTGTGAGGCGGCGGGTCGGGTTGAGATTTGGAGCGGCGGGTGGAGGGCAGCAGTGGCGGGGGTGGATGGTACCTGGAGGCTCAGGAACGGCGTGTGGCTCTCGAGGAGAGTGAGTCACCAAATGGAGAGCATGCCCTGCGTAGGCATGGCCGTGACATCAGGCCACCCTGCAGGCCAATGAGGTGAGGGTGCAAACAGACATCCAAACATTTTTTCAGTTTTATATATATAGATGGGGACATAGTATATGGCACGGCACCCCAAACCCACCTTAGCAAACTTGATACCCTCTACAACTCAATATGTAGGTTTATCCTCCAATGCAACTACAACACACATCACTGCGAAACACTCAAATGACTAGATTGGCCATCTCTTGAGTCTAGGCGCAAAGTTCATCTTTCCTGTCTTGCCTTCAAATACTTTCTGGGCAAGCTACCCATCTATCTGAACAAGCTGCTCTCCCCTACCACATGCAGCACTTATCATCTGAGATCTGAATCCAAAAGACTGTTCATGGTCCCAAGGCTCAACAGAGTATCCGGCCACTCCTCCTCCTACCGTGCACCCCACAACTGGAACAATGTACCAGAGACTCTCACAGCCGCCACCAGTCTAAGTTCTTTCAAAACTAAAGCTGTCTCACATTTTAATTTGGTCTGTAACAGTTACATATGCCTATAAAATATATTATCTCTTACTGTGCATGCAATGTTTTGTATATAATGTATGTAATCCCCTTTCCCTATGCCTAAGGGAAACCGCAGGCAATTTCGCGTGCTGCTGTTACCTGTACACTCACTGGAGGCCTGAGCCTCCGCTTCTGGGAGCCTGAGGTGAGCTCTCTCTCTTGTAGTGCAGCGCCTCCACCTATGAGGGATCCCAGCATTGGCGGGATGACTCCTCATAGGAACCAATACAAACAGAAATAAACAGTATCACTCCAGATATATATAACTTGTCTTTACTATAACAGCATATAACAATATCATATCACAACCCTAATGCAACAATACCCACACTCTGCGTGGTTTACCCCCAAAGTACTGAGGCTGCCTTGGGCACCTATACCCCGGTGTCCACACAAGCAGTCCCACCTAAATGTAAGGTAGTGCTACCCCCCTGTAATGTGTAGGTGCACATTGGTACCTTCCTGGTCACAGGCCTGACCAGGGAATAGTAAGAGGAGGATGCTGGATCAGGTCCCATGCCACAGGGCTTCAATGCAACTCCCCTCACACCTTATCTAGGCCGCGGTGCATGGTACAATCTCCAGCCGGATGATCCTTCTCCTGTGCTGCCACGTGCAGCCTAGTCCCAGGCTGCAGTCTGCCACGTGGACGTCCATCCAACGGCTCGGTAGTGCAGCTGCTATTCTAATGTGGGGAGGATCCCTATCTGGGGCCTTCCCTACAATACTGTACTAGAAGTTGGCTCAGGGCATAACTGGGGCCTGCGGGGAAGTCTGGCCTAGTCCAGGGGCTTACTAGCTCCCTGGACACTACCTCTTCCCTTGCCACCTCCGTCCGACTGATTTGCGGGCTCTCCGCATGCAGAGAATATCCTGTTCCTCTTTAAGTCTGCATCCTATTGGCTGGAACAGCCCATGTGATGAACCCTCTCCCCGAGGATTCTGGGACTCGTAGTGCCGCTTCCATCTGTGTGGAGCCATCCAAAATGGCTGCTGTGCTGGCAACACTGCGCATGCGCACCTTTCTACAAGATGTTATAATACAAAAGGTAAGCAAATGCAATAAATTACTTACAACCATCAGACGTTCAATGTCTTCAGATGTCTTCACCCTCTGATTCCAGGGGTCTCAGGAGCTCTCGACCAAAGAAGCAATGATCCTCAACAGCCACGGTCCTCAGCAGCCTGCCGCAGCATCATGAAGCCCAGCTATATACGGACTGCATTTTATTTAATTGTAAGTAATTTATTGCATTTGCTTACCTTTTGTATTATACCTCCTTTTGACCTCGGTGTGCTCTTGTGCTCTTTTCGTTGGTTGTCTGGTCCGCTGCCGGAGGTTCCGTCGGTGTCTCCACGCACCAGCAGCAGCAAGAGGCATTAGGAGTTCCATTACAGGATCACACTTAGAAAGCATGAGCGCGGATTGAACACCATTTTCTTTCTACAAGATGGCTGACCCCTGCAAACTCCCCAATAGCGTGGAACTCCGCCGATCAGCTGAACAGCAGAGCAGCTACCTCATCACTGGAGGTAATGAGGGGGTCTCGGCTACATGTACAGTTATAACCCTGCTCACTTAATGTAACCATGTATTTCTCATCATAACTCTGTGCCCAGGACATACTTGAAAACGAGAGGTAATAACTCTCAATGCATTACTTCCTGGTAAAACATTTTATAAATAATATCAGGGTGTGATAAATCCCAGACTTGATGAATGCCAGCCTTTATCTGCTGCTTGTTAAGCCAGACTAACGAGAGCTAGATCATTAAAGTCATTGAAAATGATGAGTTCCTGTGGGCAACCATTTATTAAATGTTCATTGAGAAGCTACGCATTTTTATTTATTTATTGCGTTAGTTACGTCTTTCCTAATGTCTAATCAGTTCATGACAGAAAAAAGTTGGATTCAAGAAATATAAACCAAGTATTTCATCGCTTTCTACTTCTGTATTTTATGAATTGTAGTGAGGATAAGCATGAACATTTTTTTAATATACAGTATAGATTTTTCTATAATATCACATAATACTTATGGTATTTTTGTAACCAGATATACAATTGTTATATGGCTCGTGTGAAGGTTAATCTATATTTTGTATTGTCTTTTTTTAAATATTTGTCATTGCAATTTGAGAAGTAAATAAATGCTGTGTATGCGAGTTCTCTTTTCCCAATATTACATTAAAGTGCTGTACAAAAAGCATGTGGACCATAATGCAAAGTGTTCACTTACAGGTGAAGCATGTGTGTTTTTTTTTTTTTGTTTTTTTTAAACTGAATACGTTTTGGGTTGTTTTTAACTTGGGTTGGAGAATTCATCTTCCTTTGTGTACGGTATTACCATATTTGAACATTTTGTGAAGATCTACTCTTTTGGGACTTCGTATGTGGCGCATAGATATAAAAAAGGGAAAAAAAAAGACAAAAGTAGCTTCCTCTGGCATTATCTTTGCATTAAAAGCAGAAGTCTTTCCTACTACTTTCAGATGAGCTAAGTTCATAGAACCATGGCAGGCTGACCTAGGTGCAGTACTTAGTATGTCAGCTAGGTGTCAGTATTGCATAAATCCAATGATATTCTCTCTCTCTAGTTCAAGACCAATGCCAGTCCCATATCACTTTGACTCCCTTGCACTTTTTTTGGTGCTTGAGTTCACTGCTCCTAATGGCTATATTATTATATAGAATATTAAATACGTTTAATATGATACTGTACGTAATTGCAGGAGACTTCAGTTGTTTCAAATATTAATTTCCACTTAGTAGCATATATACAATAAAGATACAACAAAGTGAAGACACTATCGGTGTTACATAGTTACATAGTAGATGAGTTTGAAAAAAGACGTGCGTCCATCAAGTTCAACCTATGCTAAATTTATACAACAGATACTTTATTCTATATCTATACTTACTTATTGATCCAGAGGAAGGTAAACAAAAAACCCAAGTGTCATAAGGGGAAAAATAAATTCCTTCCTAACTCCCAGAATTGGCAATTGGATTATTCCCTGTTTCCACATTCTTCCCATGTTTACTTATTTGGTATATCCCTGTATACCTTTCCTTTCTAAAAAGATGTCCAACTTTTTTTTTTAACAAATCTATTATATCTGCCATCATAGTCTACATGGGTAATGAATTCCATATTTTAGCTGCCCTTACTGTAAAGAACCCTTTCCTTGGTTGCTGGTGAAATCTACCTTCCTCCAACCTAAAGGGATGCCCCGAGTCCTTTGTATTGCCCTTGGGATGAATAGTTCTTTTGAAAGCTCCTTGTACTGTCCCCGAATATATTTGTAGATAGTTATCATATCCCCTTTTAGATGCCTCTTTTCTAATGTAAATACATATAATTTAGCTAGCCTCTCCTCATAAGTTAGATTGCCCATCCCCTTTATTAATTTGGTGGCTCTTCTCTGCACTCTCTCTAGTTCCATAATGTCTTTTCTGCATCGAGAGCAAAGTCTCCATCTTTGCTGATGATACTAAATTGTGTAAGGTAGTAGAATCAGAGCAGGATGTAATTTCTCTCCAGAAGAACTGGGAGAGACTGGAAACTTGGGCAGCTAAATGGCAGATGAGGTTTAATACAGATAAATGTAAGGTTATGCATTTGGGAAGCAAGAATGAACAGGCGACTACAAATTAAATGGGGATAAATTGGGGGAATCCTTGATGGAGAAGGATTTAGGAGTGCTGGTAGACAGCAGGCTTAGCAATAGTGCCCAAAGTGACCTAGTGGGAAACACTTCTGCTTTCAATGCAAAGATAATGCCAGAGGCAGTAGTTTAAATCCAGCTACACTTTTCTTTTTTTTCTTTTTTTATATCATTCGAAGTCCCAAAAGAGTAGATCTTCACAAAATGATCAAATATGATGATACAGTACACAAAGGAAGATGAATTATCTGCCCCAAGTTAAAAACAACCCAAAACATATTCAGTTAAAAAAAAAAATGCTTCACCTGTAAGTGAACACTTTGCATTATGGTCCACATGCTTTTTGTACCAAAGTCTCTTGGTTCCAAATCCTGGGCAAAGCTTGTGCATAAAACAGCATCACATTTGTTAAACAAACAATCATTGCTTTCAAGTCGATTGCTGGAGTGCGTATGCGCAGCGCAAACGATATCAACGGGCAATAAATCATTTTTGCTTGTGGCAAACTTTTTTTGTTTAACTGAAACAATATTTTCATCCAGTTCTCAATCCAGGACTGCAATATTTAATCTTTATGAATAAATCGCTGGTAGTGTTATATGGTTCGAATTGGGATTTGATCATCATTAATGGAAACATCCAGTCTACTCAATGATCCTCTATGGTGAGCTATCAATAATCTCATTATTCTATTTATATTAAGATTATGATTCATGGATAGGAGTATATCTATTTAAATGTTTAAATGTATCCTCATACCATGTTTTTTCATTACGAATCAGTTTAAATTGGTAGTAGATACATTTTCATTTAGAATATGTATCCATTCCACTACACTGATGTTCCCAGTACATTCTCTTTTATATTTACTTTACAATACTTATTTGTGTATCTATTAGATTAGTATATTTATTGTGTTTTTAACCCTTGTTCTCTTCTTTTATAGAAAAGCCCATTTTACTATGTTATTATACTATTATATATCAGAGATCTGTGTTTATTGCACTTAGCATTTATTAATTAGCACAGGACACTCATGGCAATACCCTTGAGGAAGCTCACATTTGAGTGAAACGTGTAGGGTGATCAGCAGGTACAGTAGAAGTCTCCGGCACAGAGGATGACAGGTTGTAGCTCCCTCCGCCTTCACCATTGACGTCAGCATCCTGAAGTGTTGTCCCGCAAGTCAGCTGGAAGATCGGAGGATCGGTGTCGGAGAGTGCGAGTCTCCATGCCGTTCTCTTTATTTACCCTGTGTGATCTCAGCATGATTTTACCCATGTGGAATACAGTATGTGAGTGTGTTGCAGGGTACATGCAACCACACACGTGGGTTCTCTTGATAAGGCTTCTTTATTGAGCCTTAAAAATATACAGCACACAAAAACCAAATAGCTTCTCTTCAGCATACAAAAACAAAATAGCTTCTCTTCAGCAGACAAAAACAAAATAGCTTCTCTTCAGCATAGAAAACAAGGCAGCTTCTCTTCAGCATGCAGGACACAGACAGTTCATCACACATGTACTTTGAAAAACAGACCTTACAGCAGTAATCTCTTCAGTACTTCAGTCCTGTCTCCTGACCAGCTAGCTTGCATGTGTGTACAGCCTGGGGGTTTTAAAACACCTTGATTATGCAGCTGGGGTCAGACCAATTAAGCAGCCCTTCTCAACTGAAACGTAACCTCATCACTGCAAGCCTAAGCATAGGTTTGCCAGGTACAGTATATGGCTGGTGACGTTCATTCACCCTGTCACAGAGTGCATTTCCACTCTTATAGCCTCCTTTTACATTTATATAGCACTATTGCATTATGTTTGTTTCTTTCTGTATTCACTATATAGAGTGTCCGTTCAGACAGTTTTAAATACTAGGAAGAAGATTTGGAATATCTATCCCACTTGGATTATATTGAGAACCGCCTGAAAATATTTTGTAGCATGTGAGTATTGTATTGTATTGTATATCTTTATTTATATGGTGTCAAAAGTGTACCCCGCCACTTCACAAAGAATACAGTACAGGGACTTCTACAATAAGTGCAGCAAAATCAGACAATAGGAAAGGAAATCCCTGCCCCGAATAGCATACAATCTAAGTAGTTTGATGGGAAATTTACAGAGACAGCAGGTGAAGGAATAAGTGCTGTAGATGGCAGTGCTTGGCCACAGTGGGTGGTAGGAGTGACTGTGGGTGTGGGACAATATCCATGAGTGCAGGTTATTGGGATGCTTGATTTGTGGGGCGAGTTTTAAGGTTAGTCATTATTAAATGAAAAGGTTAATACCATTTACAGGGGAAGAGATGACATGGATGCATGGGTGAGATCAGGTGTGTATGTCTGGCTGAAATGAGTGGTCCTTTTCCCCTCCCCCTATGTTTGGTTCTGCTCTATATTTTATATAGATGGCACTATGTTTCTTTAATTTTGTTTTCACATACCCTCAGAGTCCGTGTTCTAGGTCTCCAACTCCATTACCTATAGATGTTGGGAAACATCACTCTCCCTAAGCAGCATCTCTATTCAAGTTTTGTATTTTCAATTACTTACATTTTTCACTAACTATTTATTTCACCTATGTATGTACTTTATTTGAATTACGTAACCATTGCGCTGGCACTTTATCACTAATTCAGCTAGAGACAATGCTGATTTTAGGGGGTAAAGCTGGAAGTCTACCTGGACATATTCCCAACCACCCTCGCTCGCAGACGTGAGCTACAACCGGTGACAGAAAAATTGAGGGAGGGTATCAGATACAAATGGGGATTCCCATTTCTTTTAATGATCTTGCACAATGGCCAGACGAAATCGGCCAGAAGTTAAAGGCGTGCTGAGAAACCTAGGCCTAGCACAATGTTTTCCATGAGGCTCATTGGAGAAGAAGACGACAGCATCCTCACCACTATGACAGATCTGGCAACCAGTAATGTGAGCATAATCGCCCCTGTATGGAGAGCAAAATCATGCTGGCCTGTGAAAAATGAACTACCATCTTACTCTTGAAGGAAACCCACTTTAGCTTGAATTCCGACCCCACATTTTTATACAAAAACTACTCACGTTTTTTTCCCTATCATCTGCACGTTAAGAACAGGGTTGCAATATTCTTCAATAACAGGCTCCTCTTCTCTTTCGAGAAGAAAAATGCGACAAAGAAGGCAGATGTATAATTTTATTAGGAACATTATATAATAGTCCAGTTACAATTGTGATCATATATGTCCCAAATGCCCCTAATAATTCTTCTTCAAAGCCTTCTTTGCAGACCTGAAAAAAATACAGACGGGAACATTAATGATTGGTGGTGACTTTAGTTTAGTAAGGGACAATAAGATAAACGGTCTGGCACCTCACACATTCCTCACCCAAGTAGCATAGGACATAATGCACCGAAATACTTTGCCGCTTTATTTAAACAAAACGTGTTACTAGACTCATGGAGATGCATGTTCCCAGATCAAAAGAATTTAACTTTAATTCTAATCCACATAAAACATATTTGCGGATAGATTTCATATTTGTGGATTATTACACATTCCCTTAAGTCAGCAATCCTTCATTCTATCCCTTGGTCAGAAGTAGAAATTATTTGGGCGTGAAAATCTTTCTGGGATGTATTTAGGTGAATCAAAGCCTTCTCTGTAGTGGATGATGTCACTTAATTCATAGTAGAGGATATATCCTGTGCATATATTGGATGAAAGGAGAAGAAACATACATAGTGTAAATCCATTTACTGTTTATTAAAAAAGAATAAAACTCACAAATGAAGGTGAGTAAAAACCCTTTGGAATGTATAAAGGTCGCCACAAGTCTCCGTTGCTTGCGGTAGAGGTGTCAGTGTTCTCCTCGCACTTTGGTCTGCCCTTCGGTAACAACCTCTTACATCTCCCCGGACGTCACTTAAACGGTTTCTGCCGATGTTGCAAAGACTCCTCGGTGCTTCCTGTACATCAGTCTCTCCAATCGCCCTGGAGATAGTAAAGGGCAAGAGGTTGTTACGGAAGCGGAGAGCTGGGAGAACGCTGACACCACAACCAATGGGGACTCGGGGCAACCTTTATACGTCCGTAAATCCTTTTTACTCACCTTGATTTGTGAGTTGTACTGTATGTATGAGTTTTATCCTTTTTTATATACAGTAAATGGGTTTGCACTATGTATTTTTCTTCTCTTTTCTTCCGAAATATGCAGAGGACCTATCCTCTTCTATGAGTTAAGTGACGTCATCATACAGAGAAGGCTTTGATCCACCCAATTACATCCCAGAAAGATTTTCACTCCCAAATATTTTCTACATTGGATACTCTTGCACAGACTTTTTGAACTGTCTGATGTTTTGGAGCTGCGTTTAATCGAGAGGCTGGAAAGTATATTTATTAATGGTATTTATTTAATGATTTTTGTGAGTTATGAGGGTGTAAAGTCATTTGCGCTTAATCATTTTACTGCGGTATCACTTGGTTAGATCATGCCCTGAGTGAGATAGGCCTGGGAGGATGAATGAAATCCACCTCTTTAGTCTCATGGAAACTAAATAACTCCCTTCTAAATATACCTGAGATTACAGAACACATTAAAGAAGAGCTCAGGTTTGACTTCATGTCAAATAATACAGTAAAGTCTGCCACGGTAGACCAGGACCATTTACACGGAATCGCAAATGCCAGATGAATGACAGATAAATAAAACAAGTCTATTTCTTCCAAAGAGGGTGATAATAGAGAACAAACTCCAAAACTGATGCTCCAGATAGGGTAGAGTAGTACAAATGTCCCGCAATAAATGTATCAATATGAAAAATACCACCGATCAGGTCCATAAATCAATATGCATATACAGGAGTGTGTGAATGTGTACACAGGACTCAACATCGGGACGGGGGCTAAAAAGTGGTAAGGAGGTATGAAGCTGTAAATGCCGTGTCCCCCACATGGAACAAGCTCTGCGGCTCTCCGGCAAACACTCAATAAACTCCGCCACTACCCTCACATACCCGGCGTCATATACACAAACGCAACCACCCCATAGAGTGTATGTACTCACAATCTTGACTCGACGGGTCCGGCTCCAGACTGCTGCAATCAAATGGACCTAATCCGGTGTGTATAAGAGCGTGGTCCAGCCTGCAGTCCAAAGGAAACAGAAGTGTGTGCAGTACCTGTTCACAGCTCACTGTAGGGGGTATAAACAATGGATCTCCACCGCAATGAATAAAAAAGGTTTTTTATTGGTGCATGCAAAAATAGAACAAATTGCCACTGACGCGTTTCGTCCAACAAGGACTTTTTGACATGCTCTGCTTTTGAAGTGCACATTCCCCAGACCTGAGCAAACCCCTCCCCCTCCCCACCCCTCCAGTGTCGTAAGCAACTTGCACAATCCACCAATGGATAGCAGGCCCAGATTCCTTTGTGTGCTTGCTGGCTATGTTAATTAACAGCCCAGCACAAGAATATATTACATTACATATGCATGGGGAATACACTGTTTTACAGGGGGATAGTTTAATAAAGAAAGAACAGTTCCCGCTCAATAAAGAAAGAACAGTCCCCGCTCAATAAAGAAAGAACAGTTCCCGCTCTTACAGGGGGATACACACAAACACAAAAAAACATTTTGGCTGCAATAAGATGATCTATTAGCCTGTAAAATATGCATCCATTTTCACAGGTAGGGGAAACTGTTGGGCTTAACCTTTAATGTGCTTGCCAGGCTGCACCTACCATCACAAATATCTCTTACAATACCTTTTGGGCTACTCAGAGCATTTGTCAGAGGTACTATTATTAGAATTGTAACGCAAAGGAAAAGGTTAAATAAAAATAACAATAAACCATGAACTTGTGTCTCTTGAGACAATTAATTAGGAAGGTCCCACGCCAGATCTTCATTAAAAAAAAGTCTAAATATAAAACAAGAACTAAATCTGCTTCTGATAGATCAAGCATATAGGCCCAGTTCCAGACTTGGTGCAAGTTATAAAAAAAAAGTCTGCCAAGTTATGTGCTATGAAAAAATGACTACTTTTTAAAGGATCCAGTTGAGAAAATTGCTTTAATATGGCCACCCTGGATTGAGAAAATGAGATCCCCATTGATTGATATCTCAAGCATAACTTTATAAGATTGGGGCCTCTCCTACTCTTTTTCTCTTCCGCCATCCGACTCCTTTCGCAATACTTATTCGTACCTTTTTGAATGATTCTTACCAGCTTTGGCTGAAACTCCCCACGCTGACCAAAGACCAAATCAAGATACTTGATACCCATCTTACTTTAACTGACCGTGGTGAATCGATTAATATATGTTGGTTGTAAGATGGAGATTGTGTCATTATGAATGTGAACTATACTGTACCACGTCCTCCACTTTCCCTGTAACTTATTTCATTTTTCTGTACTCCCTTCACCCCCCAGCCCTTATTTCTTTTACTCTACCCTTGTTACATTGAGATAAGATTTGAAATAAAATTGGTAAAAAAATTAATTAAATAAATTTGGTGTTGTTTTTGCACCTATCTTATAGCTGGCATACTTTGATGCATCACCCCATTAATTCTGTATTACCTACTCTACCATTTTCTTTCAAATATATTTCTGTTTTAGTAATGTGCTACAATGTTTTACAATACAAAACAGCCAGAAGAAGGAAAATCTGTGAGCAAGTGTATTATTAGAAAAATTGTAGATCTAGAAGAGAAGCAAAATCACAAGAAAATAATAATTAAAAAATGTCCTTCCAGCGTAAACCTACAGAGCATCGTATGAGCTGTTTGAGCATTTTTAAGTAAGCCCTCTGTAAAGCCTAAAGGGTTTGATCACTTTTTCTGTACTACCCTTTATTTAAAGTGCTGTAATATATAGAATTCTCAACTAGTTTTACCAGGTTTGTAAGTAGAAAAGTAAAAGGACTCAGAAACATCAAACTATAACAATTGAATTGACAAATAGTTATATTGTACATATTGCTGTACTATTTAAAATATATCTGTTTTTTGTTTAGACAATATCATGAATAGTGCTATAACAATGCCTTTAGAGCATTACACAGCCTTTAACATCCTTTGACCATTTATTTTATATATGCCTAATCCAAATTTAATTAATAGAAAACTAAACTGCTTTGTTGTTAATTGAACTTGGAAATAGCAATTAAATTCTGAATGGCAGAATATTTTAAAAGTGCATTAGCATACATTTAACAGATTATATGCAGAGATGACGCAGGAAGTCTTTTGTGTCCATTAACAGAACAATGCTTATAATTGTATGATTGCTATAAATGTACATTTTATTTTCAATGCAGCGACATTCTTTGGTTCCATAAAGTTTAAGGGTTATTTTTCTCCATATATCTTTACTGTGATGTTTTATGCTTATCCGATTTGATTAATTTTCATTTTTAGGCAAAGTCATATAGCTTTATTTACTACATGTACGCAAGATCTGTAACCTTGCATGCAGGCTGACGGTAAATTGTGAATGGTTCAGTAACAACCAACATGCCATATGCTGCACACAAGATGTGCCCTTCAATGGGATTTACAGATTATTGTATTCAATTTGAATTTTTGTAAGATTGTTGTAGTATATTTTCACTTCCTAACCAGTCCTATGAGAACCAAAAAGTGACTACTGTATATCTATCATAGCCAAATACAGATGCAGCGGCCATTATTTTAAGAAATCACGGCGCCGTTTTCGTGTGCGCTGCTGTTCTCCACGAGGCATGAAAGCGGCCAATCGCCCCAGGCACAAGTGTTAATCGTGATTGCTTTGTTTGAATTTCATGGATTGTGTGCAATTAAATGCAATGAAATGAATGAATTGTAATGTGTACAGTACTGTGCTACTGTGTCAATTTCAGGTGTTTAAAAGCCACAACACTAAAACGCCATTTTATGCACTCGCCTGCACTCGCGTCTTAAGGCGCAACGGTTGGAAGCAATCCCGCACCATGACATGGGTATTCTGAGGTATACACCGCGTGATTTGTTAAAATAATGGCCACTGCATCTGTATGTATTAAGACATGGGCCAAACCCCTTGAACTCATACAACTAATACTTTTGAAAGCCCATTATATATTACCTTCCCCTAAGAAAGACTGAGTGGGTTCTTAAATATTAACTCTTTGCCTTTAAAGCTACATATGGACTTGCCCCACCCCTCCCCCCCTTTACCGCCACAACTGCCTAATCAGTAATACCTCCAATCAGTCCCTTAGATCTGTCATCACCCTTCAGCTGATTGAGCCTTAGTTTAAGGTTAATAAAACTGGAGGAAGAGCTTTTTCCAAGTACCGCCCAAAGACTGTGAAATAGGCTCCCTCCTATGCGAACCTTTTCATGGGATGATGGGAAGCAACCCACGTGTTTGGAGATAGTAACCCTTTTAGACACCACATACACTTCTACCGCCGCTTCATTGATGACTTACTAATCATCTGGAGCGGTTCGGTGGAAGAACTACATTTATTCATCAATCTCATCAACACCAACACGTATAATCTTCACTTCACTTCACATTATCACTATACTCACGTTAACTACCTTGATTTGAAGCTCTACGTAGGGCTGGATCAACAGATTCATACCGATATTTTCCGCAAGGATAATGCAAAAAATACCTTGCTTCATGCAGACAGTGCACATAGTCGTGCTCTAATTAAAGGGATACCCTATGGACAGTTCATCTGTTTACGGAGAAACTGCTCCAATTTGGAGGATTTCCATAATAGATCCACTGAACTAACTGATCGATTCCTCAAGAGAGGTTACACTAAAAAAAACCTTCAAGAAGCATATGAAAATGCCTTACAACAAAATAGGGAGGCCATGATCAATAGGTCTAGAGAAAAATCAACCAATAGATTTGATGGTATAGATACTTCTAGAGAGAGAGATATCAACTCAGATACCCCCTACTTTATTACAAAATATAGTAGGCAAGCAGAGGCCATCCGTAATATTGTGAACCAACATTGGTCCATACTTACTATAGATCCCCTCCTCAGAAGTATCACTACCACCAAACCTAGATTTGTTTTCCAACGATCTCAAACTATAGGTAACATAGTAGCTCCCAGTGTTATCCAAAAGGATAGATCAACCACCAAAAAATAGTTTTTTCCAAAACTCAAAGGATGTTTTGCTTGTGGACGCTGCAAAGTCTGCAGATATGTGTCTAAATCTACTACCTTCACAAATATTGATAATACTAGGACTTATCACATTTCAATGTTTTTGAATTGCAGAACAGAGTTCGTAATATACATGCTTATCTGTGGTTGCCACAAAAAATACATAGGCCTTACTACACGCATGTTTAAAATAAGAATACTAGAACACATGCGATTGATCCTCAAAAAAGACGATACGCATCCTGTATCAAAACATTTTAATGTCTGTCAAAATGGTACCCTAACAAATTTCAGATGTTTAGCTATAGAACAGATACCCATACATTACAGGGGCGGTGACAGAATTAACACACTCTACCGCAGAGAGGCCCACTGGATCTTCATACTCGATACATTAATTCCTATGGGATTAAACACAGAGTGGGATCTCAAATATTTTTATGATTTATGTATGGTATCAAGTACAAATTTAGTTACAATCATCATTGTACTCTACATCGTTACATGACCACTTGTATCACTATTAGAATTTTTGATGATTGGCCTCTGTTATGTTAAACTGGTTTAATTTACCAACAATTATATATTTGATTGTTATTTCAATTTTCAATACTATATACTATCGTTCAATTGTCCACCATTATGTTTAACATTTACTGTTAGTTAATTGTCATTATTATCATGTTTAAACCATAAGTGATGAACATCTTTATCTGTCATGGCAACTGTTAAATACTGATTATCATCATTGTGTCTTTCTTTCTCCATCTATATTTAACCCCACTAATCCCTTTGTCCCAATTGACTGTATCACATTTTGTAGACTCTGTAATAGGATTGTATTTTATCATATTTCAATTGTGTCTTAGATGTCTTAGTCATAGGCTCCATATTGAATACCCATTGATTTAATTATTTTATTAATCAGTTGATATATTGCGCTGGTGATCCATTTAACATCATTGTACATCCCCAGATACAAAGAGGTGTTACTACTTACCAAGATACCGACTATGTTCAGCTGTGTGTTTAATAAGACAGGAGGGGCTATATATATCTGACACTCATTCAGTCCCCACCATTCCCCTTGAGAAAGGGCACTAAGGTGCCTGAAACGCGTAGGGTAGTTATGTAATAGGTTTCTGTTTGTCCTTATGTTCCTTTTTTTATGTAGTCTTCAATAAATAGTTTTATCCCCATTTTGGTGAGCTGTCAGTGCTTTTTGGGGACTCTACGCGATTCTACTTACCAATCGACCTTGCTGCTTCCTGCTTTGCTTCCATTCAGAAAGGAATGAAAACCCTTCCTTTTTAAACAAAGCCCAGCTAACAGATCCAGCTGCTCTTGGCGAGTTGCGCGTTATGAAAAGTTTGAAATAAATCAATTAACAGTTCGTTTGAGACGCTAATAAATGTCAAATTGATGAGTCCAAATGGAGGAATAGGTGTCCAGAAATGGGTTACTGAATCTTAACTTCGCTCAATCTAACACTTCAGGCATTAAAAATCTAATACATAAGGACATTTCATGTAATATGGATGAAAATAAAGTGACACACTTAAGGCCAATTTTATTAAGCTGACTAACATTAATGTTTCTTGTGCAAAATACGTTTTGCATTCACTACAGTATATTTACAGTATTAGTGGCCCAAAACTGTCAAATGAACTACATGTAATCAATAAAATTTGGATGAATGCAAATTAACATACACTAGGAAAATGCTATATTTGATACCGCGATTTTAGATGAGCAAGGAAACTTTGCTTTTATTACCGTATCTGTGTATGGTCAGTGTTCTGTTTTATCTGTTAGCAAGAAGCCAAATTGTATAATCAATATTTTCAACATCCTGAATTTGAAAAGATCGTAATATTGTCTCTATCCGTCAGCGAAACACAATAAGTTAAATACAATTTCTCATCCTTTTTTTTCAACATTTGCAGTAATAAAGTATACTCAATTTATTGAGCCACAATAAAGCTCTACTTAATTTGAACGATGAAACATTAAAATCAGCGATACTGTCATTCTTGGATGAAGTTTATCGCACAACGATGACTGAAGACAGACAATTGCAGGCATGGGGAAACATACCAGCTAGTGTACATCTGTGTCGCCCCAAAGGCAGGCATCTGATGGGGCTCCCAAAGAGCTGCTCCCCTGTACAGGACCAACGTGCTATGGGTTAACATTTGCTTGTACTTTGTGGAACGTCAACCCCACCAACTGAAATGTTAATGAGCCAAGAGGCCAAATAACTTTGTATTCGCAGCTGCATTCATTCTGAACCCCTTTGGTGTACATCTGCGTTGCCCCAAAGGCAGGCAGCCTTTTGCGCAGGCGAGGGGCAACTAAAGGGTTTGAGCCACTCGCTGATGTTTGGTGATGTTAAAGCTTCTCTATTTTAATCTGAATATCACCAGGCCTTTATCCCCTGTACCCAATTTTCCAAATATCTGTCCATGAAATGTCTGTGAATTGACTATATAACATCTGTTCTTTTAAATGTAACATTGTACTGTGTCTGCAAAATGTCTCTGTAAAGCGCTAGTAAAACTAGCAGCGCTATACAAGAACAAACCATTATTATTATTTGTGACAGGGTGAAGTCGGGTACTGATAATTATGCCTGGGAAACCTACATCTGAGTCCTTCATCCAGCACTCAGAAGATTAACCCAGTAAGAATAGTTGGGCAATCAGAAAGTAAGCGGAGACAGCTGACAACCAACTTGATAAGAAAGCTAATGCTTGTAGAATGTGGCTGACTCAGACTACCGAGCTGTCCTGTGCAAGCTGCTGTCCAGATGGATTTCCTAGCCTCTCTCTAAGGGATATAGAATCCCACACAAAGACACAGTAAGAACTTTGATATTGTTCCATGACTATTGTGGTGTATGTTTATGGGTTGGGAACTGGACAAAGCCAGGCAGCCTGATAGATAGGGCTTGAAGTGTTTCGCAAGTTCTCCCTATGGGGAGTAGCTGTTCTTTTTATACATTTTGTTTTGCTTTAAAGGGACAGTGCGCCCACATGTTTAGTTATGCTGTGAAGAAATAAAGCCACTCAACATTTGCTTTAACCTGAAACTGCACGTGTTGACTATTATCTAACCTTGCCTACAGGCTGTCCTGCCACATTATTATTATAACTCTATGCCCAGGACATACTTGAAAACGAGAGGTAACTCTCAATGTATTAATTCCTGGTAAACATTTTTATAAATAAATAAGTACTGGTTGGTAAAAGTCTCTCTCCTCTGGCAGCAAGCTGACTGCCTTTAAATTCCTTTACAATCAGCAGTTCACTGAAACACCCTAGCGGATTGCCTCCCCAGAGGAGTATAACCTCCTGCATGGAGGAAAGCATACACAAGCTCTATCTAGCATACACAGACTGTGACCCTGTCAAAATACATATCCAAAAAAGTACTCATAGAGTCTGAGCATGTACTGTATACAGTAGAGGCAACGTTTATTTTAACATTTGCCGTAAACTAGCCGGGTTACATTCTGGGTATGTGCTGGGTATGTTCTGGGCTAGTTTGAGGCATGTTTAAGGCATTTCTGCATTGACTAACGACCCATAGGATTAACACAGCAGGGATCCCTGGCATTCCAATTCAGTTTGAATGGGACTGCCAGGGACCCCCGCTGTTAATCTGATAGGCCATTAATCAATGCAGAAATGCTGGGGCTAGTTTAAGGAAAGTTTAAGGCATGTATTCAGAATGTACCTGGGTGTTTCCTGGGTTTTTTGGGGAATTGCCACTGGTTTTTGTTCGAATAAGAGTTGCCTCTACTGTATCTACATTGATGTACCTATTAGAATGTACAGAGCTATTTGTTACTGGGATTACTAATGTATATATTCATTTTAAATATTTAATGTCTCTGAAATGGTTCAAGCTATTTGAAAAATAATACATTTAATGTTTCGTATCAAGCGTCTGGTTGATGAGATTTTTTTATCACAAAAAAACAATTCTAAGATGGGGGCCGCACTAATTTGGCTCAAATGCCTGGCAGATGTAAGTTAGGATGGCAGAAAGGTACCCTAAAAATGTTTTCAGAATCGGTCAAGGCGTTTTGCCTGTGGAAAGAGAACGCACAAACAAAAACACACAACCAAAGAGGTCAAAGTCTAGTTGAAGTCTTCACTCGCTCATCCAATTAATACAGGGTGACCGACAGATGGGGACAGCCTGGCCTGTTGTCCCTGATCCGGAGGAGGAAGGGTTCCAGCCTACCATGGTTTGCCCTGGTTTGTCCTTAAACATCTTGGGACCCAGAATTCTCGGCATAATGTCTCCCATTGGTTGCCCCCCTCTCCGCTCAACAGTTGGGACCGCCAGAACTTTGTCCTACCGTCCTGAACAGTTTAGATGGCCGGCACCCCCTTCAATCATGCTCAACAAAAATCAAGTCGGTCCCTGGTTACCGATAGATGACAATCTTGACAAAGGTCCAAGAGTGGACAGAAATATTGAACTTTTTGTTTAATAAATGGCCATATTTATTCTCTTAAAAACCCTGTGAGTGACAGCATTTATTTATTTTTATTTCATATATGGATCTCTCCTGGACTTTGCTGGTCATGCACCCAGGGCAGTATATATAACAGCATCGTGAGTGCTCCTATCCAATGACATCTATTCAGTAAACATTGATAATTTTTTTAACTTTGAACACCACAATAACATTAATTTTCCTAACAGAAAATTCTGGTGTGAATAATTTTAAATGCTATTATTTATTGAAGTACCCAGAAAAAAATGTTTTTACATAAACATTTCTAAAAATACAAACTTCGTGCAGAATTTCACAGCGAGGTAAAGAACCAAGATGAAGATCAAGTTTAAAATTAGTACAAATATTTGTTATCCGTGCTGGGTATGATTAACTGTACCATTATATTATGCTATACAAAAAATTAAATAAACAAATCTATTTCCTGCCACTTTTAGGCCCGCCCCTCGCGGTCACAAAATGCATTATATAGTGACAAATATAAGTTACTCTCAGCCATGAAGCGTGAAAGTGAACAATGCAACATGTACAGTAAGTTGCTTTTCAGAAACTGTAATTAATATTTGAAGCACTTTTACAACTGATGCAATTCTGCTGTGGAAAGAAGGCTGATGTGTTGTTTTTATCGGCAATATGCTTTTGAGTACATACATTGACTGGCAGTGGCACAGCTCTCTGGAGATAATTGAGCCCAGCAACCTTTACTGCAGAGTCTGGTCTGTTGGGAAACTGAGACTTGGATAGCATGTGGTTGATAGTAAATGTATAATAGTGGATATGCTTTTTGAGCAGCTGATGTACTGTAGCTCATGCAACAAATTGTATATTACGTACAGCTGGCCAGATGTACTGGTAGTTTATTACTATCTTTCATATTTTCAAATTATGGCAGAAAGCTACTTTCTCTTCACACAAGAGCACAAGAGAGGGGTGTTTGACAATCTACAAAACACTCATCCAAGGTGTTGAGAAAAGTCATCTGTATGTGGATGCTCAGGACTGCAGATGAAATATGTATACAGTATATACACACATACATACCTATATACACACACACACACACACACACACACACACACACATAGAACCAGTCCACAAACTGTAAATATAACAACAATAAAGGAAAAGAACCCCAACTTAGATAGCACTCTCTCACTAGCAAATGTATGAGTTAAAATAATTTTAATATGAACAAACGATAAAATACAGGGCTTTAAAATAAACAATTAAATAACGCATTGAGTATCTTATTGGAGTGTTATAACACCAGATAGCAAACCAATTGCTTCCATAGTCAACCCTATTCTGCCTGCAGGCCATATCCCCAAGACCTGGAAACTGCCAGAGTTGTCCCAATCTTCAAAAGTGGGGACAAAAACACTGTCTCAAACTACAAGTCAATCTCTCGTCTCCCAAAACTATTCAAAGTCATGGAAAAATGTGTTCACTACCAATTAAGCGATTATTATACCAAGACAAATTTCCCTAATCAATTCCAATCTGGCTTTCGCCTCAAACACTCCAACTACCCTGCTAAAAGTTTGCAATGAGATCCAGTGTGCAATGGAACTGGGACAACTCACTGGTGCAATATTCCTAGATTTTGCAAAGGCTTTTGATACTGTTGATGATGTTATCTTGCTTAACAAACTCCAGTGCTCTGGAATAGGTAAGCATGCTTTAAACTGGTTTCATTCCTACCTATCAGGTACAGTAGATCCCAACATGTGTCCATCTCAGGCTCTAACTCCAATCCCGTGGATATCACCTGTGGTGTCCTGCAAGGCTCTGTTCTGGGGCCCCCTACTCTTCTCTGTGTTCATCAATGATCTTCAATCATCTTCCTACAGCTTGTAAGGGAGCTTCAATACACATGTATGCAGATGACACAATCTTATATGCACACAGCCATAGCCTCTCCAACCTTGAACACATACTTCAATCTGACTTTTTGAGACTTGAAAATTGGATTTCCCAAAACAAACTGTTTTAAACACTGACAAGACTGTAACAATGGTATTTGGGACCAAGACTAAATTTGTAAAGCTTCCAACGACTGAGCTACAGATCAGAATCAACACTAATACCACCCTAACTCCTGTTACTAGTTTTAAATACTTGGGCATCTTGTTTGACTCCTATTTAACATTTGGGATGCACATTGATACCCTGACATCCAAAACATATGCCAAACTAGGTATATTAAGTCTGCTGGTCAGAAAGCGTATTGCACATCAGATGCTAATACCAATTATCGACTATGGGGACATAGTATACGGCACGGCACCCCAAACCCACCTCTACATTTCAATTTGCCATTTTGTTCTCCAATGCAACTACAACACACACCACTGTGCTCAAAGAACTAGATTGGTCATCACTTGAGTCTAGGCGCAAAGTTCATCTTTCCTGTCTTGCCTTCAAATACTTTCTGGGCAAGCTACCCATCTATCTGAACAAGCTCTTCACCCCTACCACATGCAGCACTTATCATCTGAGATCTGACTTCAAAAGACTGCTCATGGTCCCAAGTTTCAGCAAAGTATCCCGCCGCTCCTCCTTCTCTTACCGTGCCCCCCAAAACCGGAGACTCTCACAGCCATCACCAATCTAAGTTCTTTCAATACTAAAGCTGTCTCACATTTTAATCTGGTCTGTAACTGTTACATACACCTATATTATATATTATCTCTAACTGTACATGCAATGTCTTGTATATAATGTATACCCTGTTCACTTATGTAACTATGTATTTGCAACCATGTATTATTTGTCATCTTAACTCTATGCCCAGGGCATACTTAAAAATGATGAAAATGAGAGGTAACTCTCAATGTACAGTATTACTACCTGGTAAAACATTTTATAAATATATAAATAAGGACAAGACAGGCAAGGCTCAAACAGGAGGTAGATCTGCAGTGAACACAACGCACATAAACAAGGTTATGCTCAGCCAATGTGCCAGAGGGCAGGCGCGAGCAATGCCTGGAGGCGGGAACGGCATTTAGTGTCGAGTGTGGTCCACACACGCCTCTAGAAGGAACGCTGGCATTCGCCGGTCCACGAGATGCACTGCAGGAGGCAGAAGAGGCCGGAGGCCCGGTCGCAGGTCTAGACAGGTAGGGAGCGCGTCGGGGAGGGCGCGAATGATGGATCCTTACACAGTGGGAAAGAAAGTCTGATTGATTCCAGGATCTACCCTTGGTGTCTGAGGTCCCCGATCCTGTAGATCCTGGTTCTCTGTTAGAGGGTATGGCAGGTGAAGGACCTGCGTTTGAGGACCCTCCAGAACTAGAAGATTTTCAGGACACAGGTTGCTCCCGTAAAATTTGCTTCTGCCCAACTAGACGATTTGGCGTTAGTAAACGACAAGGCCACAGCAGTGAGCATAAATTGGATACAAGTTAACCCCGACGTTACGCCATTGCCACCTTACTTTAACTACAATAATGACTTATTGTATAGTGTAGAAAGAGAAGATCCCGATAGGTTAGAACAACATCTGGTGCCAAAATCCTATTGAAGTCAGGTGTTAGACGTGGCCCATAGCCATATCTTAGGGGGACACCTAGGGGTAAAGAAAACCACTGATAGAATAAAGACGCGATTTTACTCTACACAAAGAGGTAGGATGTTATTCTGAGACGTGTCCAGAGTGTCAAATGACCTCACCAGTAAAATCGTTCGGTAGTCCGTTAGTACCCTTGCCCATTATTGAAGTTCCTTTTGAACGTATTGGATGGGATCTGGTATGCCCATTACATAAGTCAGCACTTGGCCATCAACACATTCTAGTCAGTGTAGACTATGCCACAAAATATCCGGAAGCGGTTCCCCTCCGGAATACATCCGCTAAAGGCATAGCAAAAGAATTCATGTTATTGTTTACTCAGGTCGGGATCCCTAAGGAAATATTAACAGACCAAGGAACCCCTTTTATGTCCCGGGCTGTGAAAGAGCTGTGCAGACTGTTCAATATCAACCATTTACACACCTTGGTCTATCACCCTCAAACCGACGGCCTAGTAGAGTGATTTAACAAGAATCTAAAACATATGCTGCGAAAGGCCATAGATCGAGATGGTTAAAACTGGGATTTCCTCTTACCATATTTGTTGTTTGCCGTAAGAGAAGTTCCTCAGGCCTCTACAGGTTACTCCCCTTTTGAGTTGTAGTATGGGAGACACCCACGGTGTACACTGGCGACACACTTTATTCGAGCTTGGCTAGTCCCACGAATTCGGGTATACCCGGGTGTATTGAGGTTTGTGACTGGTTTCTGCCCGAGTGCATTGAGTTATTTTCCAAGCAGGGATTGAAGCATTTTATTCCCGCTGGCTGCAATACTGCACAGTATATATATATATACTGCATTACAATTCATGAATTTATGCCATCTGGTAGACACGCGAAGCATTGCAGCCTATTAAATCCTAATCATTATCATTTAACAGATCAGCCGCCCGTCAGCCAGGCATGAACCCAGGCTGGGAAGGCAAACGCAACGGGGCTTGTCAGAGGTGAGGAGCGGCGCATTCCAGGTATCTGCCAGGTACATACCGGGTATTTGCTCGAATAAAGTGTGTCGGTGCAGTATACTCGATATGCTCAAAGAGACCTGGGAAACCGTAGCATAGTGGAACATATTTCACAGATGCAGGATTGCATTTCAGCACTGTTGCCAATTGTGCTACAACACATGCAGCAAGCCCAGAGTTCACAGCAGAACTCTTATAATCGGAATGCCAGATTTAGGGTGTTTAGGCCAGGGGATAAGGTATTAGTGCTGGTACCTACAGTAGAATGGAAGTTTTTGGCCACCTGGCAGGGACCCTATGAAGCCCTAGAAAGAGTAGGAGAGGTCCATTATAGAGTTAGCCAGCCCGGGAGGAGGAAGCAAGAACAGTTATATCATGTGAATCTCTTAAAGCCCTGGAAAGAGAGGGAAGCATTGGTTGCTGTAGTTCAGACTGTTCCGTCTAGGGAACCCTCTATTCCCAAAGTAAGAATTGCTGACACCTTGCCTGACCCACAGAGACAGGAGGTAAAGGAGTTCCTTATATACAATGCCCGAGTTTTCTCCCCTGTACTCGGAAGAACCTTGGTTATTGAGCATAACATCCATACAGAGCCTGGGAAGGTCATACATGTTAAGCCCTATAGATTACCTGAGGATAGGCGACAGGCCATTAAAGAGGAGGTATAGAAAATGTTGGACCTCGGCATATTCGAGTAATCGTTCAGTAACTGGTCGAGTCCTATTGTTCTGGTTCCTAAACCAGATGGCTCGATCAGGTTCTGCAATGATTTTAGGAAACTAAATGCAGTCTCCAAATTTGGTACGTACCCTATGGCCCCGGGTGGATGAACTGATAGACAGGGTAGGTGATGCCCGATACTTAAACACCCTCGACCTTACTAAGGGGTATTGGCCGGTACCACTCACGCAGGCCGCTAAAGAAAAAACTGCGTTTTCCACACCAGGCGGGCTGTACCAATATAAAGTCCTACCCTACGGTCTACATGGGGCTCCGGCAACCTTTCAGAGGTTGATGGACTGGGTGGTAAAACCCAATACGGACTATGCCGCGAGCTAACTGGATGATGTGATCATTCACAGTAATGACTGGGATACTCACCTGAAAAAGGTACAGGTAGTTCTAGACTCCCTGGAGGAAGCCAGTCTGACGGCAAACCCTACTAAGTGTGCCATAGGTTTAGAAGAGACCAAGTACTTGGGGTATGCGGTTGGTAGATGGCTTGAGAAACCGCAGGTTGCAAAGCTGAAGACAATTAGGAGTGGCCGAAGCCACTAACTAAGAAACAGGTAAAAGCCTTCCTCGGTGTGGCCGGTTACTACCGTTGCTTTATACCAGACTTTGCCACCCCTCTCAACCCCTCTGTCTGACCTAACGAATAGGAAGAGTTCGGTCATGGTGAAGTGGTCTGACCAGGCGGGGAAGGCTTTCCAAAGCTTAGAGGATGCCTTATGTGCCCATCCCGTCCTGATCACCCCGGACTTCACCAGGGAATTTCAGGTGCAGTGTGACACTTCCAATGTAGGAATAGGTGCAGTCCTCTCACAAAGAGTCAGAACGGAGGAACACCCCATCATGTATATTAGCCAAAAGCTAACTCTCCATGGGAAGAGGTATGCCATAGTTGAGAAAGAGGGCTTGGCCATCAAATGGGCGTTGGAGACTCTAAAATATTATTTATTAGGGAAAGAATTTACCCTAATAATGGACCATGCACCTGTTCCTCAAACCAGTGTCGCGAGAGCGGAGCCCGAAGTTCATCCCTCCAGAGTTCTGCTTCCCGGTAGTGTGGCACGTTCACGCAGACAGAGACCTGCGGGCGTCCACCATGATGCTGAGTGACGCATCCGGGGGGCGGAGTTTAGACCCAATCCTGACAGTAACGCCCTGCTACAATTATAAATATACCACCGTCCTCCAGTGTCCAGTCCACACACACCAGTCCATCACCCCACCCATCCAGTCCCTTCTCCCTGAAGGTCCCTACAATACCTGCCTTTTTAACCACACTACCCACCACCAGTCCAACACACCTTGCTACATTCCCTCACAATCACACAATGTGAATAAGGACAGTGAGAAAGTGGAAGAGGCTTAGCGCATGCATGCTCAAAATGAATTTGTAAAATTCGAAAATTTATTTAATTTAACAATGATTCTGCATATTTTATTAAATTCATGCAAAGGGAGGTAGAAGGGGAAAAAATGACGGTTTCAGTAGCATTCCCCCAATTTTGTTACTGTCAAAACTGCCATCCGAATATCTGTTTGCAGATTGAGTTTTTGGCTCAAAATGTGACACATTTGCTCAACTCTAGTTTTAGGTTTATACAGTGCATAGCCCCTCTAAAGGAAATAAAGGGCAACAGAGAAAACTACAGTTCGTTTCATAAAAGTGATGGGAAGTTAAGACTATATGGAACAAAAATAATACATAATTTAGCATGTAATTTTTCATGCTAGAAAGGAAGCTTTCTAATTATTACAGAAAATGTTAAAATATATTGTAATATCTTAGCTAGGAGAAGTAAAAATTAGACATTAGTCCTGTAATAAATTCAGTTTGCCATTATGGCTCATCACTCTTTTAAAAGTTATATGCTAGATCTCCAGAGATTGTTGCTCAAGATCCTTTGAGATTACAAATGTCTCTTTATCAGGTATGAGCATTTTCCTAATAATAATACACATTTTGGTTTCATCAGCATGAAAGATTACAGTATTTGTTGCTATAATACAGTTTGCAATGTAGAGTCTAACTTTAAACCCTCTACAGTAGGTGTAAACGAGGAAAATTACACTACCCCTGATGTGGGGATCTTCTACCTTGTTTAATTTCTTGGCAATCGAAACCTGGATACTCAGAACAAAATTGTCTGAGCCAGACTAATGAAGGGTGTCCACACAGTATATTAACAGAAGAAACCTAGTACACTTAAGGGAAACGAAGTTGCTTCTGTCCACAACATTCTTGCCAGGATTTTTTCCATAAATGATATTTGCAATCTTCACACAATCAACGAATGCTTTAAAAGAATCCATAAACCATAACAATGTTATTACAAAAAAAAAACAATATTACATCATATATCAAATATAATTAAATACAAATATGCCTTATAAGTGCACAAGATCAAAATGTACATTAAAGCTGCAGTTCAGGCTTTTAAAAAAAAAAATGTATAGTTTTTTTTTACTTCAATAGTTTCAGTTGTGCAATCTCTACTTACCTAAAGAACTGCATAGCTGCCGGTCAATTCGTTCTCCGTCTATTGATCGGCAAAGTTTGGCGACATCTTTAAATATGGGGAATGTATTTCCTCTGTTTCTGTCACTCAGTGGAAGCTCATGAATATTCATGAGCACTCCTGCACTGACATGTGCAAGAGGGAAGGCAGGGCTCACAAAGGGGTGTGCCAGGGCTTGTGACAGGACATGAAGGGGCAGTGCCTTAGTAAATTGTTGTTAAAATAGAATACAAGAAAATTGGTCTTTCAAAATTGTTTTTTTAAAAACAGAAAATGCTAAAAGTATTTTTTCTTACTACAGAACTGATTTATTAAAAAAACCACACATGCAGGATATTGCCTGAACTGCAGCTTTAATGCAGTTTCTGTTATGACAGAAAGAGGAATAATTGCCAAAGTTATAAAGATGTTCTACGCTCTTTATGAGCAGGATGTTAGAAAGCAACTGACATTGTTGTAAAAAACCTGGAAGATAAATGATTTCTTCAGTAGTACAATTGCAATGTGGTGCTGAAAAACAATGAAGTTAGATACTGTGGCTCTGTGATGGTGAAGGGGTAACCAGGCCATCAATAAAGGTATTATGCTCGGCTGATTACCTCTGAGCCTATTTCAGGTTTTAGAGTGTCAGCTCTTCAACTTATGTATTGTGCCTGCAATGAATGTAAGTGTATGCCAATAAAGATTTTATGTGTGTTTAACCTTTCCAGGAGTGCTACCCATTGGAGATTCTAAGGCTATGAGTTTCAGGGGAGACTTTTGGGTACAAGTGTTATCAGAATGTGTCTAGGTAGAAGTGGTCCAGAGTTGCTGGCCACGCCAAAAATGTATCCGGGAATCAGGTCAGATTCCCGGGGACATATAGACACATCACTCCGGTCAAAGTCTTCCCTGGAAAGCAGTTGCGTGACTCACCGCCAGGTTTCCCTGCTTCAGCACAGACCAAAAAGGTAAATGGGGCATAAGGATATGTGTATCCCAGGTATAGTCAGGGGTCCCTAGGTTAATGGGGGTCCCCCAGTATATACCCAGATCACCAAAACCAAGTATAGAGGTTCTGGGGTGCTTCAACCATCAATGAGGTTAAAAGGCTGATTTCATGTCTAAGTCCAAATTCCTATGTATTTATAAAAGTAACTCTGAAATTGAACCTAAGCATTATTTTGTTCAACTTTTAAAACATTTTCTTATAGGAAGGTCTAGGAGCGCTGAAACTGAACATGCGTGTCTTTTCAGTCAAACCTAGTAAACAAGGGACTTAGAAGAAATTGTGAAATATTTTTATTTTTAACATTGTGTGTAATGGAAAATGTTTATTCACTGTATATGAGCTGGGGATTTCCAAGTCCGTGGTTCCGAGAGACCAGTGGGCTACCAAGTTGGTGCCACTAAGTCTGCTCGGGTCTCGGAGTTGAAAGCCACAGAGTGCCAAGGTGTGAAAGCCATTTAGGCGGAGGGGTTAGCCTCAAGTACCCTCACCCTGGGCTGAATGGAAGTCCTCAGACAACCATTTGTCCAGCCTAGACCTTGAAACGCCTAACTCCATGGGTGGCTTCTGACTATCAAGTGGCAGAGGTGCCAAGTTGGCGCATGTCCCTGTCAGATTTTTAATCCATTCTTGCCCAGCTTCAGGAGACTGGCAAATCACTGATTGGCTGGTGTATTTCATGAATGGGATTGAAATACTATAAGAAAGCCAGCAGCCAATCCAGTCCTCAGATTCTAAGCGCCAAAACAGCAGCAGCAAATTTGAACTCACCAAAAGATGCTCTTGAAGAAATAGACACTATCCGGCTTCTGAAATTTCAAGGCACTATACCCACCCTGTACCCATTGATTGTTATAGTGGTACATCATATCCATATAATAATATGGGCATGACAAGCCACTATAGCACTCAATGGGCACCCTAATCACAATGCATTAATGCACGAAAGACATAATAATAAAACATTCCAAAACACCTAAACACCCCAATTCACTAAATAAAAATATTAGCCAACAAATGCAATTAATACAAGAACTAACCAGCACAATAATGAATTAATTCAACCATCAATTCAAGCTGATGTGTGTATTTTTTTGTATTGTGGGTAGCGGGCGGGGGGGGGGGGGGTGAAGGGGATATTAGCCCCAAGGATGGGTGTTTAGGCCTACCGGGTGGGTAGCGGGAGGGGTTAACCCCTTCATTACCTTGCCTAAGGTAATGAAGGGGTTAAGTCCACACGCAATCCCCCCACAAGGCCTAAATACCTATCCAGGGCCAAATACCACCTTCACCCACCCCCACTACCCACAATAAGCCTGGCACGGGTGTTTAACCCCTTAGTTACCTTAGCGATATTAACCGCTAAGGCAATGAAGGGGTTAAGTCCACCCACAATCCCCCCACAAGGCCTAAACACCCACCCAGGGCCAAATTCCACCTTCACCCACCCCCGCTACCCACAATAAGCCTGGCACGGGTGTTTAACCCCTTCATTGCCTTAGCGGTTAGCCACTAAGGTAATGAAGTTGCCTGTAAATGCATTTTTCATGCATCTGATTCATGCCGGGGGTCTCCTGGGCTGGTTTTAATGAATATCAGATCCGGAGACACCCGGCATCAATCCGATGCATGAGAAAGGCCTAATTTTTTCTAAGTGCCGTCTTTTCCCACCTTCTTGCAAACTTTTTGTGGCAGGGCGATTTGGAGAGGAAATCGCCATTCTAGAGCGGCGATCAGCTGCGATAAGCTGGTCAGGGCTACTAGAATACAGCAAGTTGTAAAAGCTGGCGATGAGCGGCGAAAAGTGGCTTATCGTTGCACGTCTGCTGATTTATTTATTTTTTGGGAATTTTTTTTGTGATTTTTGCTCTTATTGACAGCTTATCGGGGCTTACTGAATCGCAGTAGGCTTTTTGGCGAGAAGCTGGAGATAAGGGGCTTATTGCTGCTTACACGCAATCCCCCCACAAGGCCTAAATACCTATCCAGGGCCAAATACCACCTTCACCCACCCTCACTACCCACAATAAGCCTGGCACGGGTGTTTAACCCCTTAGTTACCGTAGCGATATTAACCGCTAAGGCAATGAAGGGGTTAAGTCCACCCGCAATCCCCCCACAAGGCCTAAACACCCACCCAGGGCCAAATACCACCTTCACCCACCCCCGCTACCCACAATAAGCCTGGCACGGGTGTTTAACCCCTTCATTGCCTTAGCGGTTAGCCACTAAAGTAATGAAGTTGCCTGTAAATGCATTTTTCATGCATCTGATTCATGCCGGGGGTCTCCTGGGCTGGTTTTAATGAATATCAGATCCGGAGACACCCGGCATCAATCCGATGCATGAGAAAGGCCTAATTTTTTCTAAGTGCCGTCTTTTCCCACCTTCTTGCAAACGTTTTGTGGCAGGGCGATTTGGAGAGGAAATCGCCATTCTAGAGCGGCGATCAGCTGCGATAAGCTGGTCAGGGCTACTAGAATACAGCAAGTTGTAAAAGCTGGCGACGAGCGGCGAAAAGTGGCTTATCGTTGCACGTCTGCCGATTTATTTATTTTTTGGGAAAAAAAATGTGATTTTTGCTCTTATTGACAGCTTATTGGGGCTTACTGAATCGCAGTAGGCTTTTTGGTGAGAAGCTGGAGATAAGGGGCTTATTGCTGCTTACTGCATGAGGCCCTAAGTGTCTAGTTGGGATACCACAGTGGGCGGGGGGCCATCTCAAGCTGGAGCTGGCAAAGGTAGAGGCAATTTTCGAGTGGCCAGTGCCCCGATCAAAGAAGCAGGTTATGGCTTTCCTAGGCACCGCTGGGTACTATAGGAAGTTTGTGCCCCAGTATAGCTCCCTGGTCAAACCCCTGACTGACTTGACCCAGAACAAACTCTCGAATCTGGTTACCTGGTCTCCTGCTTGTGGGGAGGCATTCCAGGCTCTGAAGTCTGCCCTGGCTAGTGGTCCCATCCTGGCAGCCCCTGACTACAGCAAGAATTTTGTGGTGCAGACTGTTGCCTCTGACTATGGTGTTGGTGCTGTACTGAGTCAGGTAGGCGAGGATGAGAGAGCACCCAATCGTTTACCTGAGTCACAAGCTTTTGCCTCGGGAAGTGGCTTATGCCACCTTTGAGAAAGAGTGCCTCGCAATTGTGTGGGCACTTAAAAAACTCCAGCCCTACTTGTATAGCAGAGCCTTCAGCATGATCAGCTGGTTAGAGGGGTCAGGCGAGAATGGAAAACTGCTTCGTTGAAGCTTTGCCCTGCAAGAATTTGACTTTACGATTCAAAACAAGAAGGGCAGTGAGCATGACAATGCAGATGGACTCTCCCGACAGGACATCCCCAGTGACCAGCAAGTCTCCAGGACATCCAGGCTTGCGGAGCGACCTGATAAGGTGACTGCCCCAGAGCCTTTGTCTTGAGGGGGGAGGTGTGTCAGAAGGGGGTAACCAGGCTACACAAAAAGGTTTAAGCCCATCTGGTTAGCCCTGAAACATTGGAGTCCCTGGCAGCTACCTAACACCATAAACCAGAGATTAGGCATTATACATGTAAAAAATAAAACGACCCCCGCTTTTCCTGTTTACATGTTCCCTTTGACCTAGAAATATGATATTTGGGTTGAAATCCAATTATTTTGTTTGCAGGAGTTCGGGTGCCAAAGTTACAGGTAGTACCCTAATTCTCCCCGGCGTGCAGGCGCCATTTGCTGGTGCGCGGGTGGAATTACACCGGGGCTGCCCAGTTTCCCCCAGACCCCTGGTTTTCGAGCCCAGATATCCCATATACATCTCCCGTACAGATATGGGTTTCCCCAAGAGTTATTGTGCAATAAAACATACTTTATTAAGAGTTGTGCATTTACTATAAATGTCTATTCAGCCAGCCCGGGCATATTCAAAGGTGCCGGGAAGTCTGGATAGACATCGTAGTTCAAAAGGGAGACGGGATGTTGAGAGGTGTCGGGGTGCTAAGTGGCCGGGGCAGGATGGAGAACTGAGTTCAGAGAACAGAGACCCCCTGCTGGGAGGACCCTCTGGTCTGCCAAACTCAGTGGAGTCTGCCCAGTAGGTAGCAATGGGTTGACTGGGAGATGTGGCAGAATGTCGCGCGTTTCCCATTGGTCAATTCGTATGTCCCGCCCACGGGGCATCCCGAGCCGTCTTGGCATGCCCCCTCCTCTGACGTCAGCCAAAGGACAAGCCCATATTCCTATTGGCTGGCGGAGAGGAATTCCTACACTCTGATTGGTCGCTCCTCCTTATTCCATGCTGAACATAGAACAGCGGAAGGTATGTAAGGAGAAGAACCAGACGATCTTGTGTCTTGGGTCGGTGATGCAAAGGCGAGCTTTTCAAAGTTGCTCTGTTGTGAATAGCAGAGCAACCGGCTTCCTTTTTGGAGCTAAGAAAGCCTGCTTAGCTGAAGCTAAGTCAGACGCGAGGTCCAAGTTCTTGTTTTAGAACTTAGCAGTCGCGGCTAAGGTAATTAGCCCAAAAGAGGACCAGGAGAGCCTGGTGGATTTTCCGGTCAAGGTAAGCCTTCTGAAGCAGGCGCCCTGCACTCATTTTAGCCCAGATTTCAACCCCAGTGCCCCAGTAAGTGTGTATATTTCCTGTATCTTTATATTTCACTTTGTGTACACGGGTTTACCCGAATAAACCTCATTTTATTCCACTAGAGTGTTTTGCCTAGTGAATGATCCCGGTATAAATTTGTTAAAAGTTCTGGTCTCCTGTGACAATTATTATTCTTATCACTACATTTAGTAGAGTTCGTTGTATCAAGTTCTGTACTATCAACTACCAACACATATTTTACCTTAGCTTCTTAAAGTTTTTAACAGACTCCTGGTTCCTATCATACATGGTCCAGTGGTTAGGACGCAAATACGTGTAACCCTCCCTGCCTGGCTCCTAGGGAGTTTACATCAGTGTCCATATTGTTGGCCACTCAGAAGGCATTACCT